>NW_003852538.1:1322417-1375454 GCF_000181295.1 Otolemur garnettii | reverse complement strand
GCTTGGCAGACAAGAGACATTTATAAGAAGATGGCTGAGGACCTGGCCCAGGAACTGGAGAGAACCACTAGCTTTTATCAGGAGGGAATCCTCTTCCACAAGCGGCAAGTTGAAGACAGATGGAGGGCTGCCACGTCCACTGAGTGTGATATCAAGTTGCTCAGGAGAGAAAACTACTACAACGGGCAGAAGTTGGCAGCTGTTGGCAACATGTTCCAGCCTTTCCTGAGTGGCCCTTTTGCTCCTGGGGCTCCATCCATAGCCCACAGTGGCCCAGAGGTGCCAGGCGGACCATGGGCCATCAGGTCCCCAAGAAGGGAGCAAGGTCGCTGCTGTGAGGACTCAGAGGTCCAGGGTGACCTGCTGGTTTGATTATGCAGTCCCCGCAGTGGAGTCTTGAAGGCCACAGCCTTGGTGAGCAACAACTGCTGCTTATCCCTCTGAGGAAGACTTTGATTGAATTCTTTTTAGTTAAGTTCTTTCATTCATATTGAAATTACTCTTAATAAAGTTTGATAGACAGCAAAAACTGAATTTCTAAGAATATTTCTTGCAAGTCAAATGTATTGGCAATAAAATCTCTTAATTTTTGTTTGTCTTAGTAAATCTCTGTTTCTTCTTCCCTTCTGAGGAAAGTTGTGGAGGGTATAAAATTCTGTGTTGCTGGTTTATTCCTCACAAAACTATTCCACTCTGCTGTCCTTGCTTGCACAGCTTCTGAGGTGATGTTAGCTGTAATTTTTATCATCCCCTTTGCAAAAGTAAGATGTTTTCTTTTCCTGTTTTTTTCAGGATATTTTCTTTATATTTCTGTTATTTCTTCTATTTAATCTGTTTTTCTTCAATGTTTTGATGTGTACATGGATATTAACGTGCAGTTATGTGAAAAGAAGAAAAAATTCTGAAACTAAACTTAATACAGTAAAAAGTACTTATATAGATGAATTTGCTGGTGTTTCAAATCAAGTTTATGGAGATATAGTTTATGTACAATTGTATGTAGTAGGAGTGTACATTCTATGAATTATTACCAATATATACTTCCATGTAACCATCATCCCAAATAAGATATAAAACCTGTTTTATCACCACGAACAGTTACTTCATGGTTATTGGTGGTCAATTCAACTCTTCCGTCAGCCTGAAAATATCATTCATGGTATTTATCCTGGTTGGCATTCTCTGTGCTTTCAGGATCTGAGGTTTAACAACAACAACAACAAAAATCAATAAAATGAAAAGTTGATATTTTGAAAAGATCAACAAAATTGAAAAACCATTGGTTATACTATCTAAAGTAAAAATGAGATAAGATTCATACAAAATCATAAATTAAAGAGGAGATACTACAATTAATGTCACAGAAATAAAGCAAATTATAAAAGACTACTAAAAACAATTAAATACCAACAAATTGGATAACCTAGAAGAAATAGACAAATTCCCAGAAATTGATAACCTACCAAGTATAAATCATGAAGAAATAGAAAATTCAAATAGATGAATAATTAATAAGGAGATTGAATCAGTAATCAAACACCTACCAAGAAATGAATGCCCAGAAATAAGTGGCTTCACTGGTCAATTTTGCGTAGTATTTAAAGAAGAAATAAAATCAATTCTTTCTAAACTCTTTCAAAAAGACTTTTCCTTTTATAAGATCAGTTGACGTCAAAGCCAGACAAAGATAATATGAGAAAAGAAAACTACAAGGCCAATACCCTTGAAGAATACAGATATAAAAACACTCAGCAAAATCCCAGCATACCAAATTCAACAGCACATCATACACCATCACAGGTGGGATCTATCCCTGGTATGTAAGAATAGTATAGCATATGCTAATCATTTAATGTGATACACCACATTAATAGTTAAGGGTTAAAAAAATCACAAAAATCTCAATATTTGTAAAACACTCATTTGAAAAAACATTCTATACTCTTTTATGATAAAAACTTTTGACAGACTAAGTATAGAAAGAATGTACTTTCTATAATAAAAGCAATTATGAAAAGCTCACCATTAATATCACATCTAATAGGGAAAAATGAAAGCTTTTCTTCTAAGATCAGGAATCAGGCAAGGATGTCCACTCTTGCCAATTCTATAACATACTAGTAGAGAGTAGGGGGAGGGGCAAGATGGCTGACTAGAGACAGGTCTTGCAAGAAGCTCCTGTCCAGACGGAGAAAAGTTTGACTGAAATGAACTTAGACAAGTCAAAATTGGGGAGTTGAGCACAAGGAGAAGAAATCAAGGTGCACATCCTCCCTAGTGAGACAAACTGTGAGGGCGAGAAAGAGAAAGATTACAGAGATCAGGTATGGAGCGAATAAACTGAAGGTACTGGTGGCCAAGGAGATGGGAGACCCCCCACCCCAACCAGGACGCTTTCCCCGAGTGGGCAGAAAACAAAGGACCTCTCACCTCACCCCACAGGAGGGAGCCTCTAGGTCCCGGTTCTCCTGCACCTGGAAATTTCTACCTCTGGTCGCCTGCCCAGCACAAAAGTGAACAAATTTTCACCCTGCTGTCCTGAGCCCACAGTCCACCTTTCCCTCTCCGATTGCCTGAGGGTGTCTGCAGAGAGTCTGGTGTAGCTTGGTGAGTTCTCTGAGAGACCTGTGCATTGTATGGGCTGCTGAGCAGAGTGCCCTGCCCCTACCAGAGAGGGAACAGTGGCACTTCAGTTGTAACTTTGGAGTGGGGAGGTGTGGTCTCTCTTGGCTCTCACTCTTGCTAGGGGATACGTTTCCCCTGCCCTTTGGAGAACCTCTGCTTGGTGTCTGCTTGGCGATCCCCAGAGATCCTTGGCCTCCCTCCTTGCAACTTGGAAAAGGACAGGCCTAGCCTGGCAACAGCACTGGGAAGGTCCAGGAACTAGACCCCCTGCTCAGCATTGGTAATGGCTTAATTTTAACTACTCCACAACCAGAACTCTGGGGTGGTGAGAGGAGGAACATGGCGTCTCTGACCTTGTGTGCAGGAGGGAGTTTGATTGGAACTTTCAGACAGAACTGTCCTAAGACAGATTCGTATTCTCCAGTTGCCACTGGCTGGGGCTGCAGGTTAGCTCCTCATTTCAATTTGTTTGCACAAGACAGGGGGTTGGTGCCCTGAACGGTAGGAAAAGCGGGTACATTTGAGAATTCCCCTTCTCCAGCCGTCACTGGCAGGGGCGGGGCTTCAGCTGTTCAAACCTTTATACACCAGAAACTCCAGCGAAATACTAGCTCCTTTAAATCGGGTGGAGTTCAGGCTCACACCAGGACAGAATCCTTTTGCTCTATCTAAGCAAGGTCAACCCACAGAGACTCACTCTGCAACCCTGAGGGGAGCTTTGGAGGCTGTGTGAGGGCAGGGCCACAAGCACAAGCACAAGCTTCAGATCATTGGTAAAGGCGTAGTTAGCTCCACTTCCTGGGGCTCCAGAGCTGGTCTCACTCCACCAGTTTTAGTTGCCAAATATGTCTTTACAGTGCTGCCTAAGGATCCCCAGTTAGATTATTTCTCAATAACTATTCAGGGATAACCAAAAAGTTCAGCTAAACAGAAGTATAATTAATATAAAAGAAGAAAAGCTGAAAATATTTATGTGGAGGAGCCAGCAGCAGAATTCTAGCAACATGAAAAATCAGAGTAGATCACCTCTCCCAAGAGATTACAAAGGAGGTACAGCTGAAAATATAAACCATAGAGAAATTATGGAAATGTCAGAAATAGAACTGAGAATATGGATGTCAAATAAGATGAATGGATTTGAGAAGTTGGAAATAGAAAACCAAAAACTAGTCCAAAAGTTGCCTCAGTTTCTACCTCCCTGAAGTCTTTGTATTACTTACCTGCTGCTGTGTAGTGAATTACCTGAAGACTTTGCAGCTTGAAATACCACTACTGATTGTATCACGGCTTTGCTGTCCGGACTTCAGGAGCAGCTCAGCAGGCTCTCCTGGGCTCCAGCTCTCTGACAAGCCAGCCATCGCAAGACTCATGGAGGGCAGGATCAGCTTCTGGGCTTGCTGTCTTGGTGGTTGTAGGACAGTGGCCTCCTTCCTTTCCACATCGTGGGAGCCACTCCACTGAGCTGACATTCACACTATGATATGTTGTGTTATCAGAGCAAGTAAGTAAAAGTCACAGCCAGTGTGAGCAGGATGGAAGTCACCATCTTTAAGAGCCTGAACTTGGAAGGGACATGCCATCGTTTGTGCCAAATTCTATTCAGTAGAAGCACCTGCTGGTAGATGCCCACCCTGAGAAAGTTGCTTCCTGTGACTAAGGTTGAGCGCACTGTCCTCTGGAGCCATGTTAGCAGATTATGCTTGGGATCCACATGAGCTTACAGAGACCCCTAAGTCCAGCTCACATAAAAGACACAGGGATTCTACAAGGGTATGCGTACCAGTAGGAGGGATCATGGGAGGTACTCCAAGAAGCTGCTTTGCCTCAGTAGTCAGGCAGAGGCGAGCAGGGAGAAGCTCACACGGCCCTGCCCACCAATTTCAGCCACACTTAGAGAATAAACCAGACTTGAAGCTTGGTTTTCATTGAACAGGAAACCAATAAGCATGAGGTAACAGCAGATATAAACAGAGAAAATAGAATTAAATGTTTGAGAAGATGGTCTTGGGAGATTCTGGGAAGATGGTTGACTAGAGGCTGCTTTGGCCTCAGGATCCTGTTCAGAGGTAGAGAAATTGGACTGAAGTGGACTTGAGCAAGCTGAAGGTGGGGATTGAGCACAAGAAGAAAGTGAAGTCCTTATCATCCCCACTGAGACAAGCTGTGAGGCCAAGAAAGAGGAAGAAAGACAACAGTGATCAGGTACAGTCACCAGTCCAGAGGTGCGTATTGTCACAAGGACGGGTGACACTTCTTACAACAGGGAGACCCTGAGGTGGGCTTTCTGCTTGTGAGTAGGAAACAAAAGACCTCTCACCTCACCTCATGGGAGAAACGCATGAGGTCCCAGTTTTCCTGTACCTGGGAATGTCCACATTTGAGTCCAGTCAGTCCCCATCCTGCCTGGCACAAAAGTGAACAAATATTCTCTCCACAGTCCTGAGTCCATAGCTTACCCTTCTCTTAGTCTGATTGCCTGACAGACTGCTACTTCCAGAGGCCAGAGCATTTGGCAAATTGTCTGAGAGGCTGATGAATTTTATAGGTGGCTAAGTGGTGAGAGCTGAGGGGTGGGAGTGACAGCATAGAATCACTGGTGCTGAGGCTCTAACTTTGGTGTAGGGAGGTGTGATCTCTCCTGACCTCCTTTCCTACTAGAAGACATCCTTCCCCAGCTCCCTGGGAACTCTTAGACAGATCTGCCTGTGGGTTCTTCTCTGGCATTTTGCAACGTCTGAACTTTCATGGGTGGGTTTGCTGGTGCTTCCAGAGTGAATTTAAGTGGAACTCTCAGCCAGAGGCATCCCCAGATTTATTTTCCACCTGCTACTGTTGGGAACTGCATATTGACCACTTATTTGACTTTACTGAGTGGTTGTCAGGGGGAGAAATGGGGCAGTGAGGGGTGAATTCAGTGGGTCTGCCTGCAGATGCCCCTCCTCTGGCTACTGCTGGTGGGGGCTGGGGTCTCAGGTGTTCATATCTTGTTCTGGAGCGATTCTAGTGAAATACCATGACTCCGTAGGATTGCATAGAGGGCAGGCTGACACCAGGACAGAGATAGGTTGCACTGTCTCACCATTCTGACCCTATACTCTGGCTACAGCCCTGAGAAAGAGCTTTGTGAGGCTGTGGGGGAAAGTCCATAAGCACAAGCCTTAGCTCATTTGGGAAGGGATGGTTAGCTCCAATTCTGGGAGCCTTGTGATACAGTCTTACCCCATCAGTTTTAGTCATCAGATAGGTTGATATAGCATTTTCTAAGAGTCTCCAATATAACTATCTCTCAATAACTACTCAGGGACAGCCTATCATTTCAACTAGAAATGTGTAATTAGTGTATTAAAAAGAAAAGCTGAAAATACTCATGGGGAGGAGCCAGCAGAAGAATTCAGGCAAAATGAAAAATTAATTTCCCCAAGAGATTACAAGTGATATACAGCAGGAAATACCATCCATAGACACATTACTGAAATGTCAGAAACAGAGTTCAGAATATGGATGGAAAATAAGATGATTGGAGAGGAGAACATGGAAATAGAACCAAAAATGATCTATAAGTTGTTTCAAGAAATTAATGAATTTATTGATAAAGTCACCAAGGATGTGGACCTAATGAGCAAAGCTACAGCAGAGCTTAAGGAATTGAAAGAGGCATTTGAGAGGCTTCAAAACATAGCAGAGACCCTCAGTAATAGAGTTGAATAGAGAGAAGAATTTCAGAAAATGAAGACAAGACTTTTGTACTATCCAAAGTATTTAAAGTGACAAAACAAAGGAGAACAAAGATAGAATATTCCCTGAGGAAGTTATGGGATCATTCCAAAAGATTAAACATCTCAATTACAGGGATTCCTGAAGGAGAAGAGGATAGTCCTAAGGGCACTGATGCTCTACTCAAAGATATTATGGAGGAGAATTTCCCAAGCATTGCAAAAGACACAGAGATAGTGGACAGTTTCAGAAACCCAGCATGACTCAATCCAAATAAAGCATCTCCTAGATACATTGTAATTAACTTTGCCAAAGTTAATATTAAGGAGAAAATCCTCCAAGTGGTTAGGAGTAAGAGAAGCGTTACCTACAAAGGGAAAAATATCTGAATGACCTCAGACCTTTCAGATGAAACTTTTCAAGTCAGAAGAGGATGGTCGTTTTTCTTTAACCTTCTTAAACAAAACAATTTTCAGCCCAGGATCCTGTATCCTGCTAAACTGAGTTTCATTTGTGATAGAGAAATTAAATATTTTACTGACATGCAAATGTTGAGGAAATTTGCCATAATTAGACCAGCTCTACATGAAGTACTCAGACCCATTGTTTATAATGACTGGTATGATGGTCCACCACCAAAGTAAACACACATAGAAATTAAAGAACAAAAGCCCTGTTTCCACAATGGCAATGGAATAAAAATAAGCTCTGGAGCTCTAAAAAACAAGCTGACAAAAACTCCATCATACATATTAATTCTCTCAGTAAATGTGAATGGCTTGAATTTCCTTCTAAGGAGGTACAAGCTAGCCAATTAGATACAGAAGTTTGAGCCAGATATCTATTATATGCAAGAAACACATCTAACCTCTAAGGATAAAAGTAGACTCAGAGTGAAGGGATGAAAAACAATAATCAAGGCAAATGGAAATCAGATAAAAACAAGTGTTGCAATCTTATTTGCAGATACAATTGGATTTAAACCAACAAAAATAAGGAAAAGTAGGGCTGGACACTATATACATCTCATGGGAAGAACACAACACGAAGAGATTTCAGTAATTAACATTTATGCACCCTGCCTGAACACACCTCAATTTATAAAACAAACCCTAAGTAATCTAAACAATATGATATATTCCTTCACTTTAATTGCTGGAGATTTAATTCCTTTGACAGTACTGGACAGATCCTTCAAGCAGTAACTAAACAAAGAAATAATAATGGACTTAATCAGAACCCTAGAACAAATGGATTTAACAGACATATACAGACCATTTCATCCTAACAAAACTGAGTATACATTCTTCTTATCAGCCTGTGGATCATCCTCTAAAATCAATAATATTTAGGACACAAATCTAACTTCAACAAATTCAAAAGAATAGAAATTTTTCCTTGTATCTTCTTGGACCATCATGGAATAAAAGTTGGACTCAACTAAAACAGAAATCTTCATACTCAAATAAAATCATGGAAACTAAATAATCTTATCTTGAATGGTAGCTGGGTCAAAGATGAGATTAAGAATGAAATCATAATTTTTGAACAAAATTATAATGAAGCCACAAAGTATAAAAATCTGTGGGATACTACAAAGGCAGTCCTAAGAGGAAAATTTATGACATTAGATACCTTCATCAAGAAACTAGAAAGAGAGCAAGTCAGCAACCTAAGGGGTCATCTCGAGCAACTGGAAAAGGATGAACAATCCAACCCCAAATCCAGCAGAAGAAAAGAAATAACCAAAATTAGAGCACAGTTAAACAAAAGTGAAAACATAAGAATCATTCTGAAGATCCACGAAACAAAAAGTTGACTCTTTGAAAAGATTAATAAAATTGATAAACCTTTGGCCAGACTAACCAGAAGCAGAAAAGTAAGATCACTAATAACATCAAGCAGAAACAATAAAGGGGAAATAAGAAGAGATACCATAAAATACAAATATTCTCAGCAATTACTATAAAAAACTCTAATCTCAGAAATACGAAAATGTGGAGGAAATTGGTCAATGCCTGGAAGCATGCCACTTTCCTAAACTCAACCAGAAAGAATTAGAAATTTTGAACAGCCCTATATCATCACTGAAATAGCATCAGCTATAGAAAATATTCCAAAAAATAAAAGCCTTGGGTTAGATAATTTCACATCAGAATTCTACCAAACCTTCAAAGAGGAATTAGTACCTATTACAGTATCTATTCCAAAATATAGAGAAGAAAGAAATCCTCCTCAACATGTTCTATGAAACACGTAACACCCTGATTCCAAAACCAGGAAAGTACTCAAGAAAAAAGAAAACTATAGTTCATTATTATTAACAAATAGCAATGCAAAACTTTTTTTTTTTTTTTGCAGTTTCTGGCTGGGGCTGGGTTTGAACCCACCACCTCTGGTATATGGGGCTGGCGCCCTGCTCCTTAAGCCACAGGCACAGCCTGTGCAAAAATATTTTATAAGATCTTAGCAAGCAGAATACAGTGACACATTAAAAAAGTTGTATATCATGATCAAGTAGGTTATATCCCAGGGATACAAAGTTGGTTCAACATATGTTAATCTATAAAAGTAATTCACCACATAAATTAAACCAAAAAACAAATTGATTCTCTCAATTGATGCAGAAAAGGGTTTTTATAATATTCAGTCTCCCTTTTTGACAAGAACACTTAAGAAAATAGGCTTAGGTGGGACATTTCTTGAACTGATAGAGGCCATCTATAATAAACCCACAGCCAACATAATATTGCATGGGGTAAAACTGAAAGCATTTCCAGTCAGAACTGGAACTAGACAAGAATATCCACTATTGCCACTGCTATTCAACATAAGGCTGGAAGTTCTAGCCAGTGCAATCAATCAATAGAAGGAGATCAAGGGTATCCAAACAGGGAGAGAGGAGGTCAAATTCTTGTTCTTTGTGGATGACATGATCTTATACCTGGAAAACTCCAGGAACTCAACTACAAAGCTCTTAGGAGGGATCAAGGAATATAGTAAATCTCGGGATACAAATTCAATCAGTCCATAAATCAGTAGCCTTAATATATGCCAATAACAGTCAAGCTGAGAATAAAATCAAAGACATAATACTTTTTACAGTAGCTCCAAAGGAGATTAAATACCTGAGAATATATATAACAAAGGATGTGAAGGACCTGTATAAAGGGAACTATGAAACTCTGAGAAAAGAAATATCAGAAGATGTTAACAAATGAAAAAACAAACCATGTTCATGCCTAGGAAGAATCAACACATAAAATGTCCATACTACCCAAGTGATCTGTAGATTTAATGCGATCCCCATCACAGCACCACCGTCATACTTTGAAGAACTTGAAAAAATAGTACTTTGTTTCATTTGGAACCAGAAAAAAAGCCCTGAATAGCTAATACAATTTTTAGAAATAAAAAAAAATCTCGAGGCATCATATTATCAGACTTCAGGTTATACTACAAATGTATAGTGGTCAAAACAGCATGGTACTGGCACAAAAATAGAGATAAAGGTCTCTGGAATAGAATAGATAATCTAGAGATGAACCTAGCCACATACTGCCATTTGATCTTTGATAATCCAAACAAAAGCAAGCACTGGGGAAAAGAATCCTTATTTACTAAATGGTGCTGAGATAACTGGTTAGCCACATGTAGAAGACTGAAACTGGACCCACAACTCACACCATTGAAAAAATTGACTCTCGCTAGATAAAAGATTTAAATTTAAGACATGAAACAGTACAAATGCTAGAAGAGACTATGAGAAAATGCTTGAAAAAACTTACCTTAGAAAAGATTTTTGAAGAAGACCTTCTTGGCAACACCAAAAATAAATAAATGTGATGATCAAGCTAAAAACTTCTGCATAGCTAAGGGCACTGCAACTAAAGCAAACAGACAGCCTTTGAAATGGGAGAAGATATTTGAATGTTATGAATCTGAGAAAGGGCTGATAAGTAGAATCTACAGAGAACTCAAATTAATCAACAAGAAAAGAGCAAACAACCCCATTTATAAGTGGGAAAGAGACTTGAATCAAAAGTTCTCTAAAGAAGACAGACACAAACACATGCAAAAAATGCCCATTTTCCCTAATCATGAGGGAAATGTAAACCAAAACCACTCTGAGGTATCACCTAACTCCAGTGAGATTAGCCCACATCACATATTCTCAGAACTACAGATGCTAGCATGGATGTGGAGAGAATGGAACACTTTTGCACTGCTGGTGGGATTGCAAGCTAATGTAACCTTTATGGAGAGAAGTAGGGAAAATCCTTGAAGAACTAAAAGTCAACTGTCCATTCAATCCTGCAATCCCATTACTAGGTATCTAGCTAGAAGAACAAAAATCATTTCACCACAAGGATATTTGCACCAGAATGTTTATTGCAGCTCAATTCACAATTGCCACTATGTGGAAGTAACCCAAGTGCACATTTACTCATGAATGGATGAACAAACTGTGGCATATGTGTATCATGGAGTATTATTCAGCCATGAGAAAAGATGGAGACTATGCCATCAGATGCAGGCTGGTGTTACTTGCCATTCTCTGATAAGGTTTTGATATGGGTCTGGAAGCAGTTAGTTTATTATGGTCTCTGTGCAGTCAGCCTTCTCTGCTGCTGATGATCTGTATTTGCAGCTGCTCCCCAGGGCTAGCCTTACTGCCTCAGCATCCCCTCAGATCATCATGCATTAGTCTCATAACCACACACAATCTAGGTCCCTTATGTGAGCAGTTTACAGTAGGGTTTGTGCTCC
The DNA here is from genome assembly GCF_000181295.1 of Otolemur garnettii. Classification (NCBI taxonomy): domain Eukaryota; kingdom Metazoa; phylum Chordata; class Mammalia; order Primates; family Galagidae; genus Otolemur; species Otolemur garnettii. Next base: position 1,364,345 of record NW_003852538.1, on the reverse strand, counting down.
TGTGAGAATCTAATGCTGTTGGTGATCTGACAGGAGGTGGAGCTCAGGTGGTGATGCCAGTGATGGGGAGTGCCTATAAAAGCAGATGAAGCTTTGCTCAATCACCCACCACTCATCTGCTCTGCAATCCAGTTTTAACAGGCCATGGGCTGGTACCACTCTGTGGCCCAGGTGCTGGGTACAGCAGTTCTATAGTGTTCTAGTACTTAGTGATACAAACCCAATTATTGTTTTCAACATTGAAATCCTATAATTTCAAAAATTAAGATCTTTATTGTATCCATACTTTTCTTCATACTACTATATTTTCTTATCAAATTATATTTTTCAGTATTTCAGTAGTGGAGAATAGCAAATTACAGTTAATTTCTTTTTAAAGCTGATCTCGGAATAGGAGAAGCCCTGGATACATTTTTTTTCCCCACTATTCTTTTCTTCACTTATGACCTCAAATGTGTTAATGTACTCAAAGTGCTTACAAGGGCACCTGGCCTACAGGTGCTTACAGGTGTTGCCCAGCAGCAGGAGGGTGCTGGGCACAGGAGCACAGACTATGGAGCTTGACCATCTGGGTTTAAATCTCAACTCTGCTACTTACTACCTGTGTGATTTTGGGCAAACTATTCTGCCTTTCTCTGCTCCAATTCCCTTCCCTGTAAAATGGGGTATAATAATAATCCTTACCTCACAGAATTGGGAAGATTAAAGGAGCAAATGAATATATTATATGCAAAGAACATAAAACACAGAACATACCCAGCCAGTGGTAGTTATTGTTATTTCCAGTTTCTTGTGCCCATTACTCTAGACTTCGTGCCTTCTGAACCCATTCCTCTCTGCCGTCTTGGAACTTGAACACGTCACTTCTTTTTAAGGCCCTAAGGAGTTGCAAGTTACTCCTCTTAGTGGCATTAACACACTCGTGTTGAGTAATCCTGAAATATATGTCCCCCTGTGGGTGAAGTTAAGTAGCACTGTCCTTCGATTTGCAATCTTGGCCAGAAAAGATTTGCATCACTTCATCTTCCCCCACAAGTGTGAGGACATAGAGTTTTTCAAATACATGTTGTTTTTCTTTTTACACGAGTTTACATTTTTATAGGATGCTAGAAGTTGAATTGGTGACTGAAATTTGTAGAGTTGTGTATCCTTTATCAGATGCATATCTTGTAAATATTGGTTGTCTATTTACTTTGTTGATTATCTTCTTTGCTGTGCAGATGCTTTGTCATTTAACCAATCCCTATTTATTTATTTTTGCTGTTGCTGTAATTGACTTTGGGGTCTTAGTCATAAATTATTCACCTGAGATGAAAAATTTTTCCTTCATTTTCTTCTATTTAACCATTTTTATGGTTTTATGCTTTACATTTAAGTCTTTTAACCATCTTGAAATAATTTTTGTATATGGTGAGTAATAAGGGTCCTGTTTTATTCTTCACATGTGGCTATACAGTCTTTTAGCACCATATATTGAATAGGGTGTCCATCCTATTGATCATCCACGGTGTGTGTTGTTGTCTGCTTTGTTGGAGATCAGTTGGTTGTATGTTGGTGGTTTTAAATCTGGGTTTTCTATCCTGTTCTATTGGTCTGTGTCTCTACTAGCACCATGTTGTTTTGCTTATTATAGCCTTGTGGTATAATTTGAAATCTGGTAATGTAATGCTTTCAGATTTGTTCATTTTGCTTAAGATTTCCTTGGCTATTCATGTTCTTTTTGGTTCCAAATGAGGTGTAAAATTAGTTTTGTAAGTCTGTGAAACATGACATTGGTATTCTGATGGGGATTGTGTTGAATCTGTAAATCATTTTGGGTAGTAAGGACATTTTAACAATGTTTATTCTACCAATCCATGAGCATGGGATTTTTTTTCCTTTGTTAATATCCAGAATCTAGAAAGAACTCAAACAAATCAGGAGGAAGAAAACAAACAGCCCCATTAAGAAGTGGGCAAATGACACGAGCAGAAGTTTTTAAAAAGAAGGTAGATGAATGGCCAACAAACATATGAAGAAATGCTCATCATCTCTAATCATCAGGGAAATGTAAATTAAAACCACAATGAGATACTACCTTATCACTGTAAGAAAACACTTTATTAGAAAGTCAAAAAACAGTGGATGCTGGCAAGGATGCAGAGAGAAAGGAATAATTATACTCTGTTGATAGGACTGCAAATTAGTACATCCTCTATGGAAAACAGTATGGAGATTCCTCAAAGAAATAAATATAAACGTACCATTTCAACCTAGCAATCCCACTACTGATATCTACTCAAGAAAAAAAGAAGTTGTTTTATCGAAAAGGCATTTACACTTGAATGTTTATTACAGCTCAATACACAATTGCAAAAATGTGGAATCAACCTAAGTACCCATCAATTCATGAGTGGATTAAGAAAATGTGGTATGTGTGTGTGTGTGTATCTTCCCACAATGGAGTACTGCTCAGCCATTAAAAAGAATGAAATAATGTCTTTTGCAGCAACTTGGATGGAATTGGAGAACATTATTCTAAGTAAAGTAACTCAGGAATAGAAAAACAACAACCACATGTACTAATAATTGGGTGCTTATCAATGAGCACACATGGGCACAAAAAGATGTAAAGGTTGGAAACCAAGTAGGCAGGAGAAGAGCAAATGGGTAAAACCCTACCTTTTGAGGACGATGAACACTATTCAGGTGATGGACACACTAGAATCTCCAACTTAAGCATTATAAAAGGTATCCATGTAGCAAAAACATTTGTACCTCCTTAATATTTTAAAATAATAATAATTTAAAAATTGTGTTCCTTTCCTTTCCACTTAATGCTACTACTTATTCATGCAACTTTTATTTCTTCTAGCTGGAGGTTGGTTGGAGGAGGGAACCAGGGCTCTGAGTACTTTCTCGTTGGAAATTCAGTCTTTCTTCTCACATTAAGCTTCCACCAGGGAGAAGCCCATGCATAATTAGAGTAACTGTGCTCTTGTATCTGCTGGTCCACAAATCTTTTTTTTCCCAGGGAGCACCAATAATCTGTTACCATCCTCACTGCCTGATCACTGTTGGCCCTCAGGACCTCTATTCCCCTCTTCCCAACGTCAGCCCTGGGGGCAGACACAGTCCCTGGTAGGCGACTTCTTCTCATGCTGCCCAAGTGGCCAGACTTGGCTTCCCCTTGGGCAGTTTTCTTTTCAATGTCCTACTGTCTCTTCCTATAATCTGGTCTTTTCTAGGAATCCTAGTTCCATAGAATTGGCACACATTCAAACCTCAGTTGTTGACAAGGGTTAAATTCTTTTCTGCAGAGCTCTTGAACCCTGCACAAATCAGGGTTTGTGGACATCTCATGTTAAGAAATAGCGTGGACTGCTTGGAGCACTCAGGAAACCTCGTGGCAGTGGTGTGGCCTAACTCTTCAAGTCATCCTAAGGGATGTGTAGCATGATGTCAGCCCAGAATACTCTATTTTACCCACGTTAACAGCAGCTGCTTAGGTTTCCATGTGGGAACAGCAGTAACTTTGGAAGCAGAAAGCTCAGAACCTGTAAAGCTTTAAAGAATAATTACTATTTGCATATTCAAATATGTATGTTTCCTATAAAACAGTGGTTCTCAACCTGTGGGTTGTGACCCACAGGAACTGTATTAAAGGACCACAGTATTAGGAAGGTTGAAAACCACTGCTATAAACCCACCATGAATGAAAAATTTAAAAAATCACTACCATATAAAAATCTTAGACTAGTTTGTCTCTAAGACTGGAAAGGAATGCTGTAGTCTTTACAAATATCTAAAAATATCCATGTAACACTGTTCCTGTCACAATGTCACACACACATTAACAAAGTAGGGTCATCCTTCAGTATTCATGGGGGATTGGCTCCAGGACCATCCTCAGATACAAAAATCCATGGATGCTCAAGTTCATGACACAAAATGGTGTAGTATTTGCATATCACCTGTGCATATCCTCCTGTATACTTTATCTCCAGGTTATTTATAGTACCTAGTACAATGTAAATGCTATGTTTGTTTACAATGTTATTTCTTATATTGTATTGTTTAGGGCAGCAATCCCTAACTCTTTTGCACCAGTGAACAGTGTCATGGAAGACAGTTTTTCCATAAGCTGGGGGAGGGGAGGTGGTTTTGAGATAGTTCAAGTACATCACACTTATTTTACATTTTATTTCTGTTTAACAGAAATATGAAGTGATAGTCAAAATACAACGTGTTTTGATCCTTTCTTATTACATTGTAATACGTAATGAAATGATTATATGATTCACCACAGTGCAGAATCAGTGAAAGACCTACACTTGTTTTCCTGCAACTAGGCAGTCCCAGCGCTAGCATCACCACCTCAGCTCCACCTTGGGTCATCAGGCATTAGATTCTCATAAGAATGGTGTAGCCCAGATCCCTCACCTGAGAAGTTTACAGTAGGGTGCACTCTCCTATGAGAATCTAATGCAGCTTCTGATCTGACATGAGGTGGTAGGAAGCTCAGACCATGATCCGAGCAATGGAGCAGCTGTAAACACCAAAGAGGTGACATATGGTTAACTTCCTATGGTCCTTGGTGGTGGGAGGAGGAGGGACCAGTTCCTCACAGGCTAGGGACCAGTACCAGTTGAGGCCTGGGGTTGGGGACCATAGGTTGAAGGAATAATGATAAAAAATCTATATATGTTCAGTACAGACACAATTACCTTTGGTCTGTGGTTGGTTGAATACGTAGGCATAGAACTCATGGACATGAAGGGCCATCTGTATTTTTTTGCGCCATGAGCATTATCGAGATAGTGCTGACTGTTGCCAGGTTCTGGATGAACTAGGATGTGATGATAAACAAACAAAGAAGCTCCTTACTCTCAGAGAGCTGATGTTGTAGTAGTTTAAGATGTGATTAGAATACATTTTGTGGGTTTTGGGAATCTAGTCATGTCATTCATCACAGGTTAATCTTCTTAGTGTGAAAGCGTATTTTAGGAGACACAATTGTCTGTTTAGGATAAAGGGCAAAAAGAATGCTTAGTATCAGGACAAATGTGGTGGTTCATGCCTATAATCCTAATGCTCTAGGAGGCCAAAGTGGATGGATTGCTGGAGTTCAGGACTTTGAGACCAGCCTGAGCAAGAGCAAGACCACCATCTCTATTAAAAATAGAAAAAAACTAGCTGGGCATCATGGTGGGCACCTGTAGTCCCAGCTATTCAGGAGGCTGAGGCAAGAGGATCTGTCAAGCCCAAGAGACTAAGGTTGCTCTGAGCTATGAGGAAGCCTTGGCATTCTACCCAGGATGACAGAGTGACACTCTGTCTCAAAAAAGAAAAAAAAACCATTCACAGAAAGAATGTTCAGAATCTAATGGACAAGTAAGATGCAGGTTTAGCTAAAATATAATATAGAAAATGCTATGATAACGTACAAGCAAAGTACAGCTTAGAACAATGGGCATTAATCAGATTTCACAAGAAGCTTCAATGACAAGCTTATGAGATTCAGAAGACAGTACAAAGCCAAAACAAAGTAGAAACTTTCAGGGCTGAGAATCAAGGAGGTACCTAGGAGGTAGCTATAGAATAGTTCAGGACCTGGGACATGCAGGAAAGGAATCTCAGACACCAAATATGACACAACTTTCCTTTCTGCAGATCAGAGGTGAGGGTAGCCCATCTGGGGGTCATAATATTGAAAGAAACATATTTCTAAAATAATAAAATTGCCAGGAGCCCTCTTGTAGCTTGAGATTTCTGCTTTCTGGTTGGGCTTTGCTTCATCAAAGATGCAAAACAGAAAGAACAAATGGCTAAAATGATTCAAATTCTTACTAAAAGTTAACATTATTAATGATGGAAATATCTTACAATTCAAAGTTTGTTATATAAAAATTATTCAATGGGACAGTAGGATTTTGAGGGATAATTTATGGTTCCTTTCCTAATTACCACTTAAGAAAATCTTTAGTCAGGTGGATGGTATCAGAATAGAGTAGGTAAACTCTATTCCACACCAGAATAAGTTCAATTTAGTTGTAATGGTGACATAGTCTACATGAAGATAAAGCAATTGAATGATCATTAGGAGGAATTTCTGAGAATTCCCCTAACATCCACTCACAGGTGGATACTGTGCTGTTATCATGGGATACAAATATAAAACAGTGGGCAAAGTATTGGGAATAGAGTCATAAGATGTGGGGTGTGGTAACAACCTTTATAGAACTTTAAATCTTAAAAGAAGGATATCAGCCAGAAGAAGCAATACTAGTTAGGATAGTTAAGTTATAGACTAAGGCCATGGATCAGCTATGGTACCCATATATAAACACAGAACTTTGATAGAAGAAATTTGTGTAAACAGCTGAGGCCAAATGCTTCTCCAAACTGGTAACAGAACAAATCACTGAAAATCAATGTCTAAAAAGTCATTTTGCCAACATTGGTGAGTGATGGACGACTTTTCAGACGTTTTAATTTCAACATTGCCTTTTTACCTCAGCCATTTTTCTAGGGATTTATTTGTTCAATTTATCTGGATGCTAATATTATGCACACTTTATTGTGTGAATGCCTAGTAATCCTCAAATGCTTAAGGCTTTATTAGAGAATAGTTGGTATTTTTCTTAAATGCAGTTTATGACCTTCTCTATCTTGGTGGGCCTGTATTCCATCCTTGACTCTGCCCTCAAATTATTGCAAAAAAAGATTCCCATAGCTGTAGGATGGTCTTTGGGTGGGTTTGGTGTATAGTGAAACAGCTGTGAATAAACTGATCTTCAGCAAATTAACCCAAAGAAGATACAATTAATTTAGACCACTCCAAACTAACTCTTAACTTCCTATCCCTTTAATTGAAGTCATCATATCTCTTAATTACAAAATTAGAAAACAACTAGCTTATTTTTACTAACATTTAACAACTTTTCAACTGTTTATCCTCCTAATAGTGATGATTGGTAGTAGTAAAATAATCCTTAACATTTTTTTAAAAGCTTACCTTTTAATATTCAAGGAAAAGAATCTTAGATCTAGTATAGTCCAAGCAAACATGGAGTTGGTATCAATAGCTTAGATTCCAGTGTCAAATCATGTAAATTTGTTAATTTCTTATTACTAATTTTTTAAAATAAAATAGAGATAAGACGTCAGCCTCTACTTTCTTTGTAAGTAACAAAATAAATTTGAGGGGGATAAAGTAATGACTGTGATAATTTAGGAAGAAAAGAGCAGATTAACTGAGCTTCATTAGTGAAAGCTGGCAATTTAGGGTGTCCCAGTTTAATGTTAAGCTGCACTGTTGCTCAGGAAACGATGCTGTGTGTTATGTGAAATAAAAAAGGTGGCTGAGATGCAGCTCTGACCATCAGAGAACAATCACTTTTGTCAGATGACTAAAATAAATACATAAAACTACAGAACAAAGTACAATAAATGCTTGACAATAATAGAAATAAAATACATGGTTGATTCTAAGAAGGCGAACTAACACTGGAGGCAGGTCTTCAAGAATCGAAAGGTTTGAGCACACAGAGAGTAGAAGGATGTGAGAGGAACTGCTGGAGGCAGGGCGTGGAGTCTGGAAACCAGACCACCCATCCTTAGACAGTGTGCTCAGGGGACAAGTGGGGACCGACAGTGTAGACCCACATGGGGCCACATCGTGCAGGCCTCCTGCCATATTTGGTTGGTGACCAAACACTGACAATTTTAAAGCAGAGGTCTCAAGAAGAAGATGCCAGAAGATAGACAGTCTGGCAGTGTTACATGAGATAATCTTGAGAGGTGGAGTGTGAGATTGAAGATGCATCCTAGAATCTGAGGAGTTTCAAGTATTGGAAAGCAGGAGTCTGAGAAGCACACAAAACCAGGAACTACTTTCCAGGGCCTACAGTCATAGACAAGGGCAAAGCCTTGGACTCCCCACACAAGGTCCCGTGATCTGGCTCTTGCTGTCTTCCTAGCTGGGCCTCGCACGGTCCCTCCAACTCTTTCTGCAGTTGCGTGGAGGCACGTGCTGGCCCCAGCAGTGCAGTATCCCTGTCTTTGGCCTGGAGTGCTTGATTCCCCTTCTCTTCTGCCTATTTCAGTTCTCTGGTCTTTCTTTATCCTTTCCACTCTCTTTTTACACTGATTTAGGGGTTCTTCTTTTATAATTCCATGTCTTCTTGTAGATGTTGCACTCTATGTTGTAACTACCTATTTTCTTGTTTTTCTTTTCTCTTCAGGCTATGAGTGGTTGGGAGTTGATGGATGACTCCCAGCAGCTAGTGCAGTGAGTGACCCTGAATAGGTGCTCAATAAATGCTTGATGAGTGGATAAGTGACCAGTGCATGTTTAAATACTTATTCAGTAATAGCTGCATTGTCAGCATTTGTACAGGAAGTGAGCAAGATGTGAAAGAAGAACCAGCCCATCGGCTGATGAGCCGGAATGATCATCTGTGCACACACAGATCTAGGAGTATTGTTATAGGAAATACACAGCAGTGTGGTCCATACTTAAAATGGAAGTGCTGTTCTTTTCCTTTGTTCTCTTTTTAAGCGTTTAATTGCCCCTCTCCTGGATTGTTGTAGCTGATGTGTAATATCAAAACAGAAGCCTGGCATTAGTAAGAATTCACATCAGGTAGAACAATCCAGGAGAGGGACAATTAATGCTTAAAAGGAGAACAAAGGAAAGAATAAAGTCAAAGAAAATATGGGCAAAGAGAACTAGTTAAGGTGTATTTGTCAGTGGGACGTGAGGGCTTATCTTCCTTCAGACCCCTTCTCATATGTTCTGAGATCTGAGGAAGGAAAGGGAAGGCCTCCGGGGAGAGAGCAAACCTGCTCAAAGCCGTGAAACCCGACAGCACAGTTTCTTCAGCTATGTTTTATTGTTAGAAAAAGATTCAAAAGCTAAATTAGCCTGGGCTGCCTGCAGATGTGCTATGGGGATTTTGATTATCAAATGACTAAGAATTACTCTATTCAGGTATTTCTAATCATTCTTTCTAGGGATGTGAGAGGATGATGTAAACTTCAAGAGTAAATGTGGATATATTTAGGAAGAAATAACTGGAAAAAAATAACAAGAACTTCTGGACTGACGTTCCAGAAATACAGTTAAGCAGGCCAAGATTTTATTGAAAGAGAAAAAAGTGCATATTACAGAAATGAGAAGCTATGTTGCCTGGGTAAGAAGGTGCTGTGATGTTTCAAGCTGGCTGAATTAAAATAGAGTGTGGCAATGGGAATGCGAATGAGAGGCACAGAAAGGGAGCTGGAGAGAAGCAGATGCAGAGAGAAGCTAATGGAGATAAATGAAGCCATGGTGGACGTGCCCTTGTAAGTGAATTTGCGAAAATCGAGCAGTTGGTTGGCTTGTGCTCACGTGGTTAGAACATTAGGAAAATTGTTTCTAATGCAGGAGGAAAAATCTTAATCTTGAAGAACATACTTGCTGTAGGCTTTTAACATATTGAAATGGAAAATATAAGATAAACAGAAGATGGAAAAGTCAGAGATAATCAAATTCGATCCTACACATATTTTACAGAGCAAATAAAGGGCTTCTTAAAGGAAAAATTTAAATATTTTTATTAATTAAAGAGAGAACAATTATTCAGAGGTTTTGATGAATATAAGGTATGAAGCACATTTTAATCGGATTCTTCTTTTGTAACCACTAACCTGCTAGAAGGTACTGTTTTAATATGCTCTTAAATTCTTATTTTGTTTTTAGCTATCAGGAGAACTAAAAGGAAATTTCTGTAACTCAATTCTGCTGGCAGTGTTATGTTGGGACATGGATTCCAAGAATTGTATTATATCTAACAAGGGTAAGATACCATGAGATTTGAAAAGAAGAGAGAAATAACTAATGAAAATGGACAACATAACTACACACAGAAAAGAGCAGGGCAAGGCGAGTGGAAAACACTCTGGTGAGGCCTGGACTGTCAGAGAAGAGGTTTTAGAAAACTAGGAGGTGGAGACAAAACAATGGGTCAAGTCCTGTCTGATATTCTGACGTATATTGATTCAGTGGATAGTAGAAAGTTTAAACAACTTTATATTTAGAATTTTCTCTTTTTAATAGTAGGAAACTGTTTCTCGGGGCTGAGTTGGTATGAGTTAACTAATTACAATAGGCAAATTTTCTACCCTTTTAAGTGTGCAGTGTATTTTATGTCCCATGGTTAATATTGACTTCCATGTAATATAAAAGTGAAATACACTTGTTTGATTTGCTCACATTTGCATGTTCATTGTATTTGTATTGAGAGCTAAAGTATATGAGTGTGTCTTCTCTGTCAGCCACCATGGGAAATACTTTCTATATACCAAGGGATTTAATCCTCATGACAACTCCGTGTAGGTGGATCAATAACATTTATCATTTTACAGAAGAGAAAAGAAGCAGAGAAAGAAGCAACTTGCCCAAGACACCCGTATGGTTAGTAATGAAGGCAGTTTCATTTACAGCTGAAGCTGTAGAGCTTATATGAAAGGTATGTCATCTTTGCTTTTTGAATTGTCAGTCTTTGATGTATTAATGCACCGAGAAATTCCATTCCGATAAATTCCATTCTGAGAAATTCCATTTCCAAGAAATATTGCTCTACTAGACCCCACGATCGTGTTCCCACTGCCTCACTTCCTTTGTTTGTAAGTGGGCCCTTTTGTCCTCTGTAATCCTATGTGGGATCCCAAGTCCCAAAGCCAAACATTCTATAAGTAAATTCTATAAGTAAATAGTCCTGGCTAAGGTCCTGCAAGCAAGAAAGGGAATCTCAGTGAAAATGTGTATTAATTCTAATTAAGGTGAGTTCTTAAGTTTTCCTGGATGAAAGGACTAGAGTATAATCAACTTTCCACCACATTGGTCTCTGGAGGTGTTACTGTACTGGGGTCTCAGTATTTGCTCTCTGTTTTTGGAAGGTTTGATTGCTAGGCAGAAACAGTATCTAGATCAGTTAAGTTTCTATAGTTGGATCTCTGTTTTTAGCAGCTGAATACAATTTCTAAGTGATGCAAAAACTTGGCATTTAACAACATAGTACTCAAACTGTGCTGTGTAAACCATTGTTAGTTTGCAAAGTTTGCTACTGGTTACAATTAAATGAGGAACTAGCACCAATATGTAGATCAACTACTTCTTAAAGACACTATTTAATCCAGTGGGCTTCAAAAAAATTGGTAGCAAGGTGTTCTTAGTAAAAAACAGCAATATGTGGGTTTGCATTGTCTGAAGTTCATTGTCTTGTTACTGATGAGTAGCATGCGGTTTTCACGCCACGCCTTGAATAACTCTGATTTAAGATAATACCCCCCAAAGGGCAATTTTTGAGACCCATAGCATTGAGGAATATGCAAAAATTCCTTTAATTGCTGATTCTATTTTGAAACTTAAACTTGTGATTATTGACTGAGGCTGTTGAGAAGTCTCCTTTTAAGAAATTACTCACCTAACTCGATATCTTAGTCTTGGAAACATAATATCTTGAGGCACAGACTAAGATCATCTCATGAGAAAAGATATCATATGTGATTTGGTTTTACAGGTTTCATAATCATAACAGTGACTGATGTGTTGTTTACTTCAAAGTAGAAGAAAAATTTTTCAAAATGTTCTTCTTCTTATGTCAATAGTTTGACATTAAATTTTCCTACACCACAAACCAATTGTGCACATAGGTTCTGCTTAAGTTTCAGAGTGAATATTCAATTAAAGGGTTTACCAATATATGTAGTAAGTGTTCAATATGGTAACTATCATTATTATTTGTTCTTGAGTTTGTTGATGAATATTCAATTCCTTCCAGTTTTCACTGTGTTTTTCAAAAGATTTTTTCCATGGGTGCCAATAAATACACAAAAGATGAGGAAACCTTTAAAGACAGTATTTATTAAGGTGAAAATTACACTGTGAAGTCCCAATCTGAACTACTCCAACTCTGCATTTATCTGAAGGAAATCATAGATGAAACACTGATAGGGACTTACTAATCTATGGCTCCAAATTCTAGATTCTAATTCTGTAAGTTTCCTAGAGAAGGACAAAAACAAACAAACAAACAAACTACAAAAAATTCTCCTTGGCAGGCACTTTATCTTTAATGTATGCACAGATTTTCTTACCATGCAAATTCAATTGGCGTTAATTCTATTAAATATTCTTTGGCAGAAATCTGCTCTCTTGCTCTTTTCACCAAATAATTGTATGATACAATTTTCATTATCCCTTAGGTCTAAGAAGAAGAGTCATATGGATATGGCCAGGATAATTCTTAACTACAGAACTTGATTTTCTTGGCTTGCCTTTCAAGGAAATGTATTCTTTGAGGGAAGTCTACGGCTGGTCAGGTAGAAGACATTTCTTTCTAAATCGTCTGCGAATCAGTGGAGGATGTTCTTGTAAAGAAAGGACAACAGCTGGAGTTTCCATCTTTAAACAGAAAATGTGTGTGACAATTTCATGTGACTAGGTTAGTATCTTAAGTTCCTGTGGGGTTAGAAAGGGAAGAAGAGTAAGGAAAAAAAATCTCTATAGTGACTGAAGATGAAAAAAAAAAAAAAAAAAGGAGAGAGTACAGATGGGAGAGGGTGATACTGAGGAAAGATCACCAGTGAGAATTAGAATGGCCAAGGTCCTTCTCCTCTTTCCAGGTCATCCCCCAGAGGGAGATACAGGCTCTGTTTTATCTTGTCCTGCTCACTTTTCTTATTCTAAGAACTTACATATTTAAATTTAATTCAGTTTATAGGAAAAGAAATCATGCCACCTTTCTAAGCCGCAATTACCTCATAGGCATATATGATGTTAAAAATATTTAACAATTGGTATTGCTTGGGCACTGACCAAGTGGAAAAATAATACTATGGCCAATCAGAATAAACATGAGCCACAAATAGAGTGGTCATATCATTAATTGTTCAAACCAGGACATGTTTGACAGAGAAAGAGGCTACCATTACTAAGTAAGCAGGATGCCACAAGAGGCATAAGCTGAGACCCTCTCAAGCAAACCAGGATGTATGGTCACTCCAGCCATAGATAAATAGTAAGAAAGTACTGATGCGTATTAATTGAATAAAATAAAATGTTTAGCTTGAGGACATTTTTTGGTCTGTGACATTCTTTTTTTTGAGACCAAATCTCACTCTAGAGTCAATGATGTCATAGCTCACAGCAACCTCAAACTTCTGGGCTCAAATTTCCCACTTGCTTCAGACTCCTGAGTAGCTTGGATTATAGGGATCCACCATAATGCCTGGCTAATTTTTCTATTTTTCAGTAGGAGATGGAGTCTTGCTCTTGCTCAGATTGGTCTCAAACTCTTGAGTTCAAGCAGTTCACCTGCCTCACCTCCCAGAGCATTAGGATTACAGATGTGAGCCACCACAACCAGAGGTCTGTGACATTTTATACACTTTTTCTATTTTTTGGTAGGAGGGTGCTGAAAATTCAGTGCCTAACTGTGTTATCATAAAGATAAATTCACAGAATCAGATTTTTAGAGCTTGAGGATTTTAGAAAAAAGTTTTCTACTCTGATCTTTTTACTTTATAGAAAAAATAGCTGAAAAAAGAAAATGTAATTGAAATAATATAAACCTGAAAAAAATCTTCTCAAATGTATTATTAAGTATGAAACTTTTACCAATACTACATTTTCATTTCTCGGATGTTAAGGTTGATGTATTAGAAGGTAGCTCGTAGTTAAAAAATATATGTAAATTCTAGATATAAGAACATATCATCAGCAAAAAGCAATAGTTTGACTTCTTCTTTCCCTATTTGAATATCTTTTATTTTTTCTCTTGCTTCATTGCTCTGGCTGGGGCTTCCAGTACTATGTTGAATACAAGTGATAACAGTGGACTCACTTGTCTTGTTCCAGTTCTTAGGGGGGAATGCTTTCAGCTTTTCTCCATTCAGTATGATGTTGGCTGTGGGATTCTAGAAAATCCCAAAGACTCCAAGAAATTCCTTGAACTGATAAATAAATTCAACAAAGTCTCAGGTTACAAAATCAATATTCATGAATTGGTAGCATTTCAATATGGTAATAACAGTCAAGCTGAGAGTCAAATCAAAGACTTAATACCATTCACAATAGCTTCGATGAAAATAAAATACTTAGGAATATACTTAACCAAGGAGGTGAAATATCTCTACAAGGAGAGCTACAAAACACTGAAGAAAGAAATTGCTAATGATGCAAATGAATGGAGAAACACCCCTTGCTCCTGGATTGGTAGAATCAGCATTAACAATATATTCATATTGCCCCAAATGATTTACAGATTCACTATGATTCCCATGAAAATTTGACAGATCTAGAAAAAATAATTTCACACTTCATTTGGAACCAAAAAAGAGCCCAAAAAGCCAAAGGTATCTTAAGCAAAAAGAATAAATGTGGAGGCATCACATTACCAGACTTCAAATTACACAACAAGGCTGTTGTAACCAAACATTATGGTGCTGGTATAAAAGTAGAGACAAAGACTGATAGAATAAAATAGAAAATCCAGATTTGAAGCAAAGAACTTGTGAATGAGACCCCAATGGCAATTATAGCAACAACAAAAATCAATAAATGGAACTTTATTAAATTAAAAAATTCTTCAATAATCAACAGAGTAAATAGACAAATTACAGAATGAGAGAAAATATTCAAAAATCATACATCCAATAAAGGGCTAATATTCAGAACATATAAAGAACTCAAACAAATGGGCAAGAGGAAACAACCAACCCATTAAAAAATGGGCAACAGACATGAATAGAAGTTTTTCAAAAGAAGATAGATGGATGGCCAGAGAACACATGAAGAAATGCTCAACATCACTAATCCTCAGGGAAATGCAAATTGAAACCACAATGAAATATTACCTTACCCTTAGCCTTTACTGAAATGTCAGAAAACAATGCCAGCATGGATGGAGAGATAAAGAAACACTTATACACTGTTGTTGGGGCTGTAAATTAGTAGGACTTTTGTGGAAAAGAACAAAGAGATTCCTCAAAGAACTAACTGTAGACTTCAGTCTGGGAATCCATCAACTGGGTATCTATCCAAAGGAGAAAAACATTTATTGAAAAGGTACCTGCAAACGTTTACCTCAGCACAATTAAGAATTGCAAAGGTGTGGAATCAATGTACATGCTCACAAGTGAATCACAGTGGATTATAAAAATGCAGTTGTGTATATATATATACCACAGACAAAAAAGAATGAGATAATGTTTTTTGCAGCTTGAATGGAACAGGAGACCATTATTCTAAGTGAAGTATCTTAGGAATGTAAAAACAAACACCACATGTATTCTCTAATAATTGGGAGCTAATTGATGGGCACTCACTGGCACAAAGAAATGTAAAGTTCATTGGAAATGAATAAGGGGGCAGAAGGGAAGGGGAATAGGCAAAAACTTAACTTATCCAGTATAATGTACTCTATTCTGGATTGCACACTAAATGCCCTGAAACATTATAAAAGGCATCTATGTAACAAAACATTTGTAGCCCTATAATATGTTGAAATAAAAAAGTGTAACTTGCAAAGGTTTGTTGTTGTCTTCAATACAATTTTTCAATGGTATTTATGAGGCCTGACAATTAAGTTAGTGAACTCATCATCCTAGAAAAAGTGCTAACTTTATTGCTGAATATCATTATGGTCACCTTCAAAATACTCCCCTTAGGAATCCGTGCACACCATCCATCTAGGCACACCAGTGCCTAGTTGACCATTCAAAACAATTTTGGAACTCTTTTTCTGGAATAACCATAAAACTGTCATAATATGGCACACAAAAATACAAAACAATAATAATGAACACCACTCAGCTAGAGACTGCCACACATTGACACAAACACAGCTATGAGACACTGATATATCAAGGTTATGAAACCTTACCCAGTTGTTAGTATGGTGCTGCCAATGTAAGAGAACAGTGGCAAGTTCCTGTACTTGTTGGTCCTCTAATGGCCACTCCAAAAAAAGAGTTCCACATCACTTTGA
Organism: Otolemur garnettii; assembly: GCF_000181295.1. NCBI lineage: Eukaryota > Metazoa > Chordata > Mammalia > Primates > Galagidae > Otolemur > Otolemur garnettii. The sequence continues at coordinate 1,348,329 of NW_003852538.1, read as the reverse complement.
AGGGTGGACTAGGCACTGGCTCTCGTGCATAGTTTCCCAAGGCAAGTACTTTGAAGGTGACTGTAGTGATATTCAGCAAAGAAGTATATAGCAGTTTTTCTAGGATGACTTCACAAACTTAATAGTCAGACTTTTGTATGTCAAAACTCTTTTCTGTAGGAACACATTTGTATAAATATTGGGTAAATCTGTAAGAAAACAGAATTTATAAATAATTTACACTGTCCTTTTTAGGAATTCACTGACAGTAATAAAGCAGAACTAGAGGGGATGTTGAGGGGAAATTTAAAAATGAAAAAATGAACTATGATGGAAATAAATAGAAGAGAGAGAGGGAATGAACAATAAAGAAAGAAGAGAGGGAAATGGTAAGGCTTCAGAAAGTTACCAGGAAACAGCAGCTTTAAGTGTGTGTTTGTATCTTTGTTTTTCTAATAGTGAGATTAGAACCATTCCTTGTGGTCTCATTTATTCTATGAATAATGTATGATGGCTTAAGACATTAGAAATAGGGAGTGGAAAAACTTTATATTTTCTCAGCCAAATCAAGCCCATCTCCTTACTCTTATTTTCTGAGCTGGGTCCCCTAATAGACACTACCTTTGCCAGCTGCTAGTGTCATAGAAACCACCAAAACCTCAGGTGAGAAAGAGATCTCAATATTTTAAATTAAGGCAACTTCAAATCTGAAAGCTTATATCTTTTAAGCTTATTATATGGGTATAGATTACTTATATTTCCAGCCTTTCTTCTTAACTCTATATTTAGGATAACGTTCATTAGAACAAAACAAAATCTATTTGTGTTGGAAAGATTGATCAAGGCAAAGATTCTTAAAAAAAAAAATCAGAAAATAAGCATAGCTCTTCATCTAATTTTTAAACCTAAACTACCCCAACATAAGGTAGAAATAAGGTATGAGGTATTTGTTTATGCCTGACTCAAAAATTTTTTTCTGCTACAATCTGCTAAAGAACAGAAATATTCATGAAAAAGCTCATGCAAGGACCGTATGACGAACCTATGAACAATTCAGTTCCATTCAGGCATTTAGATGGTAAATATTATTCATTTTTATATATTTAAAGTTGTCAGCCAAAAAATTTTTAATCATATATCTTTATCACATACAGAGAAAAATACACATAAAAGTGAAAAATGTGTTTTGCAGTGAGTCTGTCACCAATAGGATATGAGTGTGCAATGAAATGGGCCGTGCTGGAAAAGGGAAGATTAGCTACTGGGTGGTTGCCAGTGATAATCCTTTGATGGTTCCTGACCTCATGTGTTACTGATCAGGCAGCCAGGGCTCTGGCAAACCCGAGTTGGGAGGGGAGAGAATACAAGAGGTCTTGCTCCAGTTACAGGATTTGGAGGGAGTCAGACACAAAGCACACACTGGACCTGCTGTCCAATATTTCATCTCAAAGCTGAACACTAAATTAAAGCATAGAATTAGGTTACTTTTAAAGAATTTTTTTCATATTTGCTTATTGTAAACTTCACAATGACATTTTATGATCCTGTAATGTAAGAAGTATTGAATTTAAAGATAAAAAATATCTGAACAAGTGTCACTATCTATGTGACCATAGGACAGTCACTCAACCACTCTAGGTTCTGTTTCTTTGTCCAGAAAATGAAATGACTGGCCTAGAAGAGTGTAGATTATACTGAGTGACCCTTGAGTAAATCTAGATTATAGATGTGTTTTTGACCTTTATGATATCACAAGATGTTTTAATTAGTAGCCAATTCAAAAAATCAGGTAATTTCAGTGTAATCTAGATTTCTGACTTCTCTTGGAAAACTAGAATGTTTTGTGACTCTGGGCCCAGAGTTGTGCAAAGCAGCAATAGACTGGCATCAAGTCCAGCAAGCCACAGTAGATCTGACTGGGAACGTTGTCTTCAGGTGGTCCCCTGCCAGCCACATGTCCCACCCAACCTGCTACGTTTATCTACTTAATCTCTTAGACATTTCAGTTTTCTGCCCATGTCCAGAGCAGTAGTTTCTAATTTTTATTAGAGGAACCTCATGGATAATGAAGGAAGAATCATGGGTGGCAGTCCAGTCTTTCACCATATCCCCTCTTCAATCAAAGAGTTCAATTTTTATTATTTTATATATCATTTTAAATCTTTTTTTAGTCTAAAATGACATCTAGGGCACAGACTCTTAGATATCCTCTAAAATCCTTTGTGTCCTTCTTCCATAATAATTACATCATTTTGACTAGGTGCATGACTAGACTCCTATCCTCCGTTGCATATAGGTATGGCCATGGGTTATGAGCAGAAGTGAATATGCAGTACGTACAGTATGCATAATATAGGGGTGAGAAGATGAGCAATTTCAGATCTTGTGGACAGAGGCATCACTAGTGATGGGAGAACAACATGATGGGATACTGGGATCCTGGATGACCTTGTGGATGACCTTGTGGACCTTCTTACTAGTAATGCTTACCAACTTCAGTGTTTGCATGAGAAAAAAGCTAATTTCCATCTTGCTTTGGACAATGTTAATTTGGGTCTTTATTACACACATATAAAATATATCTGAATTAAGATAGCCTCTTAGCTTCTCTGATTGTTTTACCCCATATTTGATTTTGAATTTGAATATGTTTGAATAACTTTGATTGAAAAAAGAAGAAATCACTGTTTTAAACTTTTTGAATTGCTTCCTTGAGTCCTTTTTTACAGAGTGGAACTTAAATAAATTTATTTTCAGTCATGTCTATATTTTTATGAAATCATTGTATAAAAATGCCAGTGACCTAATTTATATTGAACAGGGAGTATATGTTTTGTTTCCTTTCAAATGATCAAGTGTCTCAGACACCCTCTGAAGTTCCATTTCAGTCAGAGAATGAATTTTCCCCGAGGGAGTGGACTCAAAAGAAATGATGTGTGTTTGTTCTGCTTCACTATGTAGATTGCCTGTGAAGAAAAAAATAAATTTACTAGGCCACTCAAGAGAAATCTTTGAGGCAAGCTGTTTCATGCTCAATTTAAAATCTGGCTATGATGGTCTCTAAAGTTTGAACTGCTATAAATGTTGCTATACATAAAGGATTTAATTTTCCTAAGTCTGTGAAAACAGCAACTTTCTATGGTGACAAATTTTATTTCATTTAAAGAAAATAACTTGCCTGCATGAACATTGCCAGTGTAGCTCATCATTTGGAAGACATGTAGCTGGATGACGAAATTCATGGACTGTTCAAAATAATAACAACAATAATAATAAATCCAAGACAATCTAACCTTGGACATCATTCAATGGGTGCCTTGGGAATTTTTTAGTAAGTTTAATATCCACTCACTTTGTCCCCCAAATGCATTCACAAGATCCTGAGAAATTTTCAAATCCTGAAGTCCCCACTGGTAGAGATGACATGGTTCAAATTCGTTCTGATGAGACTTATGTTGGGACAGATATGTGCTCTATCTTTGGCAAATAAAATTCTTTCTTCATGTTCCACATGGGATGATGTAAGTGTACAACTATAGCCCAAGATGAAGGAGGGTAGAGGAGGGGAAGGGGAGGGAAGAGGGAAGGATGGGTAGAGGGATGGCAATCGGTGGGATCACACCTATGGTGCATTTTGCAATGGTACATGGCAAATCTATTATATAAAGTATAAATGTCTTAACACAATAATTAAGAAAGTGAGAGGGAGGCACCTGTGCCTCAAAGGAGTGGGGTGCCAGCCCCATATGCCAGAGGTGGCAGGTTCAAACCCAGCCCTGGCCAAAAACTGCAAAAAAGAAAAAAAAAAAAAGAAAAGAAAAGAAAGAAAGTGAGGTAAAGGCTATGTTAACCAGTTTGATGTAAGCATTCCAAATTGTATATAAAACCAGCACATTGTACCCCATAAATGCATTAATGTATATAGATATGATTTAATAAAAAAATGATATAAGCATCTCACAACTATAAACTACTTCTTGAGCAGAAACAAATTATTTTAGACCAATAGACTGTTATAAAGTTATAGCTATTTGCATGAATAACAATTCAGCTTTCAAATTTCAAAAATTTGCTTGCTTCAAAACTTGGCTTAATTAAATATATGACAGTATTCTCACAATCGTTGGGCAGACCAAAACATTCATTTTTAACGTATAAATTCACTGTGCAGTCTTCTCTTATAAAATGTAAGTGGATCTAGATCATCATTTGGTCATGGATATTTGCATTCTATCTATGCTAATGTCCTGAAATTTAAATTATGTTTTTATGTTTATGAATATAAAAGAGAAGGAGTTTTTTGATGATGAAACAGCAGTGATTTGGGTTCTGGTCTGAGGTACTTATTGGTAACTTTGACAATTCCTTTAGCTTCTCTATTGAGAGGGAGCAACAAACTCCTCTTTGGGACCTTCTGGACTCTCTGTGCCAAGCATGAAAACAAAGGAAAATTTTGAGTTTCTTTAAGGGAAATCGAGGAACCCGGCTGGCCCTGCTACCAGCAATTAGGGGAGTCATTGCTGCTCTTCTTCCTTGGCACTCTGCAGTACATACCTTCCTTCCTCACACTACAAGTCCCACTGTCAGGGCTTGGCTTTGCTGAGTAGCTGTGAGCAGGCTCAGGCTCAGCTTGGTCACACTGGGCCTCAGTTTTTCCCCAAAACAATGGAAATGTAAATTTCCTAGTTATTGCCTGGGGATGTTGTCCTGAGATATTTATCTTACATCCTGGTCTACATTAGTGAGGAGTGACAAATACTTCTTCACGGGTTGAAAAAACAAAATTCCATCAAATAATAATGACTACTTTGAGCAACTATTGACACAGTTCTTTTTATTGTAAAATAAGGTGCTTTAGTCTGAAGGGAGTTAAGCCTTGATGTGGCAACTATTGCAAATGACAGTCTCAGGTGCTGCACTCTGAGCAAACACTGCCTTCACGCTGACCATGACCACTGCAGGTCTGTGACCAAACACGGTAGGAAGACTGAGCCAGCGCCATTCTGGGAAAGATAGAATCCCTTGGGCTGGTGGGTGATCTTGCTTGGCTCAAGAACTCCTCAGCAATCTCACTGAACTTCCTTGGAATTGTACTACAGTCTAAGAGGCTTATTACCTACTGTCCATTCTTTCCCTTTATACGGGTCAGACCTACATTTCCAAGACTGTCTTTATTTCCTCTCCTAAATGCTTCCTTTATTAAATCTCTTGCATAATTAGTCCTATCTTGATATCTGCTCTTCTATGGTCAATGCAAAGTGTAAACCGTGGGGGCCCAGAGATGAGGCCACAGAGAAGATGTTCAGGCCAGGATTACTTGAAAGGGGAGGGTGACCTGTCTGGGCAGTGTAAAGATGGTGTCTGTGCCTGGGGACAGTTAGAGACTCCTTTTATATGGGGCCTTAGTGGGAGAGCAAATTCCACAGCTTGCCCTGAAGGTTAGGATCCTTTGGCTGAACTTCTGGGCGAGGGACTAACCAGATCCTTTGTGTCATTGTCTCAGGAGGGGAGGAAAAGGGGAGGAAAGAGTTCAGGTGTGGCTACATTAGACCCCCCAACAGTCAATTCCTTTGAAATTGCCTTGTGAGATTTTTCTGTGATTTCATAATTTGGCAGCTAAGTTTCTTACCAATCTGTAGTATCCATTTACTTGGGGATAAGCAATAACCTCTTGGATACTCTGTAACAACACAGATATTTCCAACTATTAAACTTTTTCTTTATGAATTATAGAAATGTAGAAATGGTTTGTACGACTTCATGCTTTTTATGATACTGACTATTCCAAAAAAAGTTGAATTAGTATCCTTTTAAGAATAGTAAAGTTGGGCGGCGCCTGTGGCTCAAAGGAGTAGGGTGCCAACCCCATATACCTAAGTGGCAGGTTCAAACCAGCCCTGGCCAAAAACTGCCAACAAAAAAAAAAAATAAATAAAAGAATAGTAAGGTTAAGATGCAAACAAAGGAAACATTCTTGTGTGGCACAGTTTTGAGGCATTGTGACTGTTTCTTGCTCTAATTCCTCCCCAAACACCTATTAAAATAGCAAAAGAAAGGTCAGTGAAAAGTATTTTCATTTCTTTTTTTTTTTGCAGTTTTTGGCCAGGGCTGGGTTTGAATCCACCACCTCTGGTATATGGGGCGGGCGCCCTACTCCTGAGAGCCACAGGCGCCACCCTATTTTCATTTCTTTATAGTGAAGTATAATGGTTAGGCCAACTCAAATAACATAAAGTAGAAATTTAAAGATAATTCAAGTACAATTTCTGTTTTCACTGAATTAAGGTGAATAATGTGACTGCTGAGCAAAAAATATTTTCAGCCCTCTCTCAATTCATAGCTTTTTTTTTTTAGACAGAGTCTCACTTTGTCGCCCTCAGTAGAGTGCCTTGGCATCATAGCTCACAGCAACCTCAAACTCTTGGGCTCAGGCAATTCTCTTGCCTCAGCTTCCCAAGTAGCTGGGACTATAGGTGCCCACCACAATGCTGGCTTTTTTTTTTAGAGACAAGGTCTTGCTCTGGCTCAGGCAATCCACCTGCCTCAGCCTCCTAGAGGCTAGGATTACAGGTGTGAGCCACCACACCCAGCCAATTCATAGCTTTTTATATACATAATCACACTATCCTTAACATTTTATTTCTTATTTTTCACTTTTATTATAAGTAAATGTTTCTTTGCTTCTTAATCATCTTCATAAAAATTATATTATTCTGTAACAGGTCCTTTGTTCATTTTTTAATAGTTTTTTAATTACTACTGAGTGGTAAAACTTCCATATGATATTAACCTCTTACCATATACAAGAGAACCATATATAAAGTTTCCAAATATTTATCCCATGCCATAAGTTGCCTTTCATTCTGTCGATTGCTAGTTTTTCTGTGCAGAAGCTTTACAGTTTGATGTAATTCCACTTTATTTATGCTTTTGTTGCCCCATATTTTAATATCCATGAATTATTTCTAACACCAGTGCCATGAATATTTTCCTCTAGCTTTCTTCTAGGCATTTTACAGGTCTTACATGTAAGTATTTAGTAATTTTGAGTTGGTGTTGTGTATGTTATAAGATAAAGGTCCAATTAATTTCATTCTTTTGCATGTGGACATCCAGCTTTCCCAGCATCATTAGTTAAGAGACTATCCTTTCCATTATGTATTCCTGGTACTCATTTTGAAGATCAGTTAACCCACTGAAATGTGGATTTATTTCTGGGCTTTCTGTACATTCCATTGGTTTATATGACTGTTGTTTATTCTAGTACCATACTGTTTTATTTACATGGCTTTCTGGTACCTTTTGAAATTAGAAGTGCGAAACCTCCAGCTTTGTTCTTGTAAGGATTGAGTTGATGACTGATGGTCTTGTATCCATATGAATTTTAGAATCTTTTTTTTTTTATTTTTCTAAAAATGTCACTGGCATTTTGATAGGTATTCCCTTGAATCTGTGGGTTATTACAGATAGTACAGGCATTTTAACAATATTAAATCTTCCAGTCCATGAACACAGCATGTCTCTTTCTATTTGCTTGTGTCTTAATTTTCTTCCAACAGTGTTTTTTATAGTTTTCAGTATATGTCTTTCTGTTCCTTGTTTAAGTTTATTCCTAAGTATTTTATTTTTTTCCGTGCCATCCTAGAAGGGATTGTTATCCTAATTTTCTTTTCAGATAGTTTGTTATGGATATATAGAAACACAATTGATTTTTGTATGTTAATATTGTATCCTGAAATTTTACCAAATTCATTTATTAGTTCTGACAAAAGATTAGTATGGTTTGAATGCTTGTGGCTCCCCCAAATTCATATGTTGAAATCCTAACTCCCAAGGTGAGGGCCTTTTAGAGAAAATTAGATCACAAAAGTAGAGCCCTCAACTATGAGGTTAGTGCCCTCATAGAAAAGGCCAGAGTAAACTTTTTGCCCTTCCACCTTGTAAGGACAGAGAGATGTCATCTGTGAAAAAGCAGGATTTTACCAGACACTGACTTTCTTGGCACCTTGATCTTGGACTTCTTGGTCTTCAGAGTTTTAAGAAATAAACTTCTGCTGTGTATAAGCCACTCAGCTTTTGGTGTTTTGTTACAGTAGCCTGACCAGACTAAGACAAAAGTTATGTCATCTGTAAACAAGGACATTTAGGAAAACAATCTCTTCTAGGATGGCATGGAAAAAAATAAAATACTTAGGAATAAACTTAAACAAGGAACTGAAAGACATATACTTCCATTCTGGTCTTGATGCCTTTTATTTCTTCTTCTTGACTAACTGCTCCGGCAAGGACTCCAGTACTACAGTGAATGGAAGTAGTGAGAGTGGACATCCTTGCCTTATTTCTAGTCTTAAATAAAAGACTAAGCTTCTTTGACATTGAACATGATGCTTTCTGTGGCCTTTTCATATAATAGCCTTTATTACGTTTAGATGATTTTCCTTTTATTCTTGGTTTGTTGAGAGTTTTTATCATTAAAGAGTTTTGAATGTTGTCAAATGCTTTTTTCTGCATCTTTTGAGACCGTTGGAATTTTTAAAATTCTTTTTTCTGTTAATGTGGGATGTCTTATTAATTGATCTTAATGTTGACACATCTTCGAACCCCAGGGATAAATCCCACTTAGTTATGATTTATGGTCCTCTTAATGTGCTGTTGAATTTCATTTGCAAGTATTTTGTGGCAGATTTTTGCATCCATATTCATTAAGGATATTGGCCTGTAATTTTCTGTGTCTGTAGTGTCTTTGGCCTCATAAAATGAGTTTGGAAGTGCTTTCTCTCTTTCAATTTTTTGGAAGAATTTGAAAAGGACTGGCATTAATTCTGCCTTGAATGTTTGCTAGAATTCATCAGTAAAGCCATTTGGTCCAGGAATTTCTTTGTTGGAAGATTTTTGATTACTTGGTTCAGCCTCTGTGCTACTTACAGTTCTCTTCAGACTTTCTATTTCTTCTTGATTTAATGTTAGTGTGTTATGCGTTTTTAACAATTTATCAATTTCTTCTAAGTAATCCATTTTACTCTTGAATAATTTTTCATAGTAGTTTCTTTTTATTCTTTTTATCGTTGTGACATCACTTGTAATATATTTCCTTTTATCTGATTTTGTTTATTTGAGTGTTCTTTCTATTTTTCTCAGTGTAACTAAGGGTTTATCAATTTGTTTATCTTTTCAAAAATCAAATTAGCTATTGTGTCTGCTCTAATATTCAATATTTCCTTTCTTCTGCTAACTTTGGGTTACCTTTTTTCTTCTTTTTCTAGTTCATTGAGGTATAAAATTAAATTGGTTATTTGAGTTCTTTATTTTTTTAATCATAGGCATTTATTTCTATTAATTCACTCACTAACACATTTGTTGTATAGGGTTTAGTATGCTGTGTTTTCATTTTTATTTGTCTTGAGATATATTTTAACTTAATTTTTTTTCCTTTGGTCAAATGTTTGCTCAAGAGCATATTATTTAAATGTCACACACTTGAGATTTTTCATGTTTTCCTTTTGCTATTGATTTCTAATTTCATTCAATTGGGGGGTAGAAAAGAGACATGATATGATTTTAATCTTTTTAAATTTGTCAAGACTTGTTCTATGACCCAACATGTGCTCTGTCCTGCAGAGAGAAGCATGTGTGCTTGAAAACAATATGCAGTCTCCTCTTGTTGGGTGGAAAATTCTGTATATATCTATTTGTTAGATTCATCTAAGGGTGTCCAACCTGTGGCTCACAGGCCACATGTAGATTATGTGAGAACTTTTTTGCATATAGTGGCAGGAATCACGAAAATGATGCACAGACATCCTTTTTTCTTATTAGCTTTGGTTAGTGTCTGTGTCTTTAATGTGTGGCCCAAGACAATTCTTCTTCCAACATGGTGCAGGAAAGCCAAAAGTTTGGACACCCTTAGTTGTTACCATATTGATCTTTCTGGATGTTCTGTTCATTATTAAATACCTGGGGTATTAAAGTCTCCTATTATTATTATATTGCTTGTATTTCTCTTTTTAGTTATTTCAATGTTTGCTTTATATATTTAAGTGCTCTGATATATGTTCATATATAATTGTTATGGTTTTCTAGAAAATTGACTATTTTATCATTGTATGTGACCTTGTTTGTCACTTAGACCATGTTTTATTTAATGTTTATTTTCTTTGATACATGTAAAGTCACCTGTGCTCTCCTTTGATTGCCATTTGCATGGAATATCTTTTTCTATTCCTTCATTGTCAGCATGGGTCCTTAAAGCTAAAGTGAGTTTCTTAAAGACTGCATATAGTTGCATTTATTTTTACTTATTCAACCACTCTATGATTTTTTTCTTTTTAATTATTATGGATATGGAATAATTGTATATCTTTATAGGGTTCAGGTGATGTTTGGATAAAAGCATGCAATGTGCACATTCTCACCCCTAGATATTAAAAACTAGATATTAAAAACATTTGATTTCATGAAGACAGAGAGTAGAATGATGGTTACTAGTGGCTGAGGAGAGTAGTGTGGAGGGGATAAAGTAGTGATGGCTTATGGGTGCAAAAATATAGTTAGATAGAATGAACAATATCTGATAACACTACTCTATGTCTTTAGATTGAGGGATTTAATCCATTTACATATAAATTACAATAGAACCTCCATAGCTGACACCTTTATACATTGACCACATCGTTAAGTTGACCTGAGTTTCATATACTGGACATGTACCACATGTACTTAATGGAAAGAAGACTGACCTCTATACATTGACCACCTCTGTAAAGTTATATCTTGACCACTTGAACTGTGACACATGACATTAATTTACCCTCTGTGATTTGACCACTTGAGTCCACTCTACACCAACAGGTAGAAGGTGTGGGCTTTGCCCCTTAGTTATATTATTTTATCTTTCATATAAGTTCTTTTATCATATTTTATTATTATCATGTGTTGGATTAGGCCTAATGTCTTATTGTTTATCACATGTTGCAAAAGATATTTTCAACATGAAGGGTTGGTCTGAATTGTAGGTACATCCTACAATTACTAAAAAATTTTGCAGTTAATCAAGATATAATGGCCCAAAGGGAAGAACTTAAACAGCTGACATCGAAGGAAAAGACTGGTCTACATTTTCTGCAAAGCAGCAGCCATAGAAAGAGGACAGAACATTTTGGTGTGAGCAGGACCACAGTTAGCAACATCCAAAAATGTACATATGAGCACTTAGAGAAATATGGTAAGGGAAGTATAGACCTACAGTGGAAAAGGAGGAAAACTTCCCTTGATAAAATGAATAAGGCTTATTTAACTGGTTTCAACAAGTTAGAGAAGTTAATGCCTGAATTTCAGGGTGAATGATTCAGCAAGTTGCTAAAAGATTTGCACAAGAAGTCATGGTGGCAGATGTCCAAGCATCAAGTGATTGGCTTGAGAAGTTTAAACTGCAATCCAAGATCTGCCAGAAAGTGTCATTTGGTGAATCCAATGAAGTTCCAAAAGAAACTAAGAAAAAGTTCACCAAAAAGCTCCTAGACTTCTCTGGAGGCTTCAATGATGATGACATCTTTTATGCTGAAAAATACAGACTCTTTTTCAAGGTGATGCCTGACAGGAGCCTTGTCATGAAGGCTGACAAATGTAAGAACAGAAAACTTTCCAAAGAATGTTTCACAGATGTATTTTGTGCAAGTTCACCTCCAGAGAAAACAGAAAAATCTATCATACAAAAAATACATTTACCATTTTATCATGGTTTAATCATTCTTTCTGAAAAAGGGTCAATCCTGGTCTGTTTTTTTGTTTTTGTTTTTGTTTTTTGTTTTGTTTTGTTTTTTTTTGCAGTTTTTGGCTGGGGCTGGGTTTGAACCTGCCAACTTGGACATATGGGGCCAGTGCCCTACTCCTTTGAGCCACAGGCGCTGCCCTGTTTCTTATTCTTATTACAAATATAAGTGGAGAAACACTCTCAATGCTGGCTACCACTCAGCATTCCTGGGCTTTTTTTCCACAGCAAATGACTTTAACTGTGTTATCAGATGCCTGACATCCTCTTCTTTTGGAGTCTCTGCAAAAAGATTCTCCAATAAAAGCTGAACAAGAAAGTAAAGTACCTGTATGTATCTGTACTATAAACCTAATTCCTTATGTTGACCACTTCTATATGTTGACCAGTTTGTTACAGTCCCTTGGGTGGTCAAGTTACAGAGGTTGCATTATATTTATTGATGGGGAAAGACTTACTGTGTTCATTTTGCTAAGTGTTTTGTTGGTTCTTTTATTTGTTTTTTCCTCTGTTTTTATTTGCGTTTTATTTTACTGATGTGCTTTGATTTATTTCTCTTTTTCTTTGTGAAACTTTTATAGATTTTTATATGGTTACCATGAGGCTTACATACATTATCTCATATTCATAATAATCTATTTTAAACTGATAAGTTCAATAACACATAAAAATTCCATACTTTAACCTCTCCCCTCCAATTTATGTTGTGGTTTTCACATTTTACATGTTTATATTGTGTATTTAAAAAATATTTTTTAGTAATAGTTATAGTGATAATGTGATATAATATTAAATATATAGTTTGGTCTTTGTCCACAGTCTCTAGGTCACAGCTTTTAAAACTTTTATAGTTTCTTAAGTGAGTACAGCAATAGGATTATCTTTTATCTGGGCTATGTCCTCGGTTCTAGAAACAGCTCCAGAGTGACTAAGATAAAGGAAGTATTTTTTAAAATTCAAAACATGGCCTTTCAGGCACACTTAAATTTATATTAATCAGATGCATTTTGACAAGTCTTTATATGGCTACAATATGGGTGTTGGTTACCAGAGGAACCAACCACATGTATAGAGGGCAGGAGCTTTCATCTCCATCCCAGTCTCTGAGAGGAGAGGAAGGACGGAGATTGACTTGATCACTAGTGGCCAATAGTTTCATCAGTCATACCTACAAATTGTAGCCTCTAATAACAACCAAAATGGATGGGGTTCAGACAGCTTCCAGGCTGATGGAAGGAACATATTCATGTGTCAGAGGGTGGCAGTCCTGTAACCTCCACAGGAACAGAAGCTCGTGTTCTTGGGACCCTTTCAGATGTCACCCCATGTATCTCTGTATCTGGCTGTCGATTTGTATCCTTCAATCTGTCTTTCTTAATAAGCCAGTAATTTAGTAAGTAAATTATTTTTCTGGGTTCTATGAGCTGTTTCAGCAAATGATAAAACCTTTGGTGGGGTTATGGGAACCTTCAATCTGTAGAGAGAAGTAATGGGTTGTCAGGGTGGGTGACGGGCAGTCTTCTGTGGGGTCTGTGCTAATTCCAGGTAGCTAGTGTTAGAATTACTTGGTGTGGGAAACCCACATCTGGTGTCAAAAGTGTCCTATGTAAATAAGTAGAGAGAAATAGGAGTTTTTCCTTCAACCAACCACTCCCCACCTTGGGTGAAACTGAGAGGTAGAAGTTCTCTTTCTAATCACATGACCTTGTGGGATCTGTGGGCAGGGACTGTGGTGAGAGGGTGTCCCAAGTCTCTCTGTTGGCTTCAGTAAGTCTGTTTTTGCATTTTCTAAGGTGCAAGAGCCTTTTACTTCGTGTCTGGATTTCTTACAAAGAGAATTTATTCTTGAATTGTTATTGAATTACTGTATTTGTGGGGGGTGAATGGGAGAAGGATCCCAAGCTTTATCCTCTGCCTTTTCACTGACATCCCACTGTTAGTGCTTTTTATAAGCCATCCAGCCTAATTTGGAGGGAATCAAGGAAATGCAGTTGGATAAAGAGGTAGAAATGAGAAGACTGAGTGAAGGGATAAGTCTGGAGTGGGTGGAAGGAGGTGGGATGAGAGAGACTTGAGCCATGTTATGGGATTCAGCATTTATCACAAGGAAAATGGGAGGCCATTCAATGGTTATTTAGCAGAAAGAGATGTGATGAGACTTATTTTAGAAAAATTTTTTGTAGCTAATATGTAGAGAATGGCTGAAAGGAGATAAAAAATCTGAAGACAAAGCACACTAGAGGATTAGCCCTGGTGAGCGTCAGTGATGGCCTAGATGGCATGGTGTCAGTAGTATTTAGGGGATAGAAACCATAGGATCTGGGTGTGGGATGTGGGCAGTGGAGCAAAGGCAGATTCCCAGGTTCTGAATTGAGTAACAGGCATGGGGGTGGCATTTGCTGAAATGGAAAACATAGAAGAATTTGCAAGTTGTCAGTAAGATGTCAGCTTTAGATTTGTAAAAGCCATTTTGCATATACTAACATTTTTTGCCATTTGTTCTATTTGTAAGATTGTAAGTGAATAATTTTTGGCTTTACTTAGAGACTTGTGATTTGCTCCAGGGCAGAATTTTTAGTCTAAATGATAAAAAGTAGCTTATTCATTGGGATTCCCCAGATAATAAAATTTGGGTTAAATAATGAAATTCTAAAAGCTCTGAAGTTCTGTTCAAGGTTTAGTTGATTATACAGACAAAGAATAGGCAATTTCTAATTACTTCCAAGGAATCCCCATAAATAAATGATGCAGAGATGATTTAAAATGTTCCTTGTTTGAAACACCTTCAGTATCTTTTATGCATGGTGATCCTCAATAGTAAGTAAATTTTTGCTTTATTTATACTTTATGGTTTTTTCTTATAAATAAGTAAATCCTTACAATTGGGTGAAAGGAATATATAGATGCATAAGATGTTTCCTCCTTCCTTGAGAGAAGAAAATAAATCCACAAAGCAAAATCTGAATAATCCTCAAAAGTGTAGTTAAAAAGATATCAATGACCTTAGCCAATGGTCTTGGGACACAAAACTTTCATTGCAATTATATGCTAGTGTCTTTTGGGCTCACCTACAAGTACCAAAATATTTGTTAGCTACATAGTAGTTGGGAACATTTCTAGTACTTTATTACTTTCTTAATGGATCATTTGGAATAAATAAATTTCTGTTGGGAGTATCATGTTTTCAGGTATACTAGACACTTGAGCATAATGTGTACTTCTGAAACTGATTGTGATAATCTCAAATCTCAACCTTATTAAAATATGCACCTATATGTAGAGGATATGCAGTAATGTGTTACTGTAGCATACTGATGAGATTTAATTATGTTCCCTGCAAAATAATACACCAAACGATATTCTAGTATTACTTGGGTTTAATATTCAGTCTGTGCTTTCATAAAAGCAAGCAAATGGCTTTGAAAAAGCCATGGGCATGCCTGTGAATGCAGGTGAGTGTCAGGGTCCCATTGCCTAACTAGCCCCCACAATAAAACATTTCTTGGAAAAAATTATTTGGTCTATCTTGTCAAAAGTAAAGGAGACTCACATACAAGGCATTTGTTTTCCATCACAAGGACAGCCCAAATGGCCGGCTGGCTAAAAGAATTATGTGACTTGCACATCCAGTGAAGGCTTCTCGGTCAAACCAGAAATGATCTCTATGATAGAGAATTCAGAGTTTTATTTGCAAATCTGATTTCATAATTTAAAAATGTATATCTACAGTCATGTGCTACATAAAGTTTTGGTCAATGATGGACCACATATATGATTGTGGTCCTATAAGATTATAATACCATATTTTTACTTTTTCTATATTTAGATACGTCTAGACACACAAATACTTTGCCTATGGTATTCAGTACCTGTAACATGTTGTACAGGTTTGTAGCCTAGCAGCAATGTAACTATGTGTGTGGGAGGCTGTGCCATCTAGCTTTAAGTACACTCTATGATGTTCATGCAACCATGAAATCACCTAACAAAGAACATATCCCTGTCATTAAGCAACAGATGACTGTATATATTATATTTCATACTTTAAAAATGTGTGTGTATATGTTATACAATATCTTAATGAGGGAAACAGGGTCAGCTGTCCTAAGCTAGTTTTATTTTCCAATGTTTTCTCTCCATCCTTGCCCTATAAGATATTAAGAGCTCCAGATTGTTCTCATAGGAGCTCCCAAACAATAGGAGTGGAGGATTCTGGTTCAGAAGATACAGTGGGATAGTCATTTGAGTGCATGGGGTAGGTTGTGTGGTCAGGGTTTTTAAGTGTGAAAGTTGTTTAATTATAATGGAGTAGAGAGATAAGCTGTTTACCCAGTCAGAAATCCCCACAAGGAGGTTGAGGGTTAATTTAATTTTTACACAGTTGTTTGTTTATATACTGCAACATGCTGATAAAATAGTAAAGTGTGATCTACAGGTGTGGAGCACGGACATGACAGCCACCTCTGTACAATGATGCGTGTGACTCCCACCATGGGCAGTAGGCTGGGGGCTGCTGACTCTCTCTGCCCTCTGCTCCTTTGTCTACTCTTTTCTAAGCTGATCACATTTGGTCGTCATTTAGTTACTTTGAGAGACCCAGACAGAATGTCTTGGCACGTCACAAGATTCCCACGTCATAAATATTACCTTAAGATGAAAGGATTAGTTTAATAAGAATGGAGCAAACTGACCTGACACCAACTTTAGTTTATTGGAGAAGAATTCCCTCTGGGCCTGGTAGTGGCCAAGCAAACCCAACATCGTGCACATAAACAGGCACTCGGAGAAAGACTGGGAACAAAACACAGCGACAGAGGGTTATAGGAGGATTGACTAGATACCACATTTCTCCCCATAAAACCTCTCACTATAAACAGCTTTCTCTTGGCTTGGAGGAGACTTTGCGTGCAGGACACCTAGTGCATTTTGATAGTGATCATGGGAAAATCATGAGGTCAGTTCTGCTTTATTTTTAAAGGGTTCTGAAGGTGGTTAAGATTGCTAATAGTTTTTGCTCTGAAAACACATGAAAAACAAAAAAACCTAAATGAATGTGTATAGAGTTCCCTCTGAACCAGCTTCATTCATAGACGGTGCAGTTAAATGTCTTTCGCTAAGAATATATATATTTTTTTCTGGCTTCCTTGGGGCTTAAAAATCCACTATTAAAGACTTGTAGTTTGGGGTTAATCTTTTTGGTTATGCTTTGTTGTCTTCTTTCAAAGACTAAATGCATCTAAAAGGGAAAATTTATAAAGAGTCATGGCTTCAAGGATCACATTTGGCTTTTATTCATTAAGTTAGCAGAAAGCTATCACGTACCCTCTGTGTGTCAGGCATTTCACTAGCAGTGAGGGTGAAAAGAGGGCACATAAAGTTTCTGCCCTCAAGATGCTTTTAGTATTTTAGTTCTGAGCTTTAGCTGCTCTAAGAACATGCATTTCCAGTTATCAGTGTTGTGGACTTTGATGGCCTATAAAACATATCCTTTTCTCTTATAAATTTGCCATACTTTTCCCCTTTCTCAGGTCCATCCATGGCACCACCATGTTCCGAGGCAATGGAACTTCTCCTGACAACTCGACTCCACTCCCTTTTCTCTTCTCAAAAGGCAAAGTCAAGGTCACACAGAGTACACCCAATTGTTCTCTAGTCATGTGTGATAATTTGCTTCCCGTTATACTATCAAATACTTAAAGATCAAGATCACTTTTGGTTTTTTATATCCTTATAGACCAGAGATTCTTCAACGCAGATTCCTAACAACCCCCGCCCCACCACAGGTGAATGAATCTGATTAAGTTCAAGTTTGAGAACCACTGCTCTAGACCATTGTGTCTCAAATTTTAATATGTTTACAAGCCACACAGGAATTGTGTTCATGTGAGAATTCCATTGTAGTCAGTCTGAGATTCTGCACTTTGAAGAAGTTTGCAGATAATTCCAGTGCTTTGGGGGATAGTCTGAAGGCCAATAAAAGCAATCTTGTAGTCCCAGCACAAGGCCATAGACATACAACAGATATTTAGTAATTTCAATAAAAAGCACCCTAATGTGAATTAGTTTATACAAATGTGCCTACAACTGAGAGAAAATGATATTAGAAAAGATGAGGAGAGCACAGGAAGATAAAATTTACCTATGTAACAGTTTTAAACAAGGCCTACCTAAATCCCCAATTTGAAACATTTTAAAAGTATTACTTTCCAATTCCTTTTATTTCTTTTCCTAAATATCCTTGTAAGCATAAACTAATATGCTAATCTCATCTTTGGAAAAAGTACATCTATGGGACTTATCATAATGCTACTTACTTATTTAACATGTGCTTGTTAAATTGAGTTCCCTTAAGCAGACTCTTTCTTTTGTTCTTGGGTATAGAAAAAAAGTTACCTGTCACGGTATGGTATTAAAAGTATGGTACTAAAAATTATAGAAAAGTTTACATTTTTAAAACAATTAAAAAATGTTTTTGTAAATAATGTCTTTAGTAAAATGTAATTGAGTGGCGAATGAAAGAGAAGAAAAATATATATTCTAAAAACCCCTACTGGTACAAAGAATTTCATGATTAATCAAAAACCTTTTCAGGGATCCATGAATGAGATCAGGAGTATCAGTGTCCTTGTCCTGACAAATTGAATATTAAACTCTGACAATAGTTTCTCTGCTGTTTCAGAACTATACTTCCCACAGGACACTATCACGTCTAGTACTTGATGTACCAACCAAGAAGTCAGAAGCAATTAAATGAGTGGTTTGGACAAAGTCAATTTTTATACACACAATACACATCAGAAAACCAGTTCAAATAAACCTCAAATAAGACTTAAATTTAATAGTGAAGGGGTTTTATATTTCATGAGACTCTTAAGTACACAGACAAGTAACACCTACAGCATGGTACCCTACATCTGTCTCAAAGTTGGAAGAAATAGTTACTTTCATGATGTACTTTTGCCAAGATCTATAATTGTTATGAACTGAATTTATGACAAAAACAATGCTTTTATTACAACTTTTTTAAATCATGAAGAAGTGGAAAGGACAAAAGTGACATGATTTCCCTGCAGTGACTCAGATGTGTGGAAACCTCTCCAGTAACTTTGCCTCTAACTACAATGGAACTTGTTCACAAGGGCATGGTTGAATTTAGTCCAGGAACCAGCCTTATAATTCAGAGAAAATAATAAGTGGACTAATTTATACCCTAGGTCTCAAAAGAATGTAATGCATCCCAGGATTTTAAAGCATCTGAAAAATCTCTTTAATACAAATATTGTTCCTTCTTTTGGTACCATTTTTCACTCATTTCTACCCAAGATGGGAGTGGGGAAAAGGGCTGAAATGTCATGAGAAAGTTAAATGCAGCTGCAGTTTATGTAAGAACCATTTCTTTTCCTACTCGACTGCCATGCCAATGTTGCATACTCAATGGCTAGTTTCCTAAGGGTGCCAGCATTCCCTGTACCAAAATAAGCAAACATCCATGGACTCTGAATTCCCTTCCTTAAAATTATGATTCATCACCCTGGGATCTTGACAAAATAAAAGAACCCTGCTAAAATTCTAAAAGGTTTTCACATTTATCTGGATGTGCAGTATCAGTGGAGAAATGTATCCATTGAATTAACCTTTCTATGTGAATCCCACCCTGCAGAATTTCCAACAAATCTGAATTTTTCACATATTAAGAGGAGAAGGCAATCAAAGAAAGGTTTCTTCTATCCTCCCAGAGAACCCCAATCCACAGCTTAGTCCAGTAGTTTAATAAAGGAAGTCAAGGGAGTTCTAATCAAGCTTAGTCAGGGAAGTTCTGCTATAAGACATTGCCCCCACTGACATTATCACCATGTTGGGAATGACTTTGCGTGAAGCCAATGAAGCCTCGTATGGGACACATGTTATCCTGGTATTGTATGTGAGATACCCTGAATGACTCAGGACCTGAGAGTTTCTGGCTGTGGGTTTTGCAAGTGCTTCTACCCCCACCCTCATCCCATAGCTGCTCTTCCTCTCTCCTGTTACATATAATTGTACCCCTAATTCTTCCTATTCACACCTTTCAATAAAATCCAGACTGCTAAAGCAGTGGCTCCTACTGCACAAGAACAATCCTTCTATTCCCATTTCTGGAACCAGCTGACCTTCAGCCAATCCCACTTCTGCTAAGTCCTGCTGAACTTTGGCCACCAGTCTACCCTCCACTGACAATGCTATGCAGAACTTCCCACCACCCTTTTCCAAGTTAGCATTCTCCTTAGGAGCCTTCCACGGGAGCCTTGTGCTGATATCCTTCATGGTGATTTTCTCCCATAGTTGTGGTGCTAAAACATAGCCCCTCTGCTATGCAGCCTGGGCCACTTCAAAGAGGAGTGGGCCCTTCTATGGCCAGATCAGTGCCTGGCTCTCTTGGCCATGAAGCACCTCCTGAGCCTTTATTCTTCCTCTTCATTGTCCTTGGTTGGATTTGTTCTGTTTATTGAAATGCACACAGTGAAGTTGGGGCCACAGTGTCCAGGAGACTGTGTTAGTTTGTCAGGTCACTTGAATATACGTTAAATGTTTCAGAGACAATAGCACTAATTATTGAAAGCTCTGGCAGGATTGTTACCAAAAATAGTTTTGAACTTTAGTGGTGACTTTGAAGAAATTGGGACATGAAAAAGATAATTTATTTATACGTTACCATAGAATCAAAAGATTCAAAGATTCTAAATGTTCAATGATCAACATGATAAAGTGGTATGAAGAGGTCTCCTAAAGACAAAAACCTTTAAAAGATAGCAAAATTATAAAATTACTTCTCTTAAGGGCTCTTTGGAAAAGCTTAGAGAAATGTGGAGGAACTGAACTCCAAACTTAAACTTTTATTTTTTTTTCTCATCCTTGTTTGAATTGGCTTTCCTCCTGGCCCCCTGTTATGTACCCTTTCTCCTTCCTTTGTACCTTCTTTCAACCCCTTCCCTATCCTCCACCGCTCCTTCTTAAACATAGCCCTTTCACCAGAGGATGTCCCTTGTAAAATATTTTAATGTAAATGTAAATGGGCTTTCAGCTTTAAACCTTGGTCAAGATTTTCATAATGGAAGGACTTTCTAATCTCTCTCAAGGAAAGACAGAACTTGAGTATTGGTTTTGGGGTTTGTAGTCTGGGACTTCCTGATCTCTATCAATTAGTTCATCTCTTCTGTGGGAACCAGAGATACTAGACCCTTTTTACAAAGTACGTAGAATTGATTGATTATCTGTCGTTAAACTTTGTTCCATTTTTATATCAGTTTAGTAATACTTCAACCTTATAAAATAAGACAAGATCTTTAGCAGCAATTTCTGAGGCTTTTCTTATCAAAATTGAATAGTCAAAAATCCATCTGTGTAATGAGAACAAAAATGGATTCATTCCTGATTTCAGAGACAGCTTAACTACCACCTTCCAGAATACTATGTTCTCAAGAGTAGTGGAGATGTCAGAATTGCTCTGACCACCTTCTTTGCTGATGGTCTGAAACACGAGGGGACAGATTTAGTTAGAAAATAGAAAATAAGATGGCAGACTGCCACCACTCTAAATTATAAGAGCTTGATGAGCACTTTCAAAATACTTTAACTTAGAGAAAAAAATTACAGACTAAATTAATAGCTCTTCAGATTAAGCTATTAGATAAACCTGAGAACAAGAACACTTCTGTGTTTAGTCTAGACAAAGATACTGTGTATATTATAAAGAAAAAAGCATTAGGGAAACATTTGTTTCACCTTAATTTGAAAGACAGAATCTAAAAGATGAAGAATTGCCAGTGCAGTGGCTCATGTCTATAATCCTAGCTCTGTGGGAGGCTGAGGCAGGAGGATTCCCCTGAACTCAAGAGTTTGGAACCAGCTTGGTCAAGAGCAAGCCACCATATCTGCTAAATATAGAAAAATTAGCTGGGCATGGTGGCACATGCCCATAGTCCCACTTACTTAGGAGGCTAAGGCAGGAGGATCACTTGAGGTCAGGAGTTTGAGGTTGCTATGAGCTAGGCTGACTCGATGGCACTCTAACCTGGGAAACAGAGTGAGACTGTCTCAAACAAATAAACAAACAGATAAAAGAAAAATATATCAAAAAGATAAAGAATAAATTCTATGTGACAGACTGACTTCCTTTTGAGTAAGTAGATTCTTGGGTTTAATCCATAATTGACTTTAAAACAAAAGGAAGAAATCTCCAAGCAATTGAAAAAACACTACTATCTGCCTTCATACCAGGACTATACACTCTACCATGCCACCTTTTCATCATTTCTTCCTTAGAGTAACCAACTCTACGGAAGTAACGAATTCTTACCAAATTTGGTCAGAATCTCAAATATTCCTTTTACTAGTCAACATAACTTTTCTGTGTAATGATTCCACTCTGATGACTCTATTGGAGATCTACTTTGCAAGTAGGGTGCCACTCTTTTGTTTTGTTTTGTTTTTAGACAGAGTCTCACTTTGTCACCCTCAGTAGAGAGAGTGTCATGGCATCTTAGTTTACAGCAACTTCAAATTCTTGGGCTCAAGTGATTTTCTTGCCTCAGCCTCCGAAGTAGCTGGGCCTACCAGCACCCTCTACAACACCTGGCTATTTTTAGAGATGGGGTCTCTCTCTTGCTCAGGATGGTCTTCAACACCTGAGCTCAGGTAATCCATCTGCCTCAGCTTCCCAGATTGTTTGGATTACAAGCGTGAGCCACTGCAACCAACCACCAAGGCGTCACCCTTAAAGGTGGGCTGGAGAGCCTTTTTCTGGAGCTCCATGAAAGAGAAGAATTATTTGATGTTGGTATAGATTGATTTCTTAGTACTTGAGCCCTTGCCTCGGATGGACTCACCAGAGCCTTCTATAACATAAAGAATATCCTTCAAAATAAATAAATGGGCCTTCATTAAGCTAAAAAGCTTATGCACTGCAAAGGACACAACAAGGAAAGCCAAAAGACGAACTTCAGAATGGGAAAAGATATTTGCATGTTACAAATCTGACAAAGGGCTGATAACTGGAATTTGGAGTGAATTCAAGTTAATCAACAAAAAAGAATAAACAATCCCATCTATCACTGGGCAAGAGATATGAACAAAACCTTCTCTAAAGAAGACAGATGAATGGCCAACTAACACATGAAAAAATGTTCATTGTCCCCAATCCCTGGAGAAATGTAAATCAAAACCACCCTGAGATATCACCTATCCCTAGTGAGAACAGTTCATATCGCAAAGTCCCAGAGCTGCAAATGAAGAGAAGGGAACACTTACACTATTGGTGGGACTGCAAACTCATACAGCCTCTTTGGAAAGAAGTATGGAGAATCCTCAAAGAACACAAATAGATCTTTCATTTGATCCTTCAATCCTATTATTAGGTATTACCCAGAAGAAAAAAATCATTTTATTATAAGAACATATGCACTAGAATGTTTATTAGTGCTCAATTCACAACTGCCAAGATGTAGACTCAACCCAAGTGCCCACTAACCCAGGAATGGATCAACAAGCTGTGGTATATGTATACCTTGGAATACTATTCAGTCACAAAAGATGGAGACTTTACATCTTTTGTATTAACATGGCTGAAATTAAAACACATTCTTCTTAGTAAAGTATCACACAAATGAAAAATCAAGTATCCAATGTACTCAGCACTAATAGTAGATGAACAAATACACACCCCCCTCACACAAAAAACCACAAACTCAAGTGGGAGGCAGAAGAGAGGGAGAAGAGGGGAGGAGGAGGGCATTTCCGTGCTCTCCTCTAGCAGGCACAATGCAGGGGTACTGGCACACCTCCTGGGTGAGGGACACGACTACAACTTGGACTCTACCTAACAAATGCAAACAATGTAACCTAATCATTTGCATCTTCACATTAATCTGAAATTTAAGAAAATAGGCCTTCAAAAGGACCTGTGCCCAGACTTCCCAGTTGCCAAAGACCTTTCTTTCTATTTGTATATGAGAGGCTCCAAAAACTTTGAGGGGGTTCTAACTTAAGAGAACAATGAATATCAGACACCCAGCCTTTACAACAACCTCTCCCTTTACCCCGTAGCAAAGGCCTGCCCTCTTTGTGTGCAGTGGCAACAATAGCAAAGTTAACTGAGGCATCTGTTGGCTTAGTTTTTAAGATTTCCATTTAATCTTTTCATATCTCATGTCATTCAGAGCTTACTCCTTACTGAAAATAACCAGTGACTTTCTGCTGCCAGGAAAACCTATGAAATCCTTCTCTTTTCTTTCATACATATTTCTAGCCATCTCTGTAACCTCTAAAATCCCCCAAATTTCTTCCTCTACTAGAGGAGAGAAAAACTCATGACTGTTATGTCCTTTAAGAATATTTTCTTGTCTTACTTTTGTGAACTTGATACTCCTTAGACAATCCAAATTTAGAGCTGGTTAGGGACCAGTCCTATTTGAGAACTGAGCAAGGACCCTCTCAAGCTTCTCAAATAGGACTGGTCCCTAACCAGCTCTAAATCAGCACCTACTCAGACTTACTTGAACCTTATTTTTTCCCAGAGGCCAAATCTGTAGAAGTTGTGGAAACTTCAGCACATACTACAGCCTGCCTGTTAGGTAGAGATAAGAAAGCAATACTTTCACAGATAGCAAATATGCTTTTGGGGTGATTCATGAATTTTGGTGTCCTTTGGGATCAATGTAATTTCTTAACTGCATGTGGTATTTCAATTAAACATAGAAGTCACATAAAAGTCCCATTAGATGTCTCATTTCTTCCAAAGGAATTGGCTATATTAAGATTAAGCCCCAAAGTAAAAAGCAAACTTATGAAACAAAGGGCAATGCTTTAGCAGATTACTGTACGGCACTAAATGAGCTGCTTTAACACCTCCAGGCTGTCCAGCAAGTCCAAGATTCAAAGCCAAAACCAACTCCTGACTATTGGCATCTGGTCTTGAATTAACTCCAGTATCAAACACTTGATTCTGAAGAAGTATATTGAAAACGATCAAATTGTTTTCTTTTCCCAGTTTAACTAACTATAGGGGCACAAGATGGTCTCTTGGCCTGCTCCAGATGCTGAAATGGGCTGCTCAAAACTGTTATAGGCTGTGATCCATCATGGAAAGGAAAATTTAAAAACCATAATGGAGACACTTCAGTAGAATTGCAGAGGATTGCTCTGGTGCATTTTCCATCTGTTAAACTCACTATTTTGGGAAAATTGTAAAGTAGCTCATGGATCCAAGCCAAAACCTTTAGGCCCCTTTGAACA
This sequence comes from Otolemur garnettii, assembly GCF_000181295.1. Classification (NCBI taxonomy): domain Eukaryota; kingdom Metazoa; phylum Chordata; class Mammalia; order Primates; family Galagidae; genus Otolemur; species Otolemur garnettii. The sequence continues at coordinate 1,323,317 of NW_003852538.1, read as the reverse complement.
TGCATTTGCAAGCAGATATCATTTAGTTACTCACCTCATGGGGTTTGAATGTGTCATTAACTCTCCTGTTTCTGCTTTCTGGTTCATAAGAAGCCTTCATTGTCATAAAGGAACTGCTGTGATAGCAGCAAAGAAAGTTTTAGACTTTGTGTCTTCCACTTGGCAATACCCAGTAGTGACATGGGTACCAACTCCAACTTGTAAACCTGAGGAACTTTAGCTGCCATGGCCAAAGGCTTTATCCTTGGCTTTCTTGGCCATTAGGTCTACAGGAGCTGGAGCCCATAGCCTGTCTGCATATGAATGGGTCACACGATGCCCAATGCACCTAACAATCTCACTGCTTATCTTTGCACTTTTACAGTTCAATATGGCAACCTATTGCAGGAGGTTAATACAATATGTGTGCTACATTATTATTTATATGTAACTTTTATGTAAGTTATAATAATATAATTTATAATAGTAAAAATTACTTCCAATTAACAAGTCTAGACAGCTTTTCCCAATGATAACTCACAAGAAGTCCTGCATGACTTTCAGCTAAAGTCTTGGTTTACAGTAAATTACACCAACATAAAATTATCTCCAAACTTCATTGGAAAGAATGATAATATGTTATTATTGTTAACCATGAATACTGCAGTACAAACTCCAGGGAATCAACCTTTAGAGCTCTGTCTCCCATTTGAAAAGATAGCATACATTCTATATCAACAGATCCAAAACTGAGAATCCCCTGGAATCTTCCACAGGATGAAGTTGGCAACTCTCTCCAAATTTTTGGACTAAGCAACAGAGGCTATTAGCTGTGGATAACTTCTGTGTTTCAGCTTGAGACACCCGACTCCTAAGAGCTGCTGACTACCATAGCTTTCCTTGTCTATTTTTCTTTTTTTT
>NW_003852538.1:1303684-1322397 GCF_000181295.1 Otolemur garnettii | reverse complement strand
TTATTCCTCTGTGTACATCAGGAGGGTAAACAATATTGCACAAGCCCACAAATCTCCCTTCCCTACAGACTCAGGGTGGAGATGAGATTTGTTTTGTGGGATAAATTCTGATGGAACAGGGTCTTGGCCCGGAGGCAGTCTCTAGGGCATTTCAATTATTCTCACGTTAATTCTCATCTCCACAGTCATTTGTTGTATTCTCCCTAAATTTTAAATGCTTCTGCATAGTTTCTCACCTGACAAATAATTAAAATTGAATTACAAAGGTAAAATTCACCAGGAAGATGGGAAATGGAGGTATATATGTATACATTTTTAAAAACCCTTATGGCTGTCATCACCAAAGAATCCAAGATGATACTGCATGAGTGGTGCAGATCTAGAGAACAGAACAAACCAAGATTTGGTTAAATGACAATACTTGGTCTTCCTATTAACCTAGAGGAGCGATGGTGAAAATTTTCCACTATGATCTTCACAGGTCCTGGGCTCCTTCAGAGGTTTCCTGTGTCCCTCTTGCACATGACTTTAGTTCCTAATTGTTTACCTTCATCCTGCTGATGAAACCTGGCCTGCCCAAGTAATGGTGCTAATCCACAAGAACAGTCTCTCTATTTCTATCTGAAATTTGTGGAGTAGCATAGGAGGGATAGAACCAATGCTAGGAGAACAGAGAAAGTTCTGGGGAAAGGGGTACTATCAAGCACAAATGGGAGGCAAGAATTGAGCCACTGACTTTGTAGCACCTGGTTCAATATCATGATTCCACCCAGGCACAGCTCTGCATGGGCAGGTACCTTCCTGGAGAGTCATACGCGGCACAGAAGCTGTATTAGGGAAGACAAAGGATGTATTGAAGAGAAGCTAAATGGTGGTACAAGAGAGAAAGTTCTTCTCTCTTTCCCATAACAGTATTGGGTTTAGCAGTTCAGGTTTGGGGATGTCTTTAACCCATGAGGACATCTAGAGATGTGCTGTCTTGTTGGTTCATTATTCCTCAGGGCATAGCAGAAGCTGGTTGCAGAAACTGGCTTTTAGACTATAAAAAGGGAGGAAGACATCCAAAGCACAGGTCCATGTCAAGTGTGTAAAAGCCCAGGCCCAAGGGGAACACACTGCATCACTTACAAACCCCATCTGTTGGTGAGAAGATGATCAAATAGTCCCACCGGTCTGGAAGAAGGGCTGAGAAATGTGGACTAGCTGCCTAGTGGTGTGGTCAACTCTGTGTCTGTGTTGTATATACCTAGAGATCCTGTTAGTCTCTTTCTGGATTTGATTTCCAGAAACCTAAGTTATGGGAAAAGAAAGGATTTCTAGTATAGATAAAAGAGTTAAGTATGCCAGGTTCTAATAGATGCCTACCTAATATCTCTCTGTCTTCCAGCCTTTTGAAGAAAATTCCAATTCACCTAGGGAAAGATACTTGCAAAACACATAAGCTCCTATTCCTGGGTTGTTGTGTGACACGATCTTGTGTTTAAGTCAATACATGGCAGATACTCTAGTATTTGCACTTGAATGGTTCCTTTAAATGGATGAGAGGGAGAGAGACAGAGAAATTTCCTCCCTGACCCTACCATCAGCTTCTTGTCCAAGTGTGCATGTGTACTTGTGTGCTTGTGTGTGTGTGCATTTTCTTAGGCTGAGGAGAGAAAAGAAGAGAAGAGAGGGAAAAGGATGAATGCATGGGTGTCCCACCTGCGGTCATGGGCCACATATGGATGATTTGAGGACTGTTTTGTTTATCTGTGGTGTTGGATATGATGAAACATGTACCTGGTCCAATTTTTATGCACATCAGCTTTCATTAATGTTTTTATATTTAATGTACAGCCCAAGACAACTCATCTCCCACTGTACAGCAGACAAGAGAAAATGTTGGACACCAACTGAGGATAGATATTGCAAGCCTGAGGTGGACAGTATCCATTTCACCCTTCCCAGAATCACTACCCAGCCTTTATTCTACCTGCTGACCCATATGTGGGAGCTGACCCACATGCACTATGGTAACAATGCCCTGCCATCCCTCCTTCCACTGGGTTTAAGCCAGTAGAAGGCATTTGTCAAGGGATCTGGAGAGCAGAGAAAAATAAAGTCAGGACATTTCTTCCCAGCTCTACACTCTCTACACATGGTCCCTGGAACTACATCCTGTCTTCAGCTACCCAGGCTGGGTTGGGGTGCGGCACGGTGATGGTTTCCCATCTCATCCTTCATTGCTTTTCCTAAACTCTTTCCATGTTTTTATAAACAGTTTCTTTATGAAATATCCTTAAGTTACTCAATTCAAGAATGCCACATGATTTGTGGCAGAATCCTGGCTGATCTTTTCAGGAGAGTAGGCCCCTGAGCTCTGCTTTCAGAATTAGAATCCCATGTGAGCAGGAAGCCCCAGAGGCAGAGACAGGCTTGGAGAATGCTCATGCACCCGCAGTTACATTATGTAGTGATAGGGCAGGAAGGGCCAGGAAGGAATTAAAGAGTGGTGTGATGCAGTGGTTGGGGCAGAGGGTCTGGAACTGGACCACCTGAGTTGGAATCTTGGCAGACTCTCACTGGCTGGGAGCAGAACATTTACTTCTATGCCACACTTTCTTCTTCTACAAAGTGGGATAATAATACTACCTGTCTTATAAAGATTGCACTCAAGATTAAATGAAATATACACATCAAACACAGTAGTTCTTGGGTCTTCATAATTATTCCACAAATACGACTATAATAATAGTTACTATTAACTATCAAGGATCAGACAGGTTGCTGCCTTCTTCAGAGGATTTCTGTGAGACAAATGTAATTAAGAGTCTGACGCCACATTTTGGTACGGAGCTGCTCACAGCTTTTAAGCCTCACATCACCCTCTTTTCCTTCTTCCTCCTGTGGTTTTGGTGCTGGCCAAACCACACTATCCTGCCCGGCAGACTCTCCCTCCTAGTCCCACTCACTAACCACCATGAAAATCCAAGCTTCTGCTGTTTCCTTTCAGACTTGCTTGGGAGGCCTGCCCTGTTCTCCTCAAACATCTTAATTATGTAAGTAATAAATATTTTCATTCTCTTTTGATGTCAACATCCAAACCAAACTCTGGATGGGTTATGCCACCTGCTTCTGTAGGTGACACAATAGCCCTCCCCTTGAAATGTCTTAACACTAAAGCTGCTTTTTTGGCACCCTGCTTCAGACCCTGGGACAAAGGAAGGAAGTTTGAACTGAGTGGACTTCTCTATTGTGGGCAAGGTTCTCAAAAATAGAAAATAAGTTCAATCATAGAAAGTAAAGTTCTATTTCTTTCTCATCTTGAGCTATAGACTGTATTCATTCCTGCTACATCAGATTGCAAGATTTTGCAGTCATCATGCATGACCTATTTGAACAGCCCCCTGCTGGGATAGCTTAACCAAGGAGGCTCCCTACCTTTTTTATTTTCCTTGATCCGTTTTTTGTTTCTTTTAACTTTATTCAAATTAAAATGAAGGTATAATATTTAGATTACATTGTTCTCACTTCTAGGGTAAAGTTCCATTTGTAGAAGAGCCCCTCACTGAGGGGGCGTGTTATATACCCTCACAATGTGCACATTAGGTAAGATCTCACCTCATGTCCTGCTATGTGTCTGCCCCTCTTCCCCCTCCCACTTCCCTATATCCCTGAACTGGACTATAACAGTTCTGGACTATATTGTTCTTATGAACATATAATTGTTTATATATTTATTTCATATTAGTATGGAATATATTGGGTATTTGTTTTTCCATTCTTGAGATACTTTACTAAGAAGAATGTATTTCAACTCCATCTAGGGAAATGTAAAAGATGTAAAGTCTCCACCTTTTTAATGGCTGAATAGTATTCCATGGTATACATATACCACACTTTGTTGATCCATTCATGAGTTGATGGGCACTTAGGTTGCTTCCATGACTTGGCAATTATGAATTGAGCTTCAATAAACATTCTAGTGCAAATGTCTTTGTGGTACAATGTTTTTTGTTCTTCTGGGCAGATACCTAGTAATGGGATTGCGGGGTCAAATGGAACATCTATATTTAGCTCTTAGAGGATTCTCCAGATTTCTCTCCAAAAGGGCTGTATTAGTTTGCAATTCTACCAGCAGTATAAAAGTGTTCTCTTCTCTCCACATCCATGATGGCATTTGGTATTTTTGGGCTTTGTGATATGGGCTAATCTTGCTGGGACTAGGTGATATCTTAGAGTGGGTTTGATTTGCATTTCTCTGATGATTAAAGATGATGGAGGCTCTGATGACTCTGGAGATAGACATCAGAATCACTGGAAAACTTAAAAAAAAAAAATTGCAGGTCCTGGGAACCTATCCCAGACCTCTGAAGTCGTAGTTTGCTGGCCAGGGAAAGCCAGATATGTGGGAAGGGGTAGGTTAGGAATCTGTGTGTTTAAAAGAAGTTCCTCAGCTGATTCCAATGGGTATTAGTTAGGTATGGAACAATATTGACCATATTAGTTGGGTAACACTGGATTATTTTAATGCTTAGAGTATCTTGATGCAAGAACATCTGACCCCAAGTATATTCTTTTTATTTTATGGCCAATTGCTGAAATTTATTAGAATTAGGTTCTTAACTTCCCATTTTTTTTATGGCCAAATGCTGAAATTAATGAGAATTAAGTTCTCAACTTTCTATTTAAAAATTTTTTTTAGCTCCCACATATGAGTGAAAACATACGGTATTTCTCTTTCTGTGCCTGACTGCCTGAGGTTATTATGATCCCATCATTTTCTCTTTGCTCTGATGTCAGCAGGGAGGTTAGTACCAAATATATAATCCAATGGAAATATGAGGAAGACTTAGGTCATCCGTACAGAGAAATTGTGGACAGAATCTTGACATAGCTGAGGGAAACTACTTAGTTTTCTCATAAATTGGCTAAAAAAAAAATCAGTGATTAGTTCTTTATTCTAGTTCCTACCAAGTATATTTGGAAGGAATGATTAGCACAAAAGAAAATGACAGTAGTTAAAAGAGAACATGGTAAAATTTTCTAAATGTGAAAAAAATCTGACTAAAAAATTATGTCTTGACACTGACACTGAAACATGCAAATATTGAGTTGGGAAAAATTAGACTTGGCGGAGGCAGTCAACACTACATAAAACTGCCAACAGCTAAATTGGCACACGTTAAGTTCTACTATTGCCTAAAAATTGGCAGAAGAGTCCATTTTTTTTTACTAAGTATAGTATGCATAACTTGACCCAAGACAATTGAATTTGGTAATAAAAATGTGCAATTATAGAAACTATCATCAGTAAAAATTTTATATAAATATCACCAAAACAAATCTCCAGATGGAATAACATTTTCATTTAAATCTTATGTGTAAAACAGATAATTTCAATGAAAAGAGTTTCAGTGAATTAAAAATCAAAATAAAAAATAGAAATATCTTCATGTCCTGGAATAAAGTTTTTATCAAGGAATTCAAGTAGCTTAAATGAAATTATCTGTAAAAATACTTATAAAATGAGTATTTATCTATGGAAGTATAATTTTGATGTAACAGTTTCTACTAAACAGAGGAGTCAAAAGATTCTTAAATCAAAAAGTTCCCAGGATCAAAACGGTTGGGTCAAAACAAAGGGTGCAAAGCTTCTTGCACCCAATTATTTATAGCAGAGTATCAAGGAAAGAACAATCAGGAAAAATCTGGGACATGAGGTAACACAAAGGTCGATAAGCATTTATGGGTCACCATGACTTCAAGAGCCTCAGCAACCAGGAGACAGGCAGAGCAGTGTGTATCTGGGAGAAAGTACACAGGAGACAAATTTCATCCTTTAAATTTTTCTCAGGCATTGTCTAGTTTCTTACTGAGGGAACTGAACCATAATTCCTAGACTTGAGTTTGCCAGAAACATAGTCATCTTACAAAAAATGCAAAATCCTCTATAATAAAAGGAGCAGATAATAACAAATATGGGAGAGGATGTGGAGAAATGGGAACTATCTATCCACTGTTGGTGGAATTGTAAAATGGTGCAGCCACTTTTTCTCAAATGTCCCTAGAAGCATTAATTATAATAGCTCCAAATGGAAATGATCCACTTGATGAAATATTAGCAGGAAAATAGGAAGAAACTAAAGGCTGATACATGCTGCATTAAATTAACTAGACATGGAAGGTTGTACAGAGGCCTGGGAACTAGAGAAAGAGCACAGTGGAGGATGCAGGAGCTAAGATCGAAGAGAATTGGCTGCTGCTGTGGGACGCCAGCAGAAAGCCTGCGGACGGATGCACGTATGAGTGCTTAAGGGAAGGGTCATATCTGATGTGCCTGCATTGCTAGAAATAATGATTTAACAACCTTAAAACCAATATTCAATTGTTTATTGTGAGTAGGTTAGAAATTGAATTAAGAAAATGATTGCAGATGATGGGCAAAAGGGAACAGAGAAAGTAGAAAGGTGGATCAGACAAACCCAAAATCTGGTGCAAAATGCACTGCCTAGAAGCCTGGCCCTTCAAGACCAGGAGGCTATCTTGCTGAAACTTCACCCCTCCCAGCAGGGCTGGTCATCAAGGTCACTGAGCAGGCAAGGCTCACCCCAACTGGGGAGTTAGGGAATGCAGAATGTCTAAAACCTCAATAAAAAGACAGAGTCTCTCAGGACAAAATAAGGAGAAAAATATCTCCTTTATTCTGCCACCTCAATATGGTCAAAAGCCCCAGTCCATCTGAGCATAAGCAAGAACCATGACATAAGGGTTAGCCTTCCTCCAGAAGACTGATGATTAAAACAGTGGTGTGTGTAATAAAAATGCAGCTAGCTCAGAGCTAGGGCTGTTCCACTGGTCCTCATGCTGTGAAGGTGGTCAGCCACCTTGACCAGCTGCTCCTTAAAACACTTTCTCTCTGTGTCTTGACTCTGCATTTTCCCTCATCCTCTCATCTCCCCCAAACACTGGGAAAGAACTCAGGGTATAGTTTGGGGCTGTTCCCCAACAAAAGCCCCAAAGACAGACAGGTCTAGTTTCACCCTAGCAGATCTCATTCCAGGAACTAGGTAGTAACCCCAAAGCAGGAACCAGCCAGAACTCAGATAGTGTATGGCATGCATCATTCATTTTCTCTCCATCAAATTGAGATGATATTATTCTGGGAATGTGTCCATCTGAAATTGTACCAGTTGCTCAGATTAAAATTCAAATCTTGTGTATTTCATGGCATCTACTTTATGTTAGATATGAACTGAAAATCTTATTTATTAACTATAAGGGAAAACTTCTCAACATTTGACTTAATTTTAAACACTTGGCATAAAATTTCAGCCTTTCAATACTCTATAATAAATCTATGCCAAAATTTTCTTACAGTAAATCAAAGAACAATAAATAATGGTCAGATTGTAGCTTTACGTATAGCGTGGTGGCTTTACATTAATGACAGCAAATGCTTCAAAAGATGCATGTGCTTTAACGGCATATTTATATGTTTTTGTGCATGAGTAGAGTAAACCGATTTTAAAATTCTCTTTTTTTAATAAACCGCTAAACATTATACACTGAAATCCACACTCTCAGCTTATTTTCCAGACATTTGTAATTTCTACTTATGTAAGCTTAACAGAAAACAATCATTGATAGTCATCACACCATGTTTTCAGCTAGTATTTAAGTTTCTATTAACAGGAGTTGATGACTGCTTCTACAATAAATCAGTTTGAATTTTTTTGCTCTGTTCTTAAAATCCCTGGTGGAAATGCTACAGGTAGCCGGAATGTTAAAGATAGAGATCAGTGAGAAGGGAGGCTAGGGAAAACCAAAAGTCAGTCCCTGAATAATTGTGAACTAGAGTTCCTGGGTGACTGGTCAAAGTAGAGAGCTTTATAAAACGTTGTTTACTAACTGTTAGCAGAGGACAAAAAAAAAAAAAAAGAAAAAAAAAAGAATGGAAATAGGACTTCACTTTAAGTTACCTGTGGCATTCAAAGCCCATATAGATGTTCAACTCATTTCTTGAGCTCTAGTATGTGTTGTTATTTATTTAGCATCTCAGTATTCTACAAGAAGAGACAAACTTTTACCAGGAACTTTTTTTTTTTTTATTGTTTGAAATTCATCGAGGGTACAAAGAATTAGGTTACACTGATTGCATTTGTTAGATAAAGTCTAACAAAGTCTAACACCCAAGAGGTGTGCCATACACAATGACCCCCCCAATCTCATCCTCCTCCCCACTACCCACTCCCTCATTCCCCCACCCCACATTGTATTAGCTCATCTACTGCCTTCATATTAGAATTGAGTACATTGGATTCTTGCTTTCTCCAAATGTTTTCCACCTCCATCCAGGTTAATACAAAAGATGTAAAGTCTCCATCTTTTTTAATGGCTAAACAGTATTCCAGGGTGTATATATACCACAGCTTGTTAATCCATTCCTGGATTGATGGGCATTTAGTATGTTTTCACATTTTGGTGATTGTAAATTTAGCTGCAACAAACAGTCTAGTGCAAATGTCCTTATGATAAAATGATTTTTTTTGAGGATTCTCCATACTTCCTTCCAAAAAGGTTGTGTTAGCTTGCAAGGGAACTTTGCTTCGTGATTGGATTATGAAAGTGAAAAAGCCTCCAGCTCTGTTAATGTGGGAGAGAGAAGGAGAAGTAGACCTACAATCACACTTAGCACTGTGAGGTCTGCAGTGAAATCACGGTTGCTGCCCCCACTGGCACAGGTTGAGTCTGTGGGTGCGGAGTCTCACGGTGTACAGAAAGGAGGGAGTCCAGGAAGATAGGTGAGCAAATGACATTCAGGAGGATCTTAATGGATAAAGAAGAATCCATAGACTAAGGGAAGTGGAAGGCCTGAGGCCATAGTATTACCCACATTTGGCAGAAAATAGGATCTATGGGAGGGAGGTGGAGCTGGAAGCCCATGAATGAGGTAAATTGGGAAGGGCTCTGCCTATAGTGCTGCACAGTTAGGATTTTGTGAGAAGTGAAGCACAGAGAGTTTAAGAAGAGGAAATCTGGGAGGCACCTGTAGCTCAAAGGAATAGGGTGCCGGCCCCATATGCTGGAGGTGGTGGGTTCAAACCCAGCCCCAGCCAAAAACTGCAAAAGAAAAAAAAAAAAAAGGAGAGGAAATCTGGGCTCAAGTTGGTGCTTTAGACAAATAATTTTTGCATAGAAGATGGGCTGGATATGGGACTGGAAATGAGGAGTGAGTTAGAGCTGACTTCTGCAGTGATGGAGCTTGGCTGGCACTAGGTTCCTGCAGTCTTTCCCTGGCTGCACCTCTCAGCAGCTTTTGGTATTAGTGACCACTCACTCCATGAAATACTCATATGTTTTGGCCTCTGTGTGGCCTCAAACCCATTCTTGTTGGGTTTTCTTTTTCTCTGGATGCTCCTTTAGGAGTTGCCTTCAGTGTTGATTCTGATATAGGACCCTTTGCCTTCTTGTTCTGTGCATTTGCCTTCAGTTAGATGCCAGTGATGCCCAACTCCACACTGCTAGTCCAGACTGTCCTCCTAAGCCTCAGACATGTGTATGCTTGAATGTCTAACTAAGCCTAAAATGTCAAAACATCCAAAATGCATTCAAGATTTTGCAAAATGCCTTTGGAAGATGCAATGCTGAGCTGTTTTTACAGATGCAGTTGTCATTAATTCTGTGGTGGGAATAAAAGGTGATGGCTCTAACTTTATTGACTGTATTTATTTCTTTGCTTGACATGTATTTACAAAGGATACATGGCAGTATAAAGATGCCTAAAATAGGCTTGCTGAGTATACATGTACACACACACACGCATCCTATTGGTTCTGTTAACTTTGGAACTAAAGGAAATTAGGCTATGTTTATCAAGGGTTTTTGGTGTGCCAGGAACTATCACATGCTGCACCATTTAATCCTCATAATTCTTTAGGTACCAATGTTCAAGTGAAGACATGAACGCATGCTGCACCATTTAATCCTCACAATTTTTTGTTGTCAATGTTCAAGTGAGGACGTGAGCTCAGAGATACTTCCCATAGCATACAGTGAGCAATGGCAGAACACAATTTACCTGCAGTTTAGGCTCTCACTAGAATCTAGGCTCTTTCATCCACAACACATGACTCTGAATTTAGGGATAAGTAAGGATCCCAAAGAGGGAATTTGAATACTTCTCAATCTCTAATTCCCAACTATCCACAAGGATTCTACACCTAGACTGCTTTGCAAGTGTCTTTAAGTATCCATTATCACTTCAAAGAAAGTAAAGTTGAAAATTGTATGTGTTATGGGGAAAATGAGAGAATTTAAAAAAGGAAAAAAGGGGAAAAAGAAATCTAAAAACAGGGTATCCATTTTGCCCCCACCAGACACTTTTTAATTCCTCACTTCTCCACAACCTACTACCAAGAAACTGGAGCCAACTTCCAACTCTTTCCTGCCTCTACTGGAAGAAGCCATAAAATGATTAATTTTCTCTTTCAAATATTAAAGAAAAATTAAACTGACATGCAAGATTGCATGTATATATCATATATAACATAATGTTCAGAAGTATGTATACATAGTGGAATTGGTTTATTTGATGATTTCAGTGGGTTGAAGCTTATTTGTTGAATTATTTATTGTAATAATCAAGGTTCTCCAGAGAAAGAGAACCAATATGATGCATATGTGTGTGCATATATATATATATATATATCAATGTATGCATACATATGTTTGTATGCATGTATTTCCTATATAGAAAGAAACTATAAGAAATTGGCTTACATGATTATGGAGGCTGGCAAGTCCAGGGTCTGCAGAATTCATCAGAAGGCTGGATATCCAAGAGAGCTGACAAATTATTTCCAGTCCAAGTTTGAAGGCCTGAGAACCAGGACAGCAGATGGTTCCAACTCAAAGACTGGCAGGCTCAAGACCCAGGAAGACCCAATGCTTTTGCTTGAGTCCAAAGGCAGGAATAAAAGCCATTGCCCTAGTTCAAAGGCCAGCAAGCAGAATATTTCTCCCTCAGTTGGGGGAGGTCCAGCCTTTTTGTTCTATCCAGGCCTTCAACTGATGGGATGAAGCCCACTTACATTATGGAGCTCAATCTTCTTTATGCTGTCTACAGATTTAAATGGTAATTTCATCCAAAAATGCCTTCACAGAAACACCTAGAATAATATTCAACCAAATATCCAGGGACCCCATGGCCTAGTCAAGTTGGAGCATAAAATTAACCATCACATTTGTATCTGGAGGTAACTAGGTGCCATGATCCCTTTAGAGAAGGTTAATAAAACCCTAGTGATGGCATCTTTTCAATGTGTTCCTTAAGTATCTGTTGAATATGCTGAGTACATTATGATCCCAGCCCTGGACAGAAAGAGCACTTTATGATTTTGGTGATGATGATGATGAAGTGCAAGTCACTTAAATACTCTGCAGTTTTATTTATGGAGCGAGACACTTCCTTTAATGCTATTTTATAGTCAAGAGGGGAAAATCTGCAAACACATTTTGGATAATATACAAGTCTGTCAGGGTCTTGAGTTACCCCATGCTCAGAACACAAGACTACCTTATGCTAACATGGAACATTTACATGATGTGCAAGCAGGGTTGGGGCAAGTTTCAGAATATCTGGAAAGCAGACTTTGAATGAAGATGTTTATACCTCAGTGGTGAGTATATCACAATTTCCTACTGTTTAGTAGATAAGGATGATTCAGAGGCAGACTTTGACCTAGTGAAAGTATTTCAATTCGGGGTTTACTGTGGTCGGAGTGTGAGGCAGTAAGATCAAGGGTGGACATCTGTGCTTTTATCAAAATCACACCTTCCAGGGCCAGACCAGGGAACAAAGCCTGGACATGAAAGGAAAACTGTGAACTGAAATGCTAATCAGTTTTGCTTTGAGGAAAGTTACTCATCCTGGAGCATAGAGAACCTGGGAACTTTGTCCGGGACCATTCTGGCTGGCAAATTAAGGGTCAAGTGCTGTGATCTTAGTTCTTTGCCAGTTAATTTCTCACCCTCTTCTAATTCACATCATAGAATCATATCTTACAATCAGAAGCATAGTTAGAGATTGGCTAGTTTCTCTGTCCTTCCCAATTCAGAATTTGGGGGCTCATTAGATCTTGCTTGACCACAGATCTTCCCATGTAGAGCCAATTTCAAGCTGTTGCAAGAGTGTATCCTCAGACATGTTTCTTATTGATCTTTCTAGTAGAGCAAGTCTATTCTCAGTTGCACATATGCTGTTGGTAGAAATGGTTTGATTCTTTCTTAAAGATATAGATGATTCATTCATTTCATTTACTTCTTTATTTAACAAATGTTTGTTAGTATCTAGGCAGTGTTACAGACATTGGGGATAGAAGGTGTTCAGACACAAACAAAGCCCACATCCACATGAAGCTCACACAGTAGGGATTTTATCAGTAATTTCCATAACAATTTAATCATTACTTAGAACTTTTATATTATATTATTTATCAATTAAAGAGAAAAATACAAATTGATTTATAAATTTCCCTTCTGCTATACTACTTTGACTTTTTAAAATGAAATAATTCTTTCAAATGGACTGAATTCCCCCACTGAAGAGGCACAGGTTGGCATCAAGAACTTCCAGCACTATGGCTTGTGCAGCACTATTGGCTAGAACTTCCAGCACTGTGTTGAAAAGCAGTGATGATAGAGGATAACCTTGTCTTGTTCCAGATCTGAGTGGAAAAGCTTTCGATTTTACTCCATTCAATAAAATAGCCAATATGGCAGTACAAGCCATCCATATGCTGTCTTTAGAAGACACACCTCACCCTGAAATACAAATCAAGACTAAGGGTGAAGGGATAGAAAACAGTGTTTCAAGCAAATGGAAATCAGAAGAAAGGAGGGGTTGTAATCTTATTCTCAGATACAAATGGGTTCAAAGCAATGTTAGTTAAGAAAGACAAAGATGGACATGTCATATTGATCAAAGGAACAATACAGTAAGTAGACATCTCAATTTTAAACATTTATGCATCTAAATTAAATACTCCCAGATTTATGAAATTGATCTTGAGGAGTATGAGCAATACTATATCCCATAACACCTTAATAATCAGCAACTTCAATACCCCTCTGACAGAATTGGACAGATCCTCTAAACAGAAACTAAACAAGGATACTAAGGACTTAAATGTGAACCTAGAACAAATGAGATTAATAAACATATACATAACACACCATCCCAAAGCAAAAGAACTCTTTTTTCTCATCAGCTCATGGTACATACTCCAAAATAGATCACATCATAGGATACAAATCAAACCTCAGCAAAATTAAAGGAATAGAAATTATTCCATGTCTCTTCTCAGACCACAAGACTGTATTGGTAAAACTCCACTCCAACAATAATGTTCATCCCTGCACAAAGCCTTGGAAACTAAACAACATTATGCTGAATGATAGTTGGGTTCAGGAAGAGATAAAAAAGGAGTTTGTTAATTTCCTCAAATATAACAATAATGAAGACATAAGTTATCAAAACCTCTGGGATATAGCAAAAGCTGTCCTGAGAGGAAAATTTATAGCATTAGATGTCTACCTTCAAAAAACAGAAAGAGAACACATCAGCACACTCATAAACCATCTTAGGGAATTGGAAGAAGGTCAACCTAACCCTAAGCTCAGCAGAAGAAAGGAAATAGCTGAAATTAAATCAGAGATTAATTAAATTGAAAACAAAAATATCATTCAAAAAATTAATGAAACAAAAAGTTGGTTTTTTGAAAACACCAACTGGGCAAATAAAATAGATAAAACTTTGGCCAGACTAACTAAAAACAGAAAAATAAAATCTCTAGTAACTCAATCAGAAATGATAAAGGGGAAATAACAACTGATGCCACAGAGATACAAGAGATTATCTCTGAATACTACAAGAAACTTTACATTCAGAAATTTGACAATGTAGAGGAAATAGATCAATACTTGGAATCACACCCTCTCCCTAGTCTTAGTCAAGAAGAAATATATCTTCTGAATAGGCCAATTTCACTAATGAATATAGATGCAAAAATACTCAAAAAAATCCTAGCCAATAGACTACAGCTTATCATTAAAAAACTCATGCACCACAATCAAGTAGGTTTTATCCTAGGGATGCAAGGCTAGCTTAACATATACAAATTCATAAACGTAATTCACCATATCAACAAAAGCAAAAACAAAGGCCACATGATCCTCTCAATAGATGCAGAAAAATCATTTGATAAAATTCAACATTTCTTTCTAATTAGAACTCTGAAGAATATAGTCATTGGCAGCACATTTCTTAAAGTGATTGAAGCTAACTATGACAAACCCACAGCTAATATTTTACTGAATGGAGTAAAAGTGAAAGCTTTTCTACTCATATCTGGAACAAGACAAGGTTGTTCTCTATCACCACTGCTTTTCAACATAGTGCTGGAAGTTCTAGACAATACAATCAGGCAGGAGAAGGAAATAAAGGGCATCCAAATGGGGGCAGAGAAAGTGAAACTCTCCCTCTTTGCTGATGATATGATCTTATACTCAGAGAACCCCAAAGACTCAACCACCAGACTCCTGGAAGTGATAAAAAATACAGTAACATCTCAGGATATAAAATCAATGTCCACAAATTAGTAGCCTTTTTATATGCCAATAACAACCTTGAAGGTAATCAAGGGCATAATTCCCTTCTCAGTAGCTTCAAAGAAAAGGAAATAACTAGGAATATACTTCACAAAAGAGGTGAAGGGTATCTATAAAGAAAACTATGATCCCCTAAAAAAAAGAAATATCAGAAGATATTAACAAATAGATGAACATACCATGCTCATGGCTGGGAAGAATCAACATTGTCAAAATGTCTATACTTCCCAAAGCAATCTACAGATTCAATGCCATCCCTATTAAAATACAAACATCATTCTTTCAAGACTTGGAAAAAATAATAAATAATCCTTCATTTTGTATGGAATCAGAAAAAAACCCGTATAGCCAAGGCAATTCTTAGTAAGACAAACAAAGCCAAAGGCATCAGCCTACCAGACTTTAGGCTGTGCTATAAGGCTATAGTGATTAACATAGTGTGTTATTGGCACAAAAAAGAGACATAGACATCTGGAGCTGAATAGAAAGCAGAGAGATGAAGCTAACATCTTATAGCCACTAATCTTTGATAAACCAATCAAGGTCATACACTGGGGTAAAGAACTCCTATTCAATAAATGGTGCTGGGAGAACTGGTTATCCACATGTAAGAGACTGAAACTGGACCCTCACTTTTCTCCACTCACAAAAATTGATTCAAGATGAATAAAAGACCTAAATCTAAGGCATGAAATAATAAAAATCCTCAAAGAAAGTGTAGGGAAAACACTTGAAGCTATTGGTCTGGGGAAAGATTTTATGAGGAAGACTCCCATGGCAATTGCAACAACAAAAATAAACAAATGGAACTTAATGAAAGTGAAAAGCTTCTGTACAGCTACGGAGACAACAACCAAAACAAATAGACAGCCTACACAATGGGAAAATATATTTGCATATTTTGAATCAGACAAAAGCTTAATAACTAGGATCTACAGAGAACTCAAATTAATAAGCTTAAAAAGTGCCAACAATCCTTTATACCACTGGGCAAGAGAGATGAATAAAACCATCTCTAAAGAAGACAGACTAATGGCTAACAAACATATGAAAAATGCTTATCAGCCCTAATTATCAGAGAAATGCAAATCAAAACCACCCTAAGATATCATCTAACCCCAGTGAGAATGGTCCACATCACAGAGTTTCAAAGCTGCAGATGCTGGTGTGGATATGGAAAGAAGGGAACACTTTTACACTGCTGGTGCGACTGAAAACTAGTACAACCTTTTTTGGAAGGGTATATGGAGATTCCTCAAAGAACTCAACCTAGACCTCCCATTTGATTCTGCAGTCCCATTACTGGGCATCTATCCAGAAAGAAGAAAATTCTTTTACTATAAGGACACGTGCACTAGACTGTTTGTTGCAGCTCAAGTTACAACTGCCAAAATATGGAAACAGTCTAAATGTCCACCATCCCAGGAATGGATTAACAAGCTGTGATATATGTATACCATAGAATACTACTAGACACTAAAAAAGACAGAAACTTTACATCTTTTGTATTAACCTGGATGGAAGTAGAACACATTATTCTTAGCAAAGCATCATAAGAATGGACAAACAAGAATCCTATGTTCTCAATTCTGATATGAGAACAATTAATGATTTAGCATGTAGTGGGGGGGGTAGGGGATGGGGAGAGCAGAGAAAGGAAAGGAGAGAGGGAGTGGGGGATAATGGGGGCTGGTACACCTTTGGGGGGCAGAACACTTTATCTGACACAAGAAATCAGCACAACCTGGTTCTTTATACCCTCAATGAATCCCCAACAATAAAACAAATAAAAAAGAATAATTCTTTCATACAATTGTACCATGCCTGTCTTCTTACCTTAGTGTTAATTGTGGTGTACACTTGTGTTCAGCTTTTCATGTGTAAATCATCTTTGCAAACTCTTCTCCATGAATGTCACAAGCATTTTCCCTATTGCTACCTGCAAAATTACCACTTTTATTACTATAAGTACAGGTGGCTTGCCATATAATTTGATATATTTAGTTGGGAGCACTTAATTATATATAGTTCATCAATAATAACATTGGAGTTAGTTTCTTCTTCTCTTCCTCTGTGTCTTTCAGAGACTAAAGAATTGGAATTCTATAAGTGGGAGTGCTTTTACTCTGTGTTGGACAAGATGAGAGATTTGAATAACATATTTTTGGATCACTTGGACCCAAATTCTGGCTGACTAGAAGAATCAGTATGAAGCACAAAAGCAAACTGAGCTCATTTTGTAACTGAATGCATGATGCAAAGATGTCTTTCTCTTCTTTCGATTGAAAATAAAAGAGTAAATAGAAGTATCTATATACAAGGTGGCCATGAAGTTCATTACTATTGAAACTGCACATGAACTTTATGGCCCCCTGCATATACACGTAGAATTACATATATATGAAAAAATAAAACATTGAAATCATTGAGAGTGTTTTAAAATGCATTTTTACAAGTTTAAATTATACATAAGTTATCTTTTATTTATTTATTTATTTTTGAGACAAGATCTCACTCTGTGGCCTGGGTTGGAGTACAGTGATGTCATCATAGCCCATTGCAGCCTCAAACTGGCCTCAAGCAATCTTCCTGCCTCAGCCTCCAGAGTAGCTAAGACTCCAGGTGTGTGCCACCATACCTGACTAGTTTTTGAAATTTCTTATAAAGATGGGGTCTCTCTCAGTTGCCCAGGCTGTTGTTGAATTCCTAGACTCAAGCAATTATTTGGTCTCAGCCTTCCAGAGTTTTGGGATAATTACAGTTGTGAGCTGCTGGGCCTTGCCAAGTAGTCACATTTTTATGTTGGTCTACTGGAGTTCTAAAATGTAAGTTCATCATTAAAATGACCATAATCTCTTATAATATAGAGAGAAGAAGTATTTTTGGCCAATTAAGTGATAGTTCCAAGCAGGTTAATATTCCTTCTCTTGCTAACCATAGGTAGAATTCTGCCCTTGTTTTAAAATAGGTACAGACTTACTGGAAGAAGAGTCTGTGCTGTTTGCCCTCTCTTGGGTTGCTTCTTTGAAGTGTTAGGGATGGGGCTATAGGGCTGGTATGGCGGTCCTCGTGTGGCTGAAGGGCCAGAGGATCTAGTGAGGAGCAGGAGACAGCAAAGCAGTTTGCTGCAGCCCTGCATGCTTCTGCCAGATTTCAGTTACTCCGCACGGCCTACAGGATTCTGAATTACCAGCAACTGCTCACTTGCTTGCTCTCTTGTCTGCCACAGCTGGCAGCAGCTGTTCTCTTTCTTACCCCCAACCAGACGCAGCTGTTCTCTCTTTCTTTACAATTGTCAGCAGAGGCTCATTTTTTGCCACAAACACATGGACACCTGCAGCAATAGGCATTTCATTTTTTAGTTATTGAGGATAGCTTCAGGAAGTTTGAATGGGATGAGGGAAGAAGGAATAAAAGGTGATTAGACGTAAAGGACCCTGTGTGGCAGAGTGGCAGGAGGCTGAAATGTAGCTACTCATTTTACACGGGCTGCCTCAGTCTGTGATAACAGAGATTTAAACTTTTTCCTTACTGTAACATCCACACTGAAAAGCAAGGAGTCATCACTAACAAATAAACTTCAGGAAACTGAGCATTTAGGAAAAAATTATGACGGTTCTCTAAAGACTTGGTTTTCATTTACTTATATGAGTAATATTTATGGATATTATTATACATCAGGAACTATTTTAGAGATGTAATAGGCACCAAATAAATGAGTATGCATTATGTCTTGGTTATGAACATCACAAAATAACACTTAAAACATGAATTTTCTCTATTGAATTCAGCTTTTTTACCCTCTACTTTTAGGATTGGGGGCTTTTGAATTATGTCCTTGACCAGGAAATGTTCTGGTTCTCATGTCTATCTCTTTCTCCAGGGACTAGGGAGGGGAAAGTGGAAGTGTGTAGGAAGGGAACTTAAATTCGTCAACAACTTACATATCTCAGCCACCGCACACTGTCTCTTCACATAGATGGTCTCATTTCATTTTATCAGAAACTGGAGGTCAGCATAACTACTGCCAGGTAGCTGGTGGGCAAACTGGAGGTCAGCATAAC
>NW_003852538.1:1297301-1303533 GCF_000181295.1 Otolemur garnettii | reverse complement strand
ACTGCCAGGTAGCTGGTGGGCAAACTGGAGGTCAGCATAACTACTGCCATGTAGCGGGGGAGGAAACTGGAGGTCACCATAACTACTGCCGTGTAGCGGGGGAGGAAACTGGAGGTCAGCATAGCTACTGCCAGGTAGCTGGTGCACAAACTGGAGGTGGAAGTGTGAAACTGCCTCCCTGAGGTCTTATGGCCAGGGAACAAGGGAGTCAGGACTGGACACGGACTTGCTCAGCCGAAAGCATGAGTTTATGTCAGTAAACCCATCTTCCTTTCCTGCTCTCCCTCCTGCAATTCTGGCAGCGGAGATGCTGCTGAGGGATAACTGGGTTTAATACCTTGATGTGGAAGCAGATGTATAACTGCTCCAAGGCTTCATCATCAGTTGGAAATTGGTCCAAGCTTTAGTTCATCACTTTAAGCTGCAGCACAGTATCATAAAAGGTGAAATACAGAGAGATGCTGAGGGCCTGTAGCCTATGTTATCACAAAATCTCCACACCCCTAACTCTTCTCTGTTCATAGAAGATTTTGTAAGAGTATTTGACCAAAGCATGGGAAGACATTGTGCCCTCATTTACACCCTAACTACATCCATTAGTATTCACATGATGTTAGTGGGTTCCCCTTTGGGACGCTGGCAGGAAAGAACTGGCTGAAGCCGTAAGGAAACTTCCTGTGGTTCAGGGAGCCATCAGGAAAAACCTCCTTATTCTTGTAAAAATTTCCCAAAATTTTTGTATGGCTGGCTGAGAGTCAGCTTCAGTTAGAATCTTGCCAAATTGAGCATCAACAGCTCATTTGGCTTGGAAGAAAAAGAAATGAGAAACAACTGACGTTTGTATACTCAAAATTATGAGCTGTTTCTCTAACAAAGAGACCAAATACTTTCGGCTTGTTTTACAGTAAACATACACATTGAACAATCTGGCTGGCTAGCAGCTGGCTGTGCATATGTAGGGCATATGTGAACACATATGGATGCATAAAACTCACATATGCTCACTTAAAAGGACACTGTCAAGTCATTTTATGGCTTTTTTTGTTCTCTGGGCTCTATTGTTTATAAAATCTTCTTAGAAGCTTAAAAATACAATTTCTTCCCCTACTGATTTTTTTTTCTTTTTTAAAGGAAGTATTTGGAGTGGCACTCAAATGAATGGGACTGGTTTTATTCAATACCTAATCCTACTTAAACACATTCAGCAAAGCACCCTGCCCAATCAGAAGTAGAGCCCCCAGAGAGAGACAGTTCCTCCTGAAGAGAAAACAGCCACATCCTGCCTGCCCAGTGGACACGTCAGAGCTGAACAGTACTGGCCTGGCACTCTAGGACTTTCAGTTTGTGTCGGGTGGCGTGTATTAGACATTAGTGACTAGGGTAAATCCTATTTGCTACTCTCTAAAATATAATTTAGCAACATTCTTCTAGCTTCTTTACTAAGTAGAAATCCTCTTACAAAATGTTTGCTTTGAGCAAAGGCTGTGAAGAATCAAATCAAAATGGCCAAAAAACCTAAGATGATGCTCAAAAATCACAATGAGTCGGGGAAACAGAGAGAAACGATGACAAGGTATCACTTTATACTCGCAGGGTTGCAACAACAAGAAGTAAAACCAGGCGCAAAGAAAAGGGTTCCTTCATACATTCCTGGTAAAAATGAGAATTTGAAACAGAGTTTGGAAATGAATCTGGCAACACTTCTTAAAAATTAAAAATACATACTCACCCTTCAATCCAGCATTCCCCACGTGGGCATCCGACACATGGAAACCACAGCCGTCAGTATGAGGGGATGTAGACGCAGGGTTTCCACAGAAGTCTTGCTGTTGTGCCAAAAAGAAAAGAAAACCAGTCTATGAACTTCAGCAGGGACTGGTGTTGAATAAAATAAGGAATATTATGTGACCCCTGAAAAGATTTCAGTGGAGCGATACAGGTGACCTGAGAGGATTATTACCCGGTGGTGTTCAGAGAGAAAGCAAGATGTATAGAAAAGCTTATAATGTGAGCCCATTTTCCAAATCAGCAACCAGAACAATTTTATATGTACTCATTTGCCTTTCTATAATTTATCTATTTCTGTACTCATTTGTATAAGGTTATATGATTGAAAAATATGGATGAATATATACCAGATGGTTAAGATGGGTCTTCTGGAAGGGTGGGGGAACTGTGGTGGTGGGTCTGATGTAGGAAAAAATGCATGATGAAATAGTCATATTTATGCTAAATTATGTACACATATATATGCAAAGGAATTTTTGAAATAAGAGGTCATTAATAAAAGATTCTCATCTTCTGCCAGAATCCCCATGGATAGAGACATGGGAGGACATGAGAGTTACGGGAAGAAGTCATAACTTTGAGAACCTGAGTATGAGGCTGGCTGAAGATCTGTGTGTTTCCCCTGTACATGTAAGATTGGGAAGTACAGAGTGCATTCAACCATTTCAGGGTACTGGTGCCACCAAGTGGTGTCTGGAGCAATTGTTGGTGGTATTTTATTACCCCACCAGTGACAGAACTTGGTGGCTTACCTGTGCCTTCCATGGTAGCAAGTAGAACAGGGACGGCTCCAGTCCTCCCTTGATGCAGCGCAGGCCTGAGATCCTGGCACTCACGTGAGCAGGAAGCATGGAAACGGGTAGGGAGCAAACAGCTTTTGCCGGGAATTTGAGTGCACCTTGGTCTCTCCTCCGGCAGGTGCTCTGCCAGGCCTGACCTTTACCTGGCAAGTCTCATGAGTTGTGTGCAGTAATTGCTAACCACTTGCAGTAGTTTTACAACTTGTATGATTTCTTTAATCTCTTTGATGGCCACCATCCTTGCTTGGTCTCTCATTCTTTCTTTTCCTGGTGTGATAAGAATGTTCTCTGGCTTTGCCGGCCTTAATCCCTCTCTGCTGTAATCCTGCCATAACCCACATCCACGGTAAGTTTCCTGAGTCTTGTTCATGTCACAACTCTGCTCAAAAGCCTTCACTATTTCTCCTGTCCTCTAGTGAAGGCCGAACGCAGAGCGCAGGCTTTTAACAGAGCAACCACAGTGTCTCAGTTTCCTTCGGTTGTCTCAGTGTAACTGCAGTGACTTTACCCACTCTCTAAAGTGCCCTGGTTTATGGAATACACTGTTTGGGATACTGAGCTCCTGGTCCTCCTTCCTATAGTACACACATCTACAGAGGTAACTCTCGGAAGAATGTATAAAGTTTGTGGTGGATATAGAAATTGGACCAGGTAAGGACCTCTCTCCACATCGGGGTGTGTGTGTGTTCAATCATTTTCTATGAACAGTCAAAAGTTAAATATAAATTATTTGAGATTTATCTCTAAAAATTTATTTTCTTCTGTCTTTTAAATTTTATAACTCCACTTTAAATTATAAATGGAGTTTTAAAATTCTAGTAAGAAAATCTCCCTTTTTATTTTTCTAAATTTTTTCATTTTTAATTTTTATAAATAATGATAGATAATTTTTATAAACAAATGTATACATAAACATTGTATTCATTTCTGGAGTACATGTGATATTTTGATGCAGGCAACAGTGTGTCATGATTAAATCTAGGTAATTGGGATCTCCATTGCCTAAAACATTTATCATTGTTTTCTGTTGGGAACATTCTAAATCTACTATTTTAGTTATTCGGAAATGTAAAATGAGCTATATTTGCTACTGAGCACTAGCTAAATCTTTCTTTTTTGCAGTTTTTGGCCAGGGCTGGGTTTGAACCTGGCACCTCCGGCATATGGGGCCAGCGCCCTACTCCTTTGAGCCACAGGTGCTGCCCCAAACACTAGCTAAATCTTGTGCCTTCTATCTAACTGTATTTTTGTGCCCATTAATCAACCTGTCTTTACTCCTCCCCCCATTGCCCTCCCTGGCCGGTAGTAACCACCACTGTATAGGCTGCCTCCCAAGATCAGGGTATAATATTCCATGGTGTACATATACCACAATTTACTAATCCATTCCTGGGTTGATGGGTGCTTGGACTTCTTCCATGACTTAGAAATTATGAATTGGGCTGCAATAAACATTCTAATACAAATATCTTTGGTATAATGTGATTTTTGGTCTTCTGTATATATACCTAGTGGAGGAATTGTAGGATCCAATGGCAGGTCTATTTTTAGATCTCTAAGTGTTCTCCAAACATCTTTCCAAAAGAAACGTGTTAGTTTGCATTCCCACCAGCAATGTAGAAGTGTTCCCATTTCTCCACTCCACGCCAGCATCTCTGGTTTGGGGATTTTGTGATATGGGCTAATATTACTGGAGTGAGATGATATCTCAAAGTAGTTTTGATTTGAATTTCTCTGATGATTAAGGCTGATGAGCATTTTTTCATGAATCTGTAGGTCGTATTCCTGTCTTCTTCAGAGAAGTTTCTCTTCAAGTCCCTTGCCCACCCTGAGATGGGATCACTTATTCTTTTCTTGCTAATATGTTTGAGTTCTCTGTGGATTCTGGTTATTAAATCTTTATCAGAGACATATCCTACAAATATCTTCTCCCATTCTGAGGGCTGTCTGCTTGCTTTGCTTACTGTTTCTTGGCTGTGCAGAAGCTTATTAGTTTGATCAGGTCCCAGTAGTGTATTTTTGATGCTGCTTCAATTGCCTGGGATGGGAGTGGGGATCCTCCTGATAAAATATTTGCCTAGGCCAATTTTTTTGAAGAATTTTCCCTGAACTTTCTTCTAGTATTTTTATAGTTTCATGTCTTAAGTTCAAATCTTTCATCCAGTGAGAGTCTATCTTAGTTAATGGTGAAAGGTGTGGGTTCAGTTTCAGTCTTCTACAGTTCGCCAGCTGGTTCACCCAGCACCATTTGTTAATAGGGACTCTTTTCCCCACTGAATGTTTTTAATTGGCTTGTCAAAGATCAAATAATGGTAAGTAGCTGGGTTCATCTCTTGGTTCTCTATTCTGTTCCATACATCTACCTCTCTGTTTTTGTGCCAGTACCATGCTGTTTTGATCACTATTGATTTATAGTATAGTCTGAGGTCTGGTAGTGTAATTCCTCCTGCTTTGTTTTTATTTCTGAATAATGTCTTGGCTAGTCAAGGTTTTTTCTGGTTCCATATAAAATGAAGTACTATTTTTTCAAGATCTTTAAAGTATGACAGTGGAGCTTTAATAGGGATTGCATTAAAATTGTATATTGCTTTGGGTAGTATGGACATTTTAACAATGTTAATTCTTCCCAGCCATGGGCATGGTATGTTTTTCCATTTGTTAAGTAACATCTTCAGCTGTTAGAGTTTCATAGTTTTCTTTATAGAGATCTTTTACATCCTTTGTTAGGTAAACTCCCAAATATTTCATCCAAATATTGGCACTACTGTGAACAGAATAGAGTCCTTGACTGTTTTTTTCAGCTTTACTGTTGTTGGTATATATAAAGGTAACCAATTTGTGAGTGTTGATTTTGTAACCTGAGATACTACTGTATTCCTTGATCACTTCTGAGAGTTTTGTAGTAGAAACCCTAGTGTTTTCCAGATATACAATCATATCATCTGTGAAGAGTGAAAGTTTGATCTCTTCTGACCCTAATGGATACCCTTGATCTCCTTTTCTTCCCTAATTATGATGCCTAAGACTTCCATTACAATGTTAAAAAGCAGTAGAGACAATGGGCAACCTTGCCTAGTTCCTGGTTTGAGTGGAAATGATTTCAATTTAACTCCATTTAGTACAATATTGGCTGTGGGGTTGCTGTAGATGGCCTCTATCAGTTTAAGAAAATGTCCCTTCTATACCAATTTTCTTATGTGTTCTGATCATGAAGGGATGCTGAATGTTATCAAAAGCTTTTTCTGCGTCAATTGAGAGATTCATGTGGTCTTTGTTTTTTAATTTGTTTATGTGATGAATTATATTTATAGATTTACAAATATTGAACCAGCCTTGAGAACCTGGGGTAAAATCAACTTGATCATGGTGTATAATTTGTTTGATGTGTTGCTGGATTCTGTTTGTTAGGATCTTGTTGAATATTTTCACATCAATATTCATTAGTGATATAGGTCTATAATTTTCTTCTCTTGTTGGGTCTTTTTCTGGTTTGGGGATCAAGGTGATGTTTCCTTCATAGAATGTGTTGGGTAGTATTCCTTCTTTTTCTATATTTTGGAAAAGGTTGAGTAATATAGGTACTAATTCCTCTTTAAAGGTTTGGTAGAATTCTGATGTGAAGCCATCTGGTCCCGGGATGTTCT
>NW_003852538.1:1296303-1296944 GCF_000181295.1 Otolemur garnettii | reverse complement strand
TCTTTCCGTTCTCTTGAGGAAGGCTTGCAGTGCTATAAATTTCCCTCTTAGGACTTGCTTTTGTGGTATCCCAGAGGTTCTGATAATTCATGTCTTCATTATCGTTTTGTTTCAAAATTTTGGTCATTTTCCTCTTAATCTCATCTCTGACCCAGCTATTATTCAGCATAAGGTTATTTAGCTTCCATGTTTTTGTGTGAGTATGCAAATTCCTGTTGTTACTGACTTCAAATTTTATTCCGTTATGGTCTGAGAAGATGCAAGGAATAATTTCTATTCTTTTAAATTTGCTGAGGTTTGACTCGTGAACTAAGATGTGATCAATTTTGGAGTATGTTCCATGGACTGATGAGAAGAATGTGTATTCAGTTTTGTTAGGATGGAATGTTCTATAGATGTCTGTTAATCCAAATGTTGAATGGTTAAGTTTAAGTCTAAAATTTCTTTGCTTAGCTTCTTATTGGAGGATCTATACAACACTGCCAAAGGAGTATTAAAATCTCTGAGTATTATGGAGGTGGAGGAAGTCAAGTTGCTCATGTCTGTTAGAGTCTCTCTTATAAATTGAGGCGTATTCTGGTTGGGTGCATAAATGTTAATAATTGAAATCTAATCATGTTGAGTGTTACCCTCAACAAGTA
>NW_003852538.1:1293990-1295948 GCF_000181295.1 Otolemur garnettii | reverse complement strand
TCGGATGTAAATGAGGCCTTTGGTAGAATGTGAGGGAAAGTCCAAAGGGAAACTCCGCTCAGGGCAAGTGGGCCCTTTGGCCAATTTAGAAATTAAGAAGTCTCACTCAGAATAAGTAAGGTGTCTGATAAAATAAGCAAAGACATGGGTAACTTTCTGTTAAGAAGTTGCAAGAAGTAGAAACTGAGGAAGAAAGCAATGTTCCAATAGTATCTGAAAGTGAGGATAGTGAGGTTCAGTGGGAAACTGGACCTAAGAAAAATTGGGAGACAAAAGTATATGATACAGACATAAATGAGCAAGTAATTACCTCTGTGGCCACTATGGCTGCTCAAGATCAGATAAATAGTCTCGCTGTCAGAAATGCTAACTTAGAGCAACATATAGCATCCTGTATTGCCCTCAGCACCTCCCTATGTAGATGAACCACCTGTGACTTCTGTTATGAAGGCTGTGTTAGAAGGGTGCAGAACCAGTGACTTTGAGTGGGAAGACACTTTAGGGCTTTTTCCGGTTACGGTCACTAAAATTCCTCCTGATCCACAACACCCTCAAGGGGGCCAGCATTTTGATCACCATATGATCACCTTTACGGTCCTGAAAGATTTAAAACAATATGGTATGCAGTCCCCATTTTCCAGAGGTCTGTTACAGGGGCTTGCACAGGAAGAGCAGCTCATTCCCTATGACTGGGATATGATAGCCAGAACTGTTCTTGAATCTGGACAGTACTTACAGTTCAAAACCTGGTGGAAGGAGGAGGTTGACCTAATAAGTCACCAAAACCAACAGAGAGGAATCCCAGTAACATCAGAACAGCTCACTGGGTCTGGTCAGTGGCTGGGGATTCCCAGTCAGCTTCAATACAATGACATAGCCATAGTCCAGACAAGACTGTATTGTCTTAGAGCCTGGGAAAAGGTTCAGGCTCCTAGAGATGTCTCTAAATCTTTTATTAAGATAATGCAGTCAGGGAATGAACCTTATACTGACTTTCTAGACCAACTAAATACTATAGTTGATAAGGCCCAGCCAGAGCTCAGAGACATGCTTTTCCAAACTTTAGCATTTGAAAATTCCAACTCGGAGTGTCAAAAGGTCCTGCAACTTTTGAGAGCACAAAACGCTCCCTTAGAAGACTATATACGTGCAGGTGCTGACATAGGAATGGAATCCTATAAGGCTAATTTACTTGCTACTGCTTTAAAAGAAGGGGCCAGTTTGTACCAGTTTAAATGTCATAACTGTGGAAAAGTGGGACATTAAAAAAAAGAGTGTTGGAAAGGAAAAATCTATGGTAAGAACAGTGACCAAAAGACAAATGGAAACCCCCTGGGTTGTGTCCCAAGTGTAAGAAAGGACCTCACTGGGCTAGGGAGTGCTGCTCTCAGTTTGATAAAAAAGGAACAGCTTTGCTGCCAGGAATCGAGTAGATGGGCCCCGCCCAGGGCCTGCAGGTAAAGAATTTGGGCCAAAGAACATTCTCATTTACCAGCAACTTCTTTCTGTTCAGTCTCTGTTATACACCACTCCAGGCAGTATTGCTTTGGACTTACCAGCTTATGATAATAATCTTTTGCTTCCCAGTATGGGAGCAAAAGAATTGAAAACAGGAGTGTGCAGTCCTTTGCCCCCAGGTACAATTGGATTGTTGCTTGGGAAAAATGAATTAGTATCTCAGGGAATGTTCATTCACATAGGTGTTATTGGTGATAATTACTTAGAGGAAATACAGATCATGATATCAGTAAACCAACCAACTCAAATTTTGGCTGCACAAAAAATTGCTCAATTGCTACTTTTGCCAAGCATTGAGTTACAAGGTACAGGAGAAAAACATACGATTGAGCCTGGTAATACAAGCCATGTTTTTTGGCAAACATCTGTCAATAAGAGTAGGCCTCCATTGACTCTTACTCTGAAAGATAAAACCTTTACTGGCCTATTAGACACAGGAG
>NW_003852538.1:1291850-1293878 GCF_000181295.1 Otolemur garnettii | reverse complement strand
TTGACCTGCTTGGGGCCGGACAAGCAGAATGCTAACATCCGACCATACATAGCTGATACCGCTAATAACTTATGGGGTCGTGATTTTCTGCAGCAATGGAATGCTGTGATAACCATACCATCCCCTCATATTAATTCTTTAAAAATGTCAAATTTAGCATAGTGGTCTCTGCCCTGAAATATGCTCTCAGGTTATCCTGGAAAAGTAATAATCCAGTGTGGGTTGAGCAGTGGCAGTTAACTATGGAACAACTGGATGCTTTAAAAATAATAGTTCAGGAGCAATTAGAACAAGGACATATAAAACCATCTAGCAGTCCATGGAATTCTCCAATTTTTGTGATAAAAAAGAAATCAGGCAAATGGAGAATGCTCACTGACCTTTGCAAAGTTAACAAAACTATAATACCTATGGGACCACTACAATTAGGACTTCCTTTACCCTCTATGATTCCTTCTAATTGGCATTTGTATGTTATTGACTTAAAGGATTGTTTCTTTACCATTTACCTGTATCCTGAAGACCAACCATGTTTTGCTTTTTCGGTTCCTGTCTATAATCAGCAGGAACCTCCCCAGCATTACCAGTGGAAGGTTCTGCCACAAGGTATATTGAATAGTTCTACACTGTGTCAACAATTTGTTGATCGATTGTTACAAATTCTTAGAAGGAGATACTCTACAGCCTACATTATTCATTATATGGATGACAACTTATTGGCACATCAGAATTTAATGGTTCTACAAGAAATGTTTGATCAAACCATATGTATATTAAAATCCTATGGTCTTCAGATTGCTTCAGAAAAGGTACAAACTACAACTACTTATAATTATTTAGGATATAAATGGACTCAAACTGAAATTCTTTCACAACATGTTCAACTTCAATTAGATTGCCTGTCTACTTTAAATGTTTTTCAAAAACTATTGGGTCATATTAATTGGTTACGTCCTGTTTTAGGAATTCCAACCTATGCTTTGTCTAATCTTTTTAAAATTCTGCAAGGACCTTCAGACTTAAATAGTCTTCGTTCACTCACTCTAGAGGCCAAGGAAGAATCACAACTAATTGAAAAGGAGTTTGCATCAAAACAATTAGATAGAGTTGATGTCAAGTTTCCAATTCAGCTAATAATAAAAGCCACTAGTCATTCCCCAAATGGAGTTATTTATCAAGTAGATACTCTATCAGAATGGTTGTTCCTTTCTAACAGAACTACACAAAAATTACAACAATACTTAGATAAAATTTGTAAATTGGTTGCTAAGGGTGGAAATGGAATTTGCCAACTTACAGGTTATGATCCTTATTTTATTATTGTTCCTTTCTCAGAAAAGCAAGTTCAACTCAATTTTCAATTATCAATATCATGACAAATCGCTTTTGCATCCTATATAGGTTTAATGACTAATGATTATCATAATGACAAAAGATTTCAGTTTTTAAAACTTACTTCTTGGATACTCCCTTATGTTGTTAAAGACTCTCCAATTCCAGATGCTGCTATCTTTTATACAGATGCCAGCAAGTATGGCAAAGTGGGAAATGCAGATGGTAATATTTTTGAAGTTGTTCAAAGTTCTTATACCTCAGTTCAAAAAAATGAAATATATACTTTTATTTTACTTTGAGACTTTCCTTGTGCAATAAACATAGTCACAGATTCTCAGTTTGCCTGCATAGCCATTAGAAAGATATAAACAGCAATCATCACTTCCACTGATGAGATTTCTTGTCTTTTTCCATCTATTCAGACACTTATAAGGCATCGTACTCATTCTATCTACATAACTCCACATTTGTTCACATACCATTTTACCAGGTCCAATGACTTCATTAAATGCAAAAATAAACCAAGCACTTACTGGTACTGTTCAAGAAGCTTCTTCCTTTCACTCTTACACACAGGCAAATGTAAAAATGCTCCGTAAGAAATTTCAACTTACAAGAACTCAGTCTCAGCAGATTCTTTCTAACTGCTCTTC
This sequence comes from Otolemur garnettii, assembly GCF_000181295.1. NCBI lineage: Eukaryota > Metazoa > Chordata > Mammalia > Primates > Galagidae > Otolemur > Otolemur garnettii. The sequence continues at coordinate 1,291,890 of NW_003852538.1, read as the reverse complement.
TTGTTCAAAGATACATCTACCTCCCTTTTCCGAAGGAACC
>NW_003852538.1:1284631-1290704 GCF_000181295.1 Otolemur garnettii | reverse complement strand
ACTTGACTTAGCTTCAGGTGTTGCTGAATACTCCCCGTGGAAGTGTCATGAGCCCTATGGATCTGCCCATAGCACATAGTTGAATGGTGATTAACACAAAGGGGATGAGATTTCCCCTATGCCTAGTTTGGCTAAAATTAGTTTCCTTTATATCTAGATTAGCTCTGTTAGTGTATTTTTGTTATGCTTATATACCCTTTTGTTTCTTTTATTTAGCAGGAAGGAAAGCTCCTCGGGGAGGAGAACAGTGGCAACAACCAACCACAGACATTCTCCCTTGTTCATCCAGAGATGTCTTTAATACACCAGAGGGGGGAAATGTAGAGGATGCCAAGAGAGATCGATGACCTCTAAGCAAGATGATTTACAGCTGGGGGTGGACTCTCAGGTGACTTGTCCACAGGAGCTCCTTATGGAGAAAAAGCTTGTGCCTTCAGCACATAGTCATTGTTAGTTACTCCCCTCACCTGTATTGTTCTGTCACAATAAAAGCCTGGTATGGAGGTTGCTCAGGGCTACCCTGAAAGTAAGGAATAGCCTGTCTCCCACAAGTTTATACTTCTAATCTGCCTCGCGCCTGGTTCTGTCCTGCAGTAACCGAGACCCAGGACCATAGGGGCCTGATAGGTGGCGACAGTATCTGTGAATAAAATTGCAACAACTGATTTTGTTGATTTGCCTGAAATATAGATGACCATCCCTTCACCCTGAATCTATATTTATCTTTTAAGGTAAGATGAAATTCTTGTATGGAGCAGATATCTGGCCTGAGTTTTTTTTTTTATCCAGTCAGCCAAACTGTGCCTCTTTAGAGGACAATTTAAGCCATTCACATTAATTGAGAATATTGATAAGCCAGTAGAATTTTGGGTATTGAGTTTTTCAAAAGCCCAGTGGACATTTTTAATACTTTTGCCATTGTGGAAGTTAGAATTTGATCAAAAGTTTCTGAGTGATTTTACTTTTGTGGTGGAGGATTGTGCTGGTCATTATGGAGGATAGGTCTGAGAATATCCTGGAGAGCTGGTTTAGTTATGGAAAATTTCTTTAACATGTGACTATCATTAAAGTATTTAATTTCTCCATCATAAATGAAACTCAATTTAGCTGGATACAGGATCCTGGGTTGAAAGTTATTTTCTTTTAGGAGATTAAAAGTCAGTGACCCCCCCTCTTCTAGCTTGAAAGGTTTCTCAGAGAGATATAAATGAAACTCAATTTAGCTGGATACAGGATCCTGGGTTGAAAGTTATTTTCTTTTAGGAGATTAAAAGTCAGTGACCCCCCCCCTCCTTCTAGCTTGAAAGGTTTCTCAGAGAGATATGCAGTCATTCTAATATTCTTCCTCTTGTAAATTATGGTTTTCTTACATGTGGCTGCTTTCAGAATTTTCTCTTTCACATTAACTTTAGTGAAGTTAATTATGATGTATTTGGGGGATGTCTTATTTGGGTTGAGCCATCCTGGGGTTCTGAAACTGTCCGCTATCTGAATTTCAGAATCTCTTGGCATGTCTGGAAAATTCTCCTTCATAATATCATAAAGAAGGCCTCTGTGCTTTGCGAAACAACTTCATCACCTTCAGAAATTCCTATAAGGTGAATATTAGTTTTGTTTGAATAATCCCAGAGCTCTCTAAGAGAATCATCCATTTTTACTCTCCATTTCTCTTCCTCTTTGAGTGCTTGGGAGCATTCAAAAGCTGTTTTCAATGTCAGAAATGCTTTATTCTGCTTGCTCTGTTACTGAGGGATTCTACTGTATTTTTCAGATCTTTGAGGGCTGCAAATTTTTGTCTCAGTGTGTCAAAATCTTTGGTGATTTTGTCTTTGAATTCATTGAATTCTTGAGACAACTTTTGAAATGCTCTTTGAAATTCTAATTCAACTTTACCTCCATTCTATTAATCTTATTTGCAATCCAAATTCTGAATTTGATTTCTGACATCTCAGTCAATTGTTTTTGAATGGGATCTTCAGTTGTGTCTGCCATGTCATTCCTTGGAAGAGTTGATCTACTCTGGTTATTCATGTTACCAGAGTTTTCCTGCTGATTCTGCCCCATGATTATTTTACACTGTTTTGCTAGATGAACAGATAAGGTGAATTTGGGTTGGGGGGGCTCCTGGACTAGCCCTTTGCCCAGGAGCTGGGACTGGTGTCTGTACCTTTTCCCTTAGAGCTTTGCAAAGGACCCATACAGTGCTACAGCTTGAGACACTGGGGACTTACTTGGTGTGGTGGGGCTCCATGGCTCTGTCTTGTTTTCAGCTGCTCTCTGTCCTACCCTAGTGAATCAGTTACTCTGCATTGAAGTTTCACCTGTGGAGAAATACCAGCAGTTAAATTACCCTGCCCACCACAGACAAAAATTGGAAAAGGAAAATCAAACTTTCCCTCAACCACACACCCAGCGTACCACTTTGGATAGTCCTGGGTGATTGGTCCAGTCTGAAAGATCCAAATCAATTGTCCCAGTCAGCACCTGGTCTCAAGTGGGAGAATTCAAAGGTCTCCAGCAACTAGAATGCAGGGGTCTGCTGGCAGCTTGAGTATGATTTGTTCTGGTGCTCTGTGCAGTCAGAACGACACCCCCCCCACACACACAGAGCAAATGAATTAGTCTGGGAAAGTTGATGCCCCCTTCCCCCCCTTGCACCTCTGTTACACCCAGTCACTGGTAACCCCACTGGCCTATGACCCAGTTCCCTCCAATGAGCAGATGTTCCAGGGGGTTGAGCTTGCCTGAGTCACAGAGAGATCTTATGTCTCCTCAGCAAGGCCTTCGAACTCTGCTACCATCTGGCAGGGGTAACTGAGTCCTGAAAACCTCAGGTGGTTAATAGAAGCTGGGGTGGTTCACTCAGTTTCAGCCCCGTCCCTGATTGATGTTGCTGACACTTATATTTTTGCTGAATTTGTGATTCTGTCCTGCCTATATTCCCCAGTGGACCAGGTGCTGTTTGAGTTCACAGAAACTGAGACTCAGCCCCAGTCTGTGCTGCTGGCTGGAGCTGGCATGTCTGTCTCCATTGCAGTGTGTGTTGGGGCAGGTGTGGTTAGAGCTTACACTGAAGTCTCAGTTCTAGTCTCTCCCCACCTGCTTTTGTCTCAGCTATGACCCCCTGAGAGTCGGATGCTTCTTAGGTTCACTAAAGCAGTCCTCTGGCTCAGCCTCACCCTGAGAGTACCCCATCTCTGTGCACACATCTTCTATTCTCTGTCCCCACTGTGCCCACCCATCCCAGATCTGTTCCGCCAGTGTTTGTCACTGGAGAAGATGCCCAGCTTTCTCTGGTTTCCCAGAGAGACAGGAGTATCTCTCCAAAATATCCCCAGGAGTGTAAGCCCTATTGTTCCCACTGTTGCTGCTGCTCTGTTCCAGGCACTGACTCTTCCTCTCCTGTATGGTTCCTTCAGTCCACCATCTCCTTCTCACCCCCATGTCGCAGAGTCAGCACAGACCTGCAACTTCCCATGTCCTGTCCACACTCCTGGAGAAAATGCCCAGGAATCTGGACTCCATAGGGACAGGTTTCCAGACCTTAGGGTAAGAGTGCAGGGGAGTGCTGGGAGTTCAGAATTGCAGATAGAAAATATATATAGTTTTATATAGTTTTATGCCTGGCAGAAGAGTGCCATGGCATCCTAGTAGGGGAAAGAGGTCTGGTTTTTAGAGGGTCTCTCATGTGGGATAAAATGGGAGGATGTTTGAACTCTGCTCACTTGTTTGTAGAAAGTATACTGCCAGCCATTCTCATGGGGGAGGGGACTCCTGTCTGCTTGGTGATGGATTTTGTACCTATTGTTTGTATCCTTGGGCTCACAGCTTGCCTCAGCAGAGTTGATGTGCATTCTTCAACCTTCTCTCTTTGTTCAGCTCTAAACCATCAGCTTACTTGCCAAACTTCTGTTCTTCAACTCTCCTTCTGATGGGAGCCTCTGTGGAAAGCTGGCTCCAGTCAGCCATCTTGCCTCCGCCCCGACCTAATGATGATTTCTTCAGTGAATAAATATTGCTCCCTTTAGAACACCAAGGAAATACAGGGTGTCCATATTTTAAATTGCACACAAAGTTTATGAGGACATATATATATTACACACACACACACACACATATATATATTTGTATAACCTTAGCAAAGCCAATGACTAGGCATTCGGTCCCTATTTCACTTGGGTTTTGCATAAAAAATAACATGTTATATTCACTTAAGTGGGATTAGCAGGGACTGGAAGCCTGCTCTGGGCCAGACATTGTCCTGAGCCTACTTCTAGACAGCAAGTCATGGACAATTCCTAGCTTCAATTTACAGATGAGTGAATTGAGGCTTGGAGAGTGGACATGACTTGCTTGAGGTCACACTGTTATTCTGTGGCTGAGCTGGGACTCAGAACTAGACTCATTTGACTCAGAAGTTTATTTCATCTTTGGTGAAACTTCACTTTTTTTAGGCATTTCTGGTTGATCTGTCTTTTCATCATTGTTAGGGGCAACATGGTCAGGAATATGTATTTAAAGAGGTGAATGTTCCAGAAAGAATTTCTTAAGCTTTGTTCTTGCCACGAAATATTAGTGATATTAGTGAAGCAAATAAGAGAAGTTCTTGCCAAACTCAAATTGGGACTTTTCCTCTTCTGTATTTTCCTTACATACATTGGTTTCCCATTACAATCATATTTTAATGTTAAATAACCATGGTATTCTGGTTACAAATGTAAAAAAGAAATATATGCAAAAGAATCTGCTAGGCATCCAGTTCAGTATATCATTATACCATGGATTTCACTGTGGATTAGTTTGAATGAAATACATACTTCTGCAATTCTCAATTAATCTTGAGCTTTCTTACTAGAATAAAGTTGACCTTCTTATTTAATATTAGTGATTAAGTCCATTTGTTCTAGGTTCATGATTAAGTCCATTATTTCTTTGTTTAGTTTCTGTTTGGAGGATCTGTCCAGTACTGTCAAAAGGGTGTTAAAATCTCCAACTATTATGGTGCTGGGAAGGTGTCTTATTGCTCAGATCATTTAGGGTTTGTTTTATGTATTGAAGAGTGTTTAGGTTGGGTACATAAATGTTAATTATTAAAATCTCTTCATGTTGTATGCTTTCCTTGACCACTATGTAGTGCCCATTCTTGCCTTTCCTTATTTTTTGTTGGTTTAAATCCAATTGTATCTGAAAATAAGATTGCAACTCTTGCTTTTTTCTGATTTCCATTTTCCTGATTATTGTTTTCCATCCCTTCACCATGACTCTCATTTTATCCTTAGAGGTTAGACCTGTTTCTTGGAGACAGCAGATATTAGGCTTGAGTTTTTGTATCCAGTTAGCTACCCTGTGCCTCTTTAGTGAGGAATTTAAGTCATTCACTTTTATTGAGAGAATTGATAGGCATGGTGGAGTTGTAGCCATCTTGTCTTCCAGAGGTCCAGAGCTTATTTCTTCCCTTCTGCCATTGTGGAAGCTAGGCTTTTTTATTTAATTTCTGGGTGTGTTTACTTTGGTGATGGACCATCATGCTGGTCACTATGAAGAATGGGTCTGAGTGCAGGAATGTAGAGCTGGTCTAGTGATGGCAAATTTCCTCAACATTTGCATGTCAGTAAAATACTTCATTTCTCCATCACAAATGAAACTCAGTTTGGCGGGATACAGGATGCTGAAGTGGAGCTAGAGACAAGACTAAATGTCCATGTTAGAATTTTACCATCCACAATAGGCTTGTCCAGCCAGTTTGGGCAGAGTTGACTGTTGACACTTTAGATACACTCTGTAAAAGAGGAGAATGTTACACTTCATTTGCAGACAGTGTGGCATTCTCTTTCCTGTGTCTGTGCTCCTGCCTTCATCTTTCTTCTAATTTCATGATGCCAAGGGTGGGGCCAGAGGTCAAAGCACCTGCTGTCTGGTTTAGTATTCAATGCACTCACTGCTTGTCTCTCTCTCTCAGTGCTACATGGGAAATTTTCTTTTCCTCTGTGTATATCCACTTTGTGTGGTATCTCTGATCCATAGATACTATTACCATATATTAAAAGGGTAAAAAGTGCTAAGCACACCAATA
>NW_003852538.1:1280657-1284439 GCF_000181295.1 Otolemur garnettii | reverse complement strand
GGAAGTATATGAATTCAAATGTCAGTGACCATAAATAAAGTTTGATGGGAACACAGCCTTGCTTACTGATTTTCACGTGTTCTCTGGCTACTTTTGTACTACAATGCCAGACTGAATAAAGCAGCTGCAACAAAGACCTGCAAAGATTAAAATATTTGTTATCTGGTCTTTCACAGAAAAGTTCGTTGAACCCCTAATTAGTCACTCATCTGGAATGAAGTAGGAGAGCTCCCTGGAAATCATTGACAAGCAGATCCACTTTCCCCTTGTTGGCACTTGTTTTCCCAGGAAGCTCTGCAAGCTTGATTAATTATATCAGGGGTATTAATACTGGACAAGCTCCTATTTGCCTTTGCTCCTGCCAAGCTATGTTGCCTAGTAATGATTGTGTGTCACCAGTACCCCTAAGGAAATAACAAAATAGAAACAGAAAGACATGGAACTGGAAGTTGATAACATTAGTAGTTTCATAATATAATTTTTCTGCCCTTTGTACATTTCAGTAACTGAGTTTAAAAACCATTATGAGTAAAGCAAGACAATAAAGTATGACAAACAGACACAGTTCCCATCCATTAGCAAAATGTGAACAAATGAAGCTCCAGAGAAATTAAACAACCTTTCTAACATCATATAGCTACTGAAAGGAATAATTGTGACTAGAAACTATGTATTCCAACACCTCATTTCATTATTCTGCTTCTTGGTGATGAAACTGCCATGCATATGATACTCTGTACAATGAATATGATAATAGATTTTATGGTGGGGCTCTTTTTTAAAAAATCATTTCTAGGTAAAAGCTATGTAAAGGCATTTAGCTAATTAAATTCAGGCTAATCTATTCACTTTGTTCATCAGTAGATAATGAAATTAACAGGATCTTAAGGAAACTTTTCCTTCTTTTTCACTCAAAAGAATAGGATTGTTATTAGAAGATGTTTGGGATTAAAATTGACTGTCTCTATTGCCCCTAGATTCTCATCCACAATTAGTGGATCACAGATGCATACACTTGTCTTCTATGCAGATTTTTTTTTCCAGAGACAAGACTCTTTGCATGGATGTGTTTAGGTGGTAACATACCTCTGATCAAGGCTGCCACCCATGCAGACTTTGCTACCAGTGATTTGGCAGTGTGAGTTAATGGTTTTGGACACTGGAGTTTCTGCACTAAGTTTTTGTAATCAGATCTCCTGGGGGTGATGAGTTTCTAGGCTTCTGAATATATTGCCCCAACAAAGAGGCAAGTGTCTTGCAAAGATGCATCCTAGGCAGTTCCAAAGGGGCCACATTGCTTTAGAGAACAAGGCAAAGCTTATGCCTTTAGTATTTATTTATACATGAAAATCCACAAGGGGGAAAAGCACCAGATGTGTAGAATGAAAGAGAATTAAAGGATTAGTGTTGTACATCAAAATGTGTGTGAATTTAGCATCAGCATCTCCTTTAATTGATTTCCAGGATTCAGTCCTGGCAGTTGTGCTTTATTGATGGTGATTCTGATTAGTTATTAATACAGAGTGTGTTTATATTCGTCTTTACAGCTTAAATGTGTTATTTAATAGTTCTTTGATTTTTGTCCACATATTTTTGTTTCTTGCAAAAAAGAGTTTTTTGGATTGTAACCAGTTTGAAACAAAGTATAGTGTAGTCAGATTATTAAAATAATGACAGTTGGTGTGTGTGTGAGGTGGTTTGGTTTCTCTCCTCTAGCTTGGCAGTATGTACTCTTTGGTTAAATGATTAAATGAGCTCATGATAGATAACATGTGTCACATTTCAACTATATTTCATATACTGAAGTCAGGAAAATGAATGGATACTTACTGCTTGCCTTGACTCCTGTCTGAGGGTAACTGATTTATGCTAATGACAATATAACTATTATGTTTATTATATGTTGATGAGTTGAGGGAAAAAAACCCAAGACAAAACCTCATAAATTTTTTCCCTTCCCTTCTCCTTTCTTCCTCCCTCCCTTCCCTCCCTTCCTTCCTTCCTTCCTTCCTTCCTTCCTTCCTTCCTTCCTTCCTTCCTTCCTTCCCTTCCTCCTTTCTTTTCTCCCTCTCTCCTTCTTTCCTTCCCTCCTTTCCTTCTTCTTTCCTATAGTTTGTTTTTGATTCCTATAAAAAGTACACTATAGTTGTTCACCTACTCTTCTAGTCACCTGGGACAAGCAACATTAGCTGGAGACATGGAAACAGGTGGCTGAGCAGACTTTTTGCATATATGGCTAATCAAGTCTAGGGTGAAACAGAGAAAGAAAAAATAGTAGTATTAATGTGAGGGGAGAAACATTCATTGCAGAGGTTATCACTAAGCTTATTGAACAGATTTCAGATGAAACAAACTGTTTGCTTTGTTGCAACAGTAATACATGATGTTACATGAAAGAAGAGTGCATGTCTCACAAAGTCACACAAGTGATAACATTTTTTCTATTTTGTGTATTTCCCCTGTGTGTAACAGTGTCTTATTTGTGATGTTTTGCATAATTACAAATGTGGAACACTTTTGTATTTAAATTCTGCTGTGGATTTAGCTGGCATCTGTATGCAAATACATTATTCTCTAACAAAATAAGCTTAATTTCTAGAATATTCCTTGTAGAAAGAAAAAATCCATTAAAGTAGGCAGAGCTCTCGGAAGATGGTGCATTTAAAATGCACCTACCTACCCACTAGAATTGTGGTGTCCCTAATTAATATACATGTGAGTTCCTTAGAAGGAATATACAACTTCATAACTTTTTAAAAGGAAATAAATAAGAATGAGCAGGTAGAGCAGAGAGGACTTTTTAGGGCACCAAAACTACTTTGTATGATACTAGAAGGGTGGATACATGTCATTCTACATTTGTCCAAATCCATACAAGGCACGATGCCAAGAGTCAACCCCAAAGTAAACTATGGTGTTGGGGTGAAAATGATGTGTCAATGGAGGTTCTTCATTTGTCACAAATGTGTCTCTCTGGTCCAGATGTTGATAATGAGGGAGGTTATACATACATGAAGGGGGGATATGGGAAATCTTAGTACCTTCCTATCAATTTTGCTTTGAACCTAAAACTTAAAAAAAAAAAAGTCTTAAAAAAAATAAATTATCCTTTTCTCACTCCTGTGTACGTGGTTTATTACTAAAATGGCCCCGTGCTATGTCAATTCTCCTGTCTGCTCTGAAACAAATGAACAAAACCTTTTCAATAGCCAAAGAATAAGATGAAAGGGAAGAAAAAAATCATGATTAAGCAGCTCAGGTAATGGAAATTTCTCAGGAAAATTTTTGGAGGGGTACAGTTTTCTCTCTGATTCTACTTTAAAAACATCTCAAGGTCAGGATAATTTTCCAAGGTGAATTTTCTATGAAAAATAGAATATTGTTTCCTAATTCATCATGGGAAAAGACTGTCTTTTGTATATTGCAAGGCAGAGGAACTTATGATTAGCATGTCTGCTTGGCAGGAAAGTAACAAAGTCGTTCAGGGAAATGCCTTTGTCTTTTGAAACAACCAAGCACAACTCTTTGCAGCATCCATATAGGATTGTTAATCCTTGAGTTGTACAACATTAAGCCTCTAAAGGAATAATTATTGCATGATCTTATATTTGTGTGCAATGAACGTTCTTGGTCTTTTCCTGAATAACAAAAACTAGCTTGCTGGGTTTAAACCTATCAGTTGCTACATTTAAGCCACATAAAAATTATGATGCACATGATCTAGCTCCAGCCCCACTCAGCCAGGTTTCTAGAAGAAGTCACATCAATGTGGAGACCAGGCA
>NW_003852538.1:1246529-1280637 GCF_000181295.1 Otolemur garnettii | reverse complement strand
AGCACTTGCCAAAACAGTCTTTAAAGACAAAGCAGGAGAAATAGCACTTGCCAAAACAGTCTTTAAAGACAAGAAGACATATTTGCTTCTTACAAATGCAGAAATATCAATGCAAGGCCACACAGATCCCCAAAGGAAACTTTGAGTTAAAAATTGATTAGGGTTAGAATTACTCCCATGCTGTTCCATTAATGTAGGCAGGTAGGGATGGAGATGTGTCATATGCTGCAGATATATGGTAGAGTCCACTGTTGCCAAGTCTTTTAACTGGGAGTCTAGGCGGGCAAGGCCCCCACCAGCTGCCAAGTGGATGGAATGACCATGGTAGAGCAGGACTATAGCATGTCACAGAAGTTGGGGTGATGTCATACAGCATGTCACAGAAGTTGGGGTGGTGTCATGTTAGTCTGATTTGGAGGATCTGTGTAACTTTGAATTTATGTGAGTACCTCAAGAAATGGAAATCTATGAATTATCAAAGAATTCAAATGTACAACTGACCCTTAAACAACATGAGGGTTAGGGGCTCTGATCCTCCACAGAGTCAAAAATTCACATACAACTTTGATTATCCTGAACTTAACTACTAATTACCTACTGTTGACTGGAAGCCTTACCAGTCATATAAACAGTAAATTAACACATATTTTGTATGTTATATGTATTGTGTAGTATATTCTCACAATAAAATAAACTAGAGAGAGATTGCAGCTACGCATTAAAAAAATCATACATCACGATCAAGTAGGCTTCATCTCGGGGATGCAAGGCTGATTTAACATAAGCAAATGCAATTTACCATATCAATAAAAGAAAAAAGAAAAACCATATGATCCTCTCAATATATGCAGAAAAAGCATATAAAAATAAGTATCCTTTAAAAAGCATATAAAATTCAGTATCCTTTCCTAATAAAAATACTTAAGAATATAGGCATAGGTGGCACTTTTCTAAATCTGATTGAAGCCATCTACAGCAAATCCACAGCTGATACCATACTAACTGGACTAAAACTGAAAGCTTTTCCACTTAGAACTGGAATCAGACCAAGATGTCCTCTACTGCTATTCAACATAGTTCTGGAAGTTCTAGCCAATGTAATCAGGCAAGAAAAGGATGTAATGGGCATCTAGATGGGGGCAGAGGAGGTCAAACTCTCACTCTTTGCCAATGATATAATCTTATGTTTAGGGAATCTCAGAGATTCAACCACAAAACTCCTGGAAGTGACCAAGAAATACAGTAATGTTTCAGGGTATAAAATCAATATCCACAAATCAGTAGCCTTTATATACATTAATAACAGGCAAGTTGAGACACTAATCAAGGATGGAATTCCCTTCACAGTAGCTTCAAAGAAAATGAAATATTTAGGAATATACCTAACAAAAGAGGTAAAGGACTCTACAAAGAGAATTATGAAACCCTAAGAAAAGAAATAGTAGAAAACATAAACAAATGAAAGAACATACCATGCTCTTGGCTGAGAAGGATCAACATTGTTAAAAAGTCTATCCCACCCAAAGTAATCTACAGATTCAATGCAATCCCCATTAAAACACCAATATCATGCTTAGAAGAACTGGAAAAAATAGTTCTTGGTTTCATATGGAACCAGAAAAAAACTGGTATAGCCAAATCAGTTTTTAGTAATAAAAACAAAAGCCAGAGGCATCATTCTACTGGACTTCAGGCTATCATACAAGTCCACCGGGATCAAAACAGCATAGTATTGGCACAAAAATAGAGACAGAGATATATGGAACTGAATAGAAAACCAAGAGATGAAACTGGTCTTTTTAGCCACTTTAGCCATCTTTGATAAACCAAACAAAAGCATACTGTGGGGAAAAGAATCCTTATTTAATAAATGGTGCTGGAAGAACAGGGCAACCACATGTAAAAGACTGAAACAGGACTCACACATTTTCCCACTTACAAAAGTTGACTCAAGATGGATGAAAAATTTAAATCCAAGACATGAAACTATAAAAATCCTAAAAGAAAGTGTGGGGAAAACACTTGAAAATATCAGCTTGGGAAAAGATTTTATGAAGACTTCAGCAGCAATTGCAACAACAAAAATAAACAAATAGGACTTAATTAAACTGAAAAGCTTCTGCACAGCTAAGGACACAACACTTAAAGCAAATAGACAATCTTCAGAATGGGAGAAGAATTTGCGTTTTATGAATCTGACAAAGGCTTGACAACTAGGATCTATAGAGAACTCATATTAATCAACCAAAAAAGAACTAACAATCTCATCTACCACTGGGCAAGAAACATGAGCAGAACCTTTGCTGAGGAAGAAAGATGAATGGATAACAAACATATGAAAAATGATCATCATCCTTAATTATCAGAGAAATTAAAATAAAAACCAACATGGGCTGTCACCTTACAAAGACCCAAAGTTGCAAATGCTAGTGTGGATGTGGCAAGAGGGGATCACTTTTACACTGTTGGTGGGACTGCAAACTCATACAGCCCCTTTGGAAAGAAGTATGGAGAATCCTCAAAGAACTCAAATGAGACTTACCATTTGACCCTGCCATCCCACTACTAGGTATCTACCCAGAAGAAAAAAAAATCATTTCATCATAAAGACATTTGCACTAGATTGTTTATCACAGCTCAATTTATAATTGCCAAGATGTGGAAACAACCTAAATGCCCATCAACTCAGGAATGGATTAACAAACTGTGATATATAACCTAGATGGAGTTGAAAAACATTCTTAGTAAAGTGTCACAAGAATGGAAAATCAAATATCCAATGTACTCAATACTAATATAAAGCCAGTACATGATCTAATACACACTCACATAGTAGTAAAACTCAATTTATTTCAAGTCGAGGGGAGGGGAACATGGCAGGAGGAATAAGGGAGGAGGGGAGCAGATTGGTGTGGTCCCACTTAATGGGCACAATGTAGGGGTATACCATGCCTTTTCGGTATGAGACACAAATACAAGATGGACTCTATCTAACAAATTTAAATATTGTGATTTGGTTGTTTGTACGCTTGCATTAATGTGAAATAAAAAAGAAATAAACTAGAGAAAGAAAATATTAAGAATGTCACAAGGAAGAATAGCATTAATCTTTATCCTTGTCATCTTCATGTTGAGTAGCTGAAGAGGAGGAGAGGAGGAGGGGTGAGTCCTTCCTTGTCACTGGTGCATGGGCAGAAGACAATTCACATGTAAGGGGCCACAGAGTTCAGACCTGTGTTGTTCAAGGTTCAGTTGTAATGGTTTTAAGGAAGCTCAGTATTCTTCAGGACAGCATAGATAGATGACCCAACCAAAAAAAACAACAACAACAAACAAACTAATACATGGCAAAAATGATGTGGATATAGAAAGCATAGAAAAGAAACAAATAGAGATCCTGGAGCTGAAGAATATATTGAAGAAAATGAAAATGAAACAGAGATCTTTAACCAACAGACTCAAGCAGAAGTCTGTGGACTCAAAGATGGGTCATAGGAAATTATCCAGTTAGTACAGGCCCCCGCCACAACACCTGACGATTTTTTGTTGTAGTTTGGCCAGGGCAGGGTTTGAACCTGCTACCCTTGGTATAGGGGGCTGGCGCCCTGCTCACTGAGCCACAGGCATCACCCCAAGTAAAAAAGAAGAAAGAAAGAAATTATCCAGTTAGAGGAGAAAAAAAAAAGAGAGAAGGAATAGAAAAAGAGAAGAAAGCTTACAGGATTTATGGGACACTATCCAGTGAACCAGTATATACACTATGCAAAATGCACAAAAATGTGTGGTATACAATAACAAGAGAAAAATTGAAAATTTCACAAATGTATGGAAATTAAGCAACACACTGCTGAATAACCCGCAGGTCAAAGAAATCAAAGAGAACTAAAAAAGCATCTGAAGACAACTGAAAATGGAAACACAATATACTAAAACTCATGGAATACAGCCAGAGCAGCTCTAAAAGGATTGTTTATGGTTATAAACACCTGCATTGAAAAAAAAAAAAAGACCTGAAATTAAACTGACTTTATGCCTGACTTTACTCCTCAAAGAGCTAGACAAACAAGACAAACTCAGCCCAAAGAGAGCAGAGCAAAAAATGATAAAAGCAGCAGTAAATTAAATAGAGAAGAGAAAAACAATCAAGAACAATCTTCAAGCCCAAGAGTTGTTTTTTTAAAAATAAACAAAACTGACAGACTCTTTACTAAACTACGAAAAGGATCAAATTAACACAATCCGAAATCAGAGTAGAAATTACAAAGGATGCTTCAGAAATAAAAGGATAAGGGACTACTATTAACAATTTAACACAGCAACAAACTGATAAAAATCTATATGAAGAAAAAAATAGAAAGCATGAAAAAAAAATAACAGAAAAGGAGATTACTAAATAACCAAAACCTTCCAAAGATAAAAAGCCAAAGATGAGATTGATTCACAGGTGAATTCTAGTAAATATTCTAAGAAGAATTAATACCAATTCTTCTTAAACTCTCCCAAAATAATAGAAGAGGGAACAGTTCAAAACTCATTTTATGAGGCTTGCATTATCTTGATTCCAAAGCCAGACAAAGATATAGTAAGAAAATAAAACTAGAAACCAATATGCCTAATTAGCATACATACAAGAATCCTAAAAAAGAAAAACAATTAGATAACTGTATTCAATAGTAATATAAAAGTAACATACAACATGACCAAGTGGCATTTGCCTCTGAGAAGCAAGGTGGGTTTAACATATCCAGATCAATCACTGTGATACACCTTATTAACAAAATACAAGGAAAAATTCACATAATAATCTCAACAGACAAGAAATAAATGACATTTCACAAAACTCAACATCTATTCATGATTAAAATTCTTGACAAAACAAGTATAGAAGGAAATTATCTAAATATAATGAAGCATATATATGTATATATAATGATGTATATATACATCATAATCAATGGGGAAAAACTGAAAGCTTTTCTTTTATGTTCTGATACAAAGCAGGAAGGCCTACTCTTGTGACTTCTATTTAAGTATCAGCCAGAACAAGTAGGCAACAAAAAGAAACACAGCCATCCAAACAAAGAAGTAAAATTATCTTGGTTGGTGACATGCTCATACTATATGTTGGTTGGACAAAACTGCATAAAAGGTTGGAAAAAAAAAAAACTAGAACTAAAAATACTAATTCAGTGAAGTTTCAGGATACAAAATCAACATACAAAAATCAATTGTATAGACTATCTGAAAAGGAAATCAAATGTACAAATTATACACTATCTGAAAAGAAAATTAAGAAATCAATTCCCTTCATAATAGCAATGAAAAGAATGAAGTACTTAAGAATAAACAACCAAGGAGGTGAAACACTTGTGCCATGAAAATTGTAAATGGTGGTAAAAGAAATTAAAGGAGACACATAAATGGGAAAACATCCTGTGTTCATAAATTGGCAGAATTAGTATTGATAGAATGTCCACACTTGCCAAAGTAACCTACAGATCTAGAGCAATCTTCATTAACATCTCTATCGCATTCTTTCCAGAAATAGAAAGAGCAATCCTAAAATTCACATGGAATCACAAAAGACCACAAATAGCTAAACTGATTATGAGAAAGAACAAAGCTGGAGGCACCACGCTTCTCGATTTCAAAACAGACTTAAAGGCTACAGTAATTAAAACAGTATGCTGCTGGCATAAAAGCAGACCAGCAATGGAACAGGATAGAGAGCTCAGAATAAGTCTACACATCCATGGGCAACTGGCCTTTGACAAGGTGCTAAAGAACACACAATGGGGAAAGGACAATTTCTTCAATAAATAGTGTTGGGAAAATTGGGATATCCATATACAGACGAATAAAATTGGATCCTTATCTCCAATTTTGAAAAATCAACTCAAAACAGATTGAATATTTAAATGTAAGACACGAAATGTATAACTAGAAGAAACATAAGGATGAAGCTTCATGTCGTTCTGAATAATGACTGTGTATGACACGAAAAGCACAAGCACAGAAGGCAAAAATACACAAAGGAAATTGCATTTCTGTATAGTGCAAGTTTCTGTACAGAAAAGGAAGTAGCAGAGTAAAAACTCAACCCATAGAATGGGAGAAAATATTTGCAAACTGTATACCTAATAAGGCATTAATACACAAAATATATAAGGAACTCAATAGCAAGAAAAAAATGACTCAATTAAAAAGTGGGCAAAGGATCTCAAAAGACAGTTCACCGAAGAATACACAGAAATGGCCAACAGATGTATGAAAAGATACTCAATGTGGTAATGGAAATACAACTCAAAACCATGATGAACTACCAACTCACTCCTCTTAGAATGGCTACTATAACAAAGACAAAAGTCTTTATGAGGGCATGGAGAAAGGGACCCTTGTAAACTGTTGGTACGAATGTAAATTGGTACAGCCAGTATGCAAAACCATATAGAAGTTCCTAAAAAAAAAAGTTGAAAACAAGATCACCATGCGATCTAGCAGTGCTACTTCTGGGTGTGTATGCAAAGGAAAAGAAATCAATATATCAAAGAGATATCTACACTCCCACGTTAATTGCGGCATTTTACTATACACAATTGTGAAGATATGGAAGTGCCTGTTGATGGATAGATGTATAAAGAACAGAAAATGTGGTGTGTTTATATATAGGAACATAATATTGGAGTGGATCATAATATTATTCAGTCTCAGAAAAGAAGAAAGTCCCGTCACTTGAGACTGCACGGATATACCTGGAGAACGTTATGATCAGTGAAATAAGGCAGACACAGCAAGAAAAATACTGCACGATCTTATTTATAGGTGGAATTTTTAAAAAGATTTATTTATTTTATTTCAGATTAGTATAAGATTCATACTACTGGGTTACACTTTTGCTTTTGGTAGGCAGTGTCCTTTGCCCCACAGGTGAGCAGTGTATTCCCACATTCATACCTCGCATTCATCAGGTGGAAGCTGATGGAGCCCCTCCCCCCTACCTGAAATGAGTTGTGTTTTTCCTTCGTGTGGGCCTGTAGTGGTTTATCTCCTAGTTTAAAATTAGTACTGAGTCCATAGGATGTTTGCTTTTCTGTAGAGGACGCCAAGAGACAAATGACCACTAAGCATGATGATTTACAGCTGAGGGGTGGACTCTCCGGCGACTGGTCCACAGGAGCTCCTTATGGAGAAGCAGCCCATGCCCTCAGCACGTAGTCATTGTTAATTACTCCCCTCACCTGTATCATTCCCTTTCAAGAAAAGGCTGAAGAAGGTTCAGCTTCTGCAGCCTGTGCGGAGGTTGCTCGGGGCTACCCGGAAAGTAAGGGCTAGCCCGCCTTCCACAAGCTTGTACTTCTAGTCCGCTTCTCGCCTGGTTCCTTCCTGCGCTAACCGAGGCCAGGGCCATAGGAGCCCCACGAGTCACGACACTTTTCCATTCTGGAGACATTTTACTAAGGGAAACCTTCTTGAACTCTATTGAGGTAAACTCGAAAGATGTAAAGTTTTCATCATTTTTATGGCTGAATATATTCAAGTATTCCTTAATACATATTTACATATCTCACAGTTATTAATCCATCCATGGGCTGATGGGCACTTGGGTTGCTTCCACATCTTTGTGATTGCATATTGAGCTGATATAGACATTTGAGTGCAAATGTCCTTGTGAGAAAATGATTTCTTCTCTTCTGGGTAGAGACCTAGTAAAAAGACTGTGGGATCAATAGACCTACAAATAGAAGGTCTACCTTTAGAGCTCTGAGAATTCTCCATACTTCTTTCCTAGGCTGAACTAGTTTTCAACCCCTTCAAGGGGGTATAAGTGTTCCCTTCTCCCCACACCCATGTCAGCACTTGCTGTTTTGGAACTTTTTCATAACAGCCATTCTCACTGGAGTGAGCTAACATCTTATTGTGGTTTTGGTTTGTATTTCCCTGACGATTAGAGATGTTGAATATTTTTTCATGTGTTTCTTGGCCATTAGACTATCTTCACTTGAAAAGTTTCTGCTCATGTCTTTTTCTCACTTTTGGATGGGATTGTTAGATCTTTTTCTTGCTGATTGCTTGGCTTCTTTGTTGATTCCTTTTGTCAACCCTTGATTGGCTGCATAGCATGCAAATATTTTCTCCCATTCTGTAGGCTGTCTATTTACTATATTACTCTGTTTACTATGTTACTCTGTTTACCATGTTACTCTATTTACTACGTTACTCTATTTACTGTTACTCTGTTTACCATGTTACTCTATTTACTATATTACTCTGTTTACTATGTTACTCTGTTTACCATGTTACTCTATTTACTATGTTACTCTATTTACTGTTACTCTGTTTACTATATTACTCTATTTAATATGTTACTCTATTTACTACGTTACTGTATTTAGTATATTTATTTACTCTATTATTCAATGTCTTTAGCTGTGCAGAAACTTTTAAATTTGATCAGGTCTCATTTGTTTATTTGTGTTGTTTCTGTGATTGCTTTGGGAGTTTTCTTCATAAATTCTTTCCCTAGGCCTATATCTCTAAGAGTTTTTATAATATTTTCTTACAGAATTCTTAGTTTCATACTTTAGTTTTAAGTCTTTCATCCATTGTTAATTAATTTCTGTGAGAGATGAGACACATGGATCCTGTCTTAGTCATTTATATGTGATTATCCAGTTTTCCCAGCACCATTTACTGAATAGGGCTTCTTTTCCCAGTGTATGTTTTTGTAAGATGGGAATATGAAGGTGGTTTCATATTCGGGTTCTCTGTTGTGATCCATAGGTTCATGTCTCTGCTTTTGTAACCACTGTTTTGGTTACTACAGCCTTATAGTACTATAGCTTGAAGTCTGGTAAAGCAATGCCTCCCAATTTTTTTTTTTTTTTTTTTTGTAGAGGCAGAGTCTCACTTTATTGCCCTCAGTAGAGTGCCGTGGCATCACAGCTCACAGCAACCTCCAACTCTTGGGCTTAGGAGATTCTCTTGCCTCAGCCTCCCAAGTAGCTGGGACAACAGGTGCCTGTGACAATGCCTGGCTACTTTTTTGTTTGGCTGGGGCTGGGTTTGAACCTGCCACAGTCAGTATATGGGGCTGGCGTCCTACCCACTGAGTCACAGGTGCTGTCCCCAATTTGTTCTTAATACATAAGGTTGCATTGGTTATTTGGGGTCTTTTCTGGTTCCATATGAAGCATAGAACTATTTTTTTCTAGATCTGCAAAAAATGACATTGTTATTTTAATGAGGCTTACATTGAATCTGTAAATCACTTTGGGTCGCATAGCCATTTTAACAATGTCGAGCTGCTGATCCCTGAGCATGATACGTTTTTCAATCTGTTATGTCCTCTGTAGTTTCTCTCCTCAGTGTTTCATAGTTCTCGCTATAGAGCCCTTTCACCTCCTTAACTAAATATATTCCTAGGTATTTTATTTTGTTGCCAACTCGTTCTATGAAGCCAATATCACCTTGATATCAAAGCCAGAAAAGGAAACAACTGAAAAAGAAAACTACAGGCTAAGGTACCTTGTAAATATAGATGCAAAAATTCTTCATAAAATCCTAGCAAACCAAATTCAGCTGCACATCAAAAAAAAAAAAAATTCACCATGATTAAGTGGGCTTCATCTAAGAGATGCAAGGATAGTTCAACATGCACAAATCTATCACTGTAATTCACCACATAAACAGATGCAAAACCAAAGATCACATGATTCTTTTAACAGAGCAGAAGAAGCATTTGACAAATTGAGGACCATTTGTAGACAAGAACACTTAGTAAAATTGGAATAGATGGGACGTACCTCAAAATTATAAAGGCCATACATGATAAATGCACAGCTGACATCATATGGAGTGGGGAAAAATTGAAAGCATTTTCACTTAGAACTGGAATACCAGGCAAGGTTGCTCACTTTAACCACTTCTATTCAACATAGTTCTGGAAGTCCTAGCTAAGACAATCAGGCAAGAGAAGGAAATCAAGTCCCCTATCCAAAAGTTGGAAAGAAAAGATCAAACTATTACTCTTTGCTGATGATATGATCTTACATCTAGAAAACCCCAAAGATTCAACCAAGAGACTCCTGGAATTGACGGATAAATTCAGCGAAGTCTCGGGTTACAAAGTCAATGCACACAAAGCAGGGCTTTTATATCCACCAACAGAAGTTAAGCTGAGCCCAAATCAGAGACACAAGACCTTTCACAGTGGGTCATTCCTCTTGGTCTACACTTTTATTCTTGGTGTGTCCCAATGTTTTCTTCTCTCTCTTTTCTCTTCTGAATTTTCTGCCTACCTGGGGTAATTTAATTTCTTTTCATGGTTTCAATTACTATGTTGCTATACAAAATTCTTATGTCTTCATCATGGTTTAGATTTCTCCCCTGTGCTCCTGTCCTTGGAATCCAATTTTCTTCTGGATATTTTCACCTCAAACTCCATATTGTCCATACCAAGATCTTCTTTTCAAAAATTCTGTTTCTTTTCACTTTTGCCCTGCCCTGGTGAATGGTATCACAGCTCTTCCAGTAACTTATAATAGAAACTTTATTATATGTCATCCTAAAGTCACTGTCCTCTGACTGCCCTGCAGCTGAATTCTATCACAGACACTCCCTTCATGCGGTATGTGTTATGTCTGTATTTTTCCATTGTCTCTGTAAGATTGCTGCTTGGTTTAGGTCTTTACTATCTCTTGCCTATGCTACTCTCATAGTTTCTTAATGTCTGTCCTAGTCCCTAATCTGCCTTCCATAATTTCATCAAAAGGGTAAGGGCCACAGTTCTTTTTAAAAAAGCAAAATGGATCATAGTTTTCTCCAGCTTTAAATTCTTTGCCAGTTCTTCATTCACCATAAACATTTTTGGTTTGACCTAAAATCACAGGAATATCCAACCTTTTTTTTTTCTCTCTCTCAGCTTTACATTGGAAGAACAGTTGCCTTCAGCCACACATTAAATAAACAAGCACAAATGAAAGCTGATTACCAAAGAAAAGGTCCATGCACACTTTTCATGATATCTGACCCCACAGACAAGCAAAAAATGTCCTTGCAAAATCAGCATGCAGCCCATGGGCAATCAGGTGGACACCCTTAGAGGTGCTCCTGACCTGGCCTCTTCCTCCCAACACAAGTCTTGGTGCACTGGGTCATGTGGACCACGTTCTTACTGGAAAGCCCCTGAGCCCACTGGTAGATGCACCAGGTCATCTTTCAAACTTCAGTGCAGCCATCGCCCCAGTTACCCAGCCTCATCCTTGGCCCCACATAACATCACATCCTCTCCCTTTTGTACAGTAATACAGGATAGTACTGTCTTTCGTACAGAGGATAGTACCGTGGAGGGATTGGAATCATACTTAGATCCAAATTCTGGGTCTACCCCTTCTGACCAATGTGATCTTGCATATACAGGGTGGCCATAAAGTTTGTGTACACACTATTTTAAATTTCACACGAACTTTATGGCCACCCTATATTTCTTTAATTCCTTTCTGCCTTCATTTTCTCATCCTTAAAATGGGATTAGTAGTTGAACTCACCAAATAGAGCTATGAGACTTAAAGGAAACAACTTTGTGAAAAGCATTTGGAACAGTCATGGGCACGAAAGTCTTTCCTGAAGCTGACTGTTATTTCTGTCCCTGTCGTGTCTGTACAAGCCTTTATCCCACACTTTGACACGTTCTGTCCTCATTGGTTTGCACACATGGCTCTCACGTGAAATGTGAGGCTTTGTGAGGACAAGGACTGTGTAACCTGGTGCACTTCTGGGCCTCCAAAGTCGAGCTTTCTGTGTGGCCTGCAGGAATATTTCACTGTACACATGTGGATAAATGGAGTGAGGAATAACAGTGACAGACATAAAATTTGTGCTTCAGTGAAAAACTCCAACATTTTTTCAAAAATTCCAACATTTTGGGTTATAGCAATCCCTTCTGGGTTATCTGATTCTGATTTTACTGAGGTGCTGGGCTTTTGTTGACTTTGAGCTATTTTACAAGTCTGTACGTTGTAGATGATTGATAGCAATAGAGAATGATTACTGTTTTGGACACACAAATAGATTCATCCTAAAAAGAAGTGACAGAGTTTTGCTTCTATTCATACCTTCATTTCAATGTTTTTGACCTGAAAATTGTCTTTGAATCCTCCTCTGAACTGTGGCATGTTACCTCTTATGGACTCCTTCATTACCAACAAGTTAAATGAAATCTTAATACATGCTCACTTGATAGCTGTATGAGAGTCCTGATGCTATTTTTTTTTATAAAGTTATTTCCTTAACCCTCCCTGAAACTTGCCTAATGATGATCTTGATCATTTTAAAATATTTTATGAGATGGCCTGAAAGGCAAGCACTCTAGAGATGACCTGAGACCGTCCTCCCTGGAACGTCGAGATTATTATTCAACATTTAATAAAATACATTCATTGTTTAATGTCTAGTTGGGGACCTTTAGTCCAATGGGAGGCCTGAATTCTGGGACTCTGCTAAACCTTGCACAACTCTCATAACAACTCATCTCCTCCCATGAGGCAGAGAACAAAGACCAGTTTTTTTTTAAGTATGTACAGAATCATATGGGGTCCGTATGGGGCTCTCCAGCCATATGGAATCAGAGATGTGGAAATAGTCTTGAGGATTACGGAAAGGAAGATTTGGCAGAATAATAAAGGAAGGAAAATTACATCTTGAACACCCTTTCAATCTTTATCAAATTATAACTATTACAGAGATCATTTAACCATAAAAGCGTCCACCTTAATTGGATCCACTTCCTTCTGGAAAATGACAAAGCATAAATTGTAAAAAAAAAACAAAAAACGAAAACCACTAAAGCAGTTCAGCGTAGGCCTGGCCACACAGAAAACTCTAATTTGGACTAACTGAAGAAAAGAGTCAGTCTCAGTCAGCGGCATAACTTAATTATTGCAAACTTTGTCAAGAAATACAAGTTTGCAAAGGTCAAGAGTTACAGAGCAAAATCTTTCTTGCTTTAATGAGAAAATTCAAGTCATTTGTAATCAACACATTAATTGTATGCAAATGTATGTGGTTAAAGTTGCTCGGAAACAAAAAGTTTACTTAATTAAATTAAGCATCCTGACTGCTTACATTTTGATTACATTTTTCACTCGCTTCACAGAACAAATGTAAAATTCCTAATTATCAGCGTATGAATTAGGGAGGATGCTGGTTAGCAGATGAGATTTTCTCTATGTCACATATAATGTTCTGTTCAGGCGTCCTCAAACCACGGCCCGCGGGCCACATGCCGGCCGCTCAGGATATTTATCCCCTGCCACTGCCTGTCCTGCTCAGCAGCCAACTGGTCCCGGGGCCTGCAGTCCTGCCCTCCAAAGGTCTGAGGGACAGTGAATGGGTCCCTGTTTAATAAGTTTGAGGACCCCTGTGGCTTACCTCTTCTTTAAAGATGTACTGTTGATGCTTAATATATAATTGCCTGTTAGGGTTTAAAAGAGTTTTCAGTGATTAGTTGGCTTTTATAGAGTGGCTACAAAGTAAAAGGTCAACAGCCACAGAGTTAACAGGAACCACTACACGCTGAGCATCTGGGATGCTTTGGTCCTGTGTCAAACAATTTACAGGTGAACTTTCATTAAGAACATTCATTTTCCAGATGAGGTTAAATACCTTTCCTTTCCCTGATTAATTATTCCACCCTAGCACCCACAATCGTTCTCTGGCTGGCACCTTATTTTTCTTATCAAGTAAAACATTATCTTCCAACACAAGGCTTTCTAGACCAACCAGGTAATCAAACCAGGTTCCTATAATCATTGACTTTCTCCAACACCTTGTATTTCTCCTTCATTCCACTAATCATCACTGGTAATTATAAATTGATTTGTTGGTTTATTTGCTTTTTGTCTAAGCCCCGCTAGACTTCAAAATCTACCGGAGCTGAGATTACATTTGGCCTATGGACTATTATATCCCCAGCACTTACTGGGCGCTTAAAACAGGTAT
This sequence comes from Otolemur garnettii, assembly GCF_000181295.1. Lineage (NCBI taxonomy): Eukaryota > Metazoa > Chordata > Mammalia > Primates > Galagidae > Otolemur > Otolemur garnettii. The sequence continues at coordinate 1,266,639 of NW_003852538.1, read as the reverse complement.
TTGTTACACAGATAAAAACCAAAGCTCTCTGAACTGGTAAGAAGCAGTTTCTTACTTTCGGATCCAATCTTGGTGGAGACACAGCCCATGCTTTTGCCAGTGCCCCTGGTTGGCCGCCTGTGAAGAGCTGCTCTCTGGCTTTGCCCTCTACCTGCCCGGCTCCTGAATGGAGACATCTGTCTCACTTGCAAACTGAACTGCCTTGCCTGTTAGTTTCTGGGGAAAAGTTGTGAACCTTTCATTCTTGAAAATATTATGTTATTTTGATCTTAGTGGACACTTTTTTCATACTGCTGTCTTTTAGCTTAATTGGAACCTGCTTTCCTCCTGGGAGGCCCGAGTCAGGTCAGGTGACTCCATGAGGAGCAAGGCTAACATGAAAGCTCTCGGAGGATGTCAAACAGTCAGGCAAGTTGGAGAAGGATCTTAGTCAAGATAAAAGGGATGAAAAGAGAGATGCTGACAAGCTGGAATGCACTTTTTTGTTTTGCTTTGCTACTTTCACAGTAGGTTAAAACATCACAGCAGGTTTAATAAAAGGAAGCATTGGGATTTTTGTCAAAATGTTAAGGAGATCTAAAAACTATCTCTAATTTTGGTAATGGTGGAAAAAAATTGGTAAGGTGAGGAACAGTAGTTTTACTGATAAAAGATGGTTGTTTTCAAAATTTTATCCTCTTCTCTATCTCAAAAAATTTTCAGAAAATACAAAAATCACAATATTTATTTATTCTTAAATATTCTTTTTTTTGCAGTTTTTAGCTGAGGTTGGGTTTGAATCCGCCACCTCAGGCATGTGGGGCTGGAGCGCTACTCCTTTGAGCCACAGGTGCTGCCCCTATTCTTAAATATTCTTAATTTGAGAATATTTTCTGCAGATAGTTCCTGGTATGAGAGACACACAGTACAGACCCTAGTTCAGTGGATCTCAACCTTCCTAATGCCGATACAGTTCCTGCGTGTCACAACCCACAGGGTGAGAACCGCTGCCCTATTGCTTGCATGGTATTAGAGAGAAAATGCAAATAGACAACCAAATATACATACAAGGAAGAGTGCTTAACCTGAGTTGTGGGGAAAGTGCTAAGAGAGTTCAGGAGAGAGAAGAGACTCATTTAAAAAATGTCTCATGCTCACCTGAGTTATCATTTTACTTAATGCTTAAACAAAATGATCTGATTGTATCAATGAAATTCTTTCTTTCTTTTTTTTTTTTTTGGAGACAGAGTCTCACTTTGTCACCTTGGTAGAGTGCCATAGCGTCACAGCACACAGCAATCTCCAGCTCTTGGACTAAGGCGATTCTCTTGCCTCAGTCTGCCAAGTAGCTAGGACTACAGGCGTCTGCCACAAGACCTGGCTATTTTTTTGTTGCAGTTTGGCCAGGGCAGGGTTTGAACCTGCCACCCTCGGTTTATGGGGCCGGCACCCTACTCACTGAGCTATAGGCGCCGCCCCAGATTGTATCGATGAAATTCTTGAATAGCATTAAAGGCAAGGAGAATGGAAAGAATGAAAGAATAGTGCTGTTTTGAAAAAAGGCAAAATTTTGTATTGGCTGGCATAAGTCATATATACTGGGAAGTTTCAAAAATTAAGATTAGAAGAGGTTGTTAGAAAACTTTTATTGAATGGTATTGATGCTCTGCTAAGGAGTTTATACTTTGTTTAGGCAATAGAGAACTATTATTGGTATTTTTATTAAACATAAGGAACATTTAAAAATGGAATACTTAATTTGGCAATTTGCCATGTGCTGGAGAGATGAAATACTACATTGGGAGAAAATTCTCCCTGGGTATCTCACATTTCTGCAGGCTTATGAGCAGAGGAATTGACAGATTTTGTTCTAAACTGTCTTTCCAAGAATGTCTATATAGCAAATAGTCTTGGAATGTAGAGTCTGCCTTAGGGGAGAGGGAGGAAGCCCCTTTGAAAGCCTGGAGCTTGCTGAGCTCAGAGTCCCTCAGTGTGGTACACACTTCCTGTATATTCACTGTCACTGTCCACATGGGCTGCTGGGCATCTCTGCCACGGGACTCGGGGAACAAAGAGGACCCTGCAGACATGAAGTTTGTAGAACTTGCTGACTGTGAGTCACAAAGTCACTGTATCTAACCCAGAGGTCTCATGTTTTCTGATAGCAGCTATCAAACTGTGGCAGGATAACTTGTTTGTCTGGAAACAGGGTAAAATCTCAGAGCCTTCATGGTTCTTATAGACTATCCCCAAGTCCAAGTGCACAGTTATTATAGTAATTCAGTGAGACACAGTAAGGCATTGGCAGCGGATATGAGGCTAACGTTTTTCCAGAGGCAGCAAAATATGTCAGTAAATTGAGAAAATAATCAGTCAAGAATAATGGCTTTGAGCCTCAGTTTCACATGGGATTATGTTTGTCTTGTTAAAAATAATTAGGATTTAGAGAATGAAAAGGCAAGTCACAGAATGGGAGAGAACACATATCTGGTGAAGGACTGATCTCTAAAATATGCAAAGAACTCTTGAAACTCAACAGTGATAAAAAAAAAAAATCAAAAACCAGACAAGCAATCTGAAAAATACTTCAAAAAAGAAGACATAAATAAATATATTAAAAGGAGCTCAACATTATGTATCATTAGGAAATTGTGAATTAAAACAGCAATGATATTCCACTACACACCTATTAGAATAGCTAAAATCCAAACACAACCCCAAATGTTGACAGGGATATGGATCAATAAGAAATCTTATTCACAGCAGTGCGTGTGGCTCAAAAGTAGGGTGCCAGCCCCACATGCCAGAGCTGGTGGGTTCAAACCCAGCCCCGGCCAAAAAAAACCAAAAAAACCTGCAAGAAATCCTATCATTGTATGTAAAATGGTACATACAGTTACTTTAGTAGACCGTTTCTTACAAAACCAGACATACTCTTAACATACAATCCAGAAATTGTATTCTTTGGTATTCACCTAAATTAGTTGAAAACTATGTCCACACAAAAACTTATATAAGAATATTTATAGCAGCTTTCTTTATATTTGCCAAAACTTGGAAACAAACAAGATGGCCTTCATAGGTAAATGTATAAACAAACTGCAGTATATCTATGTCCAGTGAGCTGTTATCCAGCATTAAAATAAAATATCTGATGAAAGATGTTATTCAGCATTAAAAGGAAATGAGGTATTAGGTACATGTGTGATTCCAACTTTAAGACATTCTGGACAAGGCAAACTATGAAAACATAATGAGATCAGTGGTTCAAAGATGGGTGACTAGAAGCAGCCTGCACATACTGTCACAGAGAAGCCTGCAGGCAGCAAGTAGATACACACGTCGGGACTGATCTTCCGAGAAAGTGTCATTGGCCCAGTAATCAGCCGGCAGCAGGTTGTTTGATTTCCATGACTGTGTGCACATTTAAGAGTTTCTCTTGGAATTGATTTCTACTTTCATTCCACTGTGGTCTGAGAAGATATAGTAAGGTTTCAAATTTTCTGAATTTGCTGAGACTTGTTTTGTGGTTTAACATGTGATCCATCTTGGAGAATGGCCCATGTGCTGATGAGGAGACTGTATATTCTGTACTTTGGGGGTAAGAATGTTCTGGAAGTGTTTGTTATGTCCATTTGTTCTAGAATCTCATTTAATTCCAGTGGGGTTTTCTGTTGATTTTCTGCCCTGGTGACCTGTCCAGTTCTGACAGTGGAGTGTTGAAGACCCTGGCTATCTGCTTAGATCTAGTAGAGTTTGATTTATGAATCTGAGAGCTCCTGTGTTAGGTGCACATATATTTATAATCATTAAATAGTGACTAATTCTCACATAACTTGGATTTAATTTTGACCAAAGTACATTATTTAAATTATATTTTTTAAATTTAATAATTTAATTATTTAAATTATTTAAATTTTTTAAATTAAATAATTTAATTATTTAATTATTTAAATTTTTTAAATTAAATAATTTAATTATTTAAATTATTATTTAAACAATAATTTTTAATTCACCTTGTTAATATGTGGTTTAGAATATTGCATCCTCATTTATAAGTGAAATATGTTTGTAATTTCCCTTTATTATATTTTTTTCAATTTTAATATCAGCTATGTCCAGATGAAGTAGAATGAATTTGAAGTATATCTTCTTTTTCTATTGTCTATAAGATTTGGCATGATCTGTTTCTTGAAATTATCTTCTATTTTTATTTATAAATATTAGTTGTCTATTTTTTTAGACTTTGGAAAAAAATTAAAAAAAAAGAAAATAGCACCATCAGATTTCGGAGGAACTACTAATTATTAGAAATGTGGGACTAGGCTCTATGGCTTAGTCTCACCTTAGTAAGAAAGAGATGGGAGTTGAGTTGAGACTTGAAGGGATAGAAAATTAGATGAGTGGGAATAAATAGGAATGCGTATGGTGCCCCAAGAAGAGAGATCCCGTGTAGCTTTGCCCACATGCGTGCTGGGAGGAACACTCAGAGCAGGTGGACCCCCACCAACCCTGATTTAAATCTCAATTCAATCACTTGTGTGGATGTATAATCTTGGGTTAATTCATTAAATTCTCTGATCTCCAGTTTCCTCATCTGTAAATGAGGATATCAAGACCTAAATCATGGGTTTTCATAAGGATTACAAGAGTACAAAGTCTATAAATGTAGATGGAGCACAACTAATATTGCCTGGAATATAATTAGTGCTCAGAAACTGATAGATGTTGCCCGTTGGAGTAGGTGATACATGCAGGGTGAAGGAAGGATTCCTTTTGTATTGGTTTTTTTTGGAGTTTACCTATTGCTGTTAAGTGAGTGAAAATGACTGGGTCTGCTTTGTTTCCTACAAGGGGCAAGAAAAACAGAACAAAGGAAAAAAAAGGTATGTAATGTTTCTTATTAATATCATTTAGGTAAGGTACAATGCCTAGTTGCTATAGCATTTGAGGGATTTTCAACTGAAAATCTGTAGGTAGTCATTATCTAAGAAACCTTATATTTCTATGTATTACAGTTTACTTAGCTGTGACCTGAATATATCATTTTCCATAGGCTTTCATTGAATCAATGGAGAGTTTAATTCCACATGATACATCATGATCTTAATTTTCAATGTAGTAAGAAACTTTCAAATTCATTCTATATTAGAATGAACTTCCCTGCCCCTGAAATTCCCACTGAGCAGTGGAGCTATATAATAAACTCATGTTATCCCACCTTCCATATATTGAGTACATTCTTTTATAGCAAAACTTGAAATAATTGTCTAAAGTAAATCATTTCACTGTCATACTTCTCATTCCTTCTTCAACTCTTTCCATCTGGGCTCTGTCCCCACTGTGTGACTAACACAGGCCTCTCTCCAAGGCAGCAGCCACCCCATGCTGCCAACACCAGTGGGACTGGGAGTCTCATCTTACCAGGCTTCTCCGCAGCACTTGGCAGCTGCTCCCGTCCTCCTGAGACACTTTCTTTTTCTGGCTTTCTGGATACCACCCTGCTAGTTTTTCTCTTAACCCACTGTTAGCTGCCTCTCGGCACTGCGTATTTACTCTTCCATTTCCAGGTTTAAATTCTGGTGTGCTCTGGGCACAGGGTCAGCAATCTTATGTTATCCATCCATGCCTTCTTTTTCAGTGACTTTATCCAGTATTTTGCTTTTAAATATCCTCCATATCACAAGAATACCCAAATCTCTATCTTTAGCCCTGCTATTTTTCTTGAATTCCATTTTTCATGTATTGAACTTCCCACCTGACACCTGCACTGGGGTATCTAATAGGCATCCCAGATCTAGGATGCTCGCAACAGAATCTTTCTTCTCTCCCAGTTATCTTTTGTCTTGGTGGCATCACACTCAGTCTAGTTGTTTAAGTTAAAATCTGGGTGGCATCCGTGTTTCTCTCCTTCCCTTCCCCTCAGAGTTGGTTTCACCTCTATGGCAAGACCTGCCTCTAGTCACTTCTCCTTCTCCACACCACCGGACCCTAGACCAGCTGCCACCGTCTCTGCCTGGAACACTGGCCCTGCTGCTCCATCACTTTAACCTGCGTCTGCTTCCAGTACCATTTGCATGAACCTCGTCCTCTTCTCTTGCCCTTACGGCTCCTTACGAGACCTGGCCTGAAGAGCCTCCTCTCTGAACTCCACCACGTGATGCTCTCCTGATTCTCTCTCTAGCGTGCCGAGTATCTGCTCCCCCGAGAGCCTCTGTGTGCTCCGTTCCCTTTGTCTGTCTGGATGCTCTTATCCTAACTCTCAGCATGGCTGTGCCTTATCAGTCAGGACTCAGCTCCAAGGTCACCTTGTCAGAGTTTTGTCTAAGGTGAGCATCATAGTTCCCTCACTTACCTTGTAACGCAGGACTTTGCTATTTTCCTCTCCTTGCTGTTTTCTTGCATATTGAGTTGTGTCTTTGCTATCGCACGTCCATAGAATATTAAGTCCTATCTGTGCTCTGTGGACCTTTAATAATCCTTTGCAATGTCATGTCCCAGCACACAATATGGTGATAATCTACTGATCTGTTACTCTGCCAGGGAGTAGGAATGCAAAAATAGATCAGTGTATTAGGATAACCTGCTATCCAGTCATTTAGTCAAATGACTTTTACTGAGCACCTACTATATTCCAGGCCCTGGGGATACAGCAGAGAAGAACTCAGAAATGCCCCTGACCTCCTGAACCTGAGATTCCAGAAGGGAAGTAGAAAAGCCAACAACAAAAACAGACATGAAATGCACTGAGTGGAGAGGCTGAGTCATCTTGCTCTGCAGATGAAAAGCATCTGGAGGGGGAAGAAGCCTGGGGAGGCTCTTTGTGAGGGACACACACGGCAAGTCCTCGGAGCGGGAAGCTGTCCCCTGCGGCTGGCAGGGCCTGGGTGAGGGAGCAGTGGTTGGGGAGGTGTGGAGGGCAACCAGGCAGCTGAGGGCCCATCTTGTGTGGCTTTGGGCTCTTTCCCGATTGTGATGGAAATCCATTAGAGGGTTTCAAGCCTGGGAGTGACATAATCTTTTATTGTGCTGAGAATTCTTTATGGACTGCTGCCTTCTGAGAAATCTCTTGAGGCGGTTGGCTGAGAATACAGCGATTCTTGAGAAGCTTGAAACGTCTGGCTGATAATTCTTATACATCAGGTTCTGTGCTGGTAGCTAGAAATCCTGGAATGTGTTCCCAGAGCTGCACATTCCTTTCCAAAGGGCCTTGGCTGGGCCACCCCTTCTGGCTTGACACTGCCTCTTCACACTCCTGTACTCTGGAAAGCAGGGGGAGCAGAGAGGAGGGAGGCGGAGCACTGACAGGAATCCCCTGGCTCTCTGAAGCTTCAAGTGGGAATATGGTGGAAATAAATCAGATGAATTAGTATGGATAAGACTGGAGTCCTTTCCATGGTGTGAAAAACGACTCAAACCAGTAAGATGGCCTTTGGAATATTTTCTGAAGGTTTGATGATTAGGCAAAATTAAAGACCAACGTGTCAGTGGAAAGCAAAACAAGGCTTTTTTAAACCAATATGCACTTGAGTGACCCCTAAGGGTAGAATATTTTTAAAAATTCTGACTTCCTCACACAGTCAGCCTATGGATAAAGAAAATCAATCTGGTGTTAATAATTAAGAGAATTACTGGAGGGAGAGGTCAGGGAAGAATGCTTTAAAAGCAGGAGCACCCAATCTGCTGCCTCCTGGGGCCAGAGCACTGATTTTGTGAGGCCCTTTATTTGTTTATCTGTGGTGTCAGAGAGCAGGAAAAGTACGCACTGACTTTTTTTCCCCTCTCTAATCAGCTTTCCTTGGCATGTGTGTGTTTAAGCAGGGCTATTTTATTCTTCCAATGTGTCACAGAGAAAAAAAGGTTGGACTCCCCTGATCAATGCCTGATCATAAATTGAAAAAGAAATCAAAAAAGAATTCTAAGAGATATACTGTATTCCATGTCTGGTTTCCAGAAGGACTGCATTTGAATACTGTGTTCTTCAAGACCTGCACTTTTATTTGATAATTGTCGAAATTGGGGTGGCCCGTTGACGTGGCTTGGCAGTGAGAACAATGTGGTCCGACCACTCCGCTCTCGTTGGGGAACGGCGGGTTGGGCGCTCAGCCATGTGTTTCCTCTGATATCTGTTCCTTTTGTTTTCTTCTCACATGAAGGGCAAACCAGGTCTTCCAAGTACTCAAGGAAAACCTAAATGAGATTGCTCTGTGGTTGAAAAAAAGTTCATTCAAACCAGAGTGTGAGTTATTTTCTACCTGAGTGTATTTGAGATATGTTTTGCTGCTTCTTACAGAGTGTGAATGGGAGATTTGGGATCTCCTCCTAAACGACTGACCTTTTCCAAAGACTTCCTGTTACTTTACTTTTCTCTGGGAACCAGAATAGCCACTGTGTGAGGTTGAATAAATCTTTTTAATTAGGAGTTAGTCACTTGTGAGATTCTAATTAGTATTATGAGTAAAATGTCTGTTTACTTCTGACCAGTCTTGGGACCAGCCTGTGTTAAATCCAAACTCACTGTAACATTCTGTTGGCTCCTTTCATTGGAGAAGCTGCTGTCTGATACAGACGTTAAACTTCTCTACCCTATTCTATTTTTTAATATTTTACTTTTTTTCTTCTGTACCAGTGGCCTCCACCCACTTCCCTACCTCTTACTCACTGTTAGCCTGGAGCCTAATCGTGCCAAGCAGTTAATGTGTACCCTATAATGTGACCATACAAAGGGCTGATTCAGAGGGAACTCACAGGAAAGCAGGCTTGCGTTTAAACTTTAAACTTGAAAAGCAAATCACCAGGTAAGTACTCGGCACAGAAATCTTGGGCTGGTGATCACAAAGCCCTTTTGTAGTCTTCGTTTGTTTTGTTAAATAGTCCATAGGTGGGTACAAGGCTTGATTTAGAGAGAAGTAAAATAAGAATAACCAGTTGAGAAGTCAACTGGTAAAATCTACAGGAATGGACCAGGAGATCAAGCATGTGAGAGGATTTTTTGATCAGCTACTACCTTACACTGGATGATTTGATCGGTTCATTTCTCGTGGTAAACTAAAAAATTGGCATTGTTTCCTCTGAGAGCACTTAAGGTGAATCCTTCCTAAGAAGAAAATGACTCCAGGAAAACCTGGCAAAGCTGAGCTTCAGGAGTTCCCAAAAGGACCTGATCCTAGAGCCTGCCCAGCTGCTGCCTCTTTCTAAATTTGCAGTAAGGACAAAAGGAATATAAACACTGTAGTGAGGTCAAATAAAAATATACAGGCATCTCCAATCTGCCATGAGCATAAATTCTGTTGTTAACCACTGAACCACTTTGCCTCCATCTTTACCTGTACACATAAAACAGATAATGATAATCTTTCTAAAGTCTAATTTTTCTCATGCATATTTTTTATACTTTTATTTATGTGACCTGTCTGACTAGTATCTTCATGTCCAGGTGCAAATCATGAATAGTTTGGAATAAAAATATCTATAGAAGAAGAAGAACAAATAGCATATTGCTACTTCATAGGGACATTTCTAAGAAAGCCACACTTTATTTCTGAATTAAAACTACAAGTAGAGATTGTTGTTTTTCTTTGTCTTGCAAAGAAAGAAGAGGGACCATCCACATATGAGATGTTTTCTATCTCCAGTGGGAATACACAAAAGGTTTTGAGCGGTCAGAGACTGAAATAAAAAATCATTCCCAGATGCAAAATGAAAGGACAACAGAACCAAGCTTCTGTGTGGGCAATATTGGCTTTTATTTCCACTCTGGTAAGGGCAAGCTGAGTTCGAGAAAGAAATCAGCATGTGGGTAATGGTGAATGGGGGTTTTAAAGGTCATAAGGGTGGAGTTGGTACATTCCTTTTCCTGGGTGGGGCATCCAATTGGGGGGGGGGTCGGCTCTATTTGCCTCTGTCATCTCAATCTTTTTAGTCTACTGTAAGAAGGTGGGATGATGGGCGTGGTATCTCTTTGACTGCTTCCTGTAGGATGAGGGGTGACATGGGCTCCCTGTTAGGGAAAGGAAAATGAGGAGGAAGAAGGGAGTGATGTTTACAGGAACACTCTTGGACCTTCAGCCTGAACTGGTTGATACCCACATAGGGTGAGGATATGAGCAGTTGTTTTCCAGGTGAGTACCTGGTCAGTAAACCAGGAGATGAGATGGATAATTATTGGTTCAAAACTGAGAATGAGAAAAATCATAATTAGTGGCCTTAACATAGAAACAACCAAGGAGGCCATAATTCCAGAACCACGAGGGTAGAATATCCTGAGGGCATAGTAAATTACCATTAATTCCCATCACTGAGATCTCTGTTTGTTTTAGAGGACCTTTACAAGATAGCAGCATGGAAAAAGTTGGTCCCATGTTTATTAGAAAAGAGATTGGCTTACCTTCCACTGGCAAAAGTACCCAGAGTTTAGTTTTCCTGGACAGTATCTAGGGGGCATCCTGATTTTCTGGGGATCATCAGTTTTTCTCAGCTAAGCTCAGGAGGTTGGAATTTTAGCTAGGTCTTGGGAGTGACTGCAAATCTTCAGAAACAGGGCAGTCAGACTTCCTGCGATGACTTCCACAGGCTGGACATGGCTTGTGGGGAAGATTTGAATTTGAGCACTGCTTTACTCAGTGTCTCAGCCTACTGCATTTAAAAATGGTCCTGGGGGAGATTTTCTTTTTTTGTACCGCCTAGAGGAGTTTCAAGAAGTAGCCGAGTTTTGTCCAATGGCGGAAGCCAATATCTGGAGCTCTGCCAGGCGCTATTGCACCTTGAAAGGCAGATCAATGAGATCTTGCTTGAGGGGGTCTGAGGGCCCTGGGAGAAGTTTTGCAGTTCCACCATGTTTCTTTTCTCTCCCACTTTTGCCATTTTTTTCCCTTCTACCACATGTGGCAGAGAGCAGCTGGGGGGTGGTGGACAGAGGGCATGGGGTGGAATTCTGCAGGTAGGAATGAAGTTGGCAGAAGAGGAAAAAGGCCTGGATATAGGAATCTCTGACCATTTGCCTGATCTCTGACAGTAATTATTGAGATCAGTGAGGACTGAGAGGTCAAGTGTGCTGTTTTCAGGCCATCAAGAACCATTGTCTAGGCTGTACATAGGCCAGGCAGGATTACAGAAGACAATGATGAGTTTAGGTTTAAGGTCAGGATAGAGCTTTAAAGACTTGAGATGAGTTAAAAGGCAGCTTAAAAGTGAAGAACGGGGAATCTGTGATTGAGTGGTTCTCATATCAGAAACTAGAAGTAAAAACATAAATGAGGTTAAAGCGAGAATGTAAAGAGAGCCCACAGGTGGCCAGGGCTGGGATCAGGAAGGTAATAGGTCTCCACACGTGAAACCAGCCTGAAAAAGTGAGACTGTGGTCAACCAGCTGGAGGAGTGGCTCAGGCCCATAGGTTGGCATCCCCAAACACAAGCCACTGGATGGGTGAGTTTGGCTTGCAGGGGTTAGTCACAGACCATCAGAAAAAAAAAGAGAGAGAGAGAGAGAGAGAGAGAGAGAGAGAGAGAAAGGGGATATATATGACTGCTTAAGAGCCCAGAGATGGAGGGAGAAGGGAAGAGGAGGTGGAGTGGGGAAATGGAAAGAGAAGTAAGAAGGTTCAGAAAAGGGTTCTAGACAAATGCTCATCTCAACAATAAATGGTTGAATTTTGGGTGGAGGTTAGAGGGGTTCTTCTGTTTTCCTTAGTCTTGTTGGAACAAGAGTCTGTCTAGTTGAGACCAAAGGGATGTATTGGCTCCCCAGGGAGGCTACTTCCAGATCTGAGTCATGGCACCAAAATGAGAGGTCAAAGACTGAAGTAAAAATCATTCTGAGACGTGAAACAAGAAGAAAATGGAATCTGGGTTCTGTGTGGGCAACATCAGCTTTTATTTCCACCCTGGTAAGGGCCAACTTGAGTTCCATAAGGAAATCAGCACATGGGTAATACTGAATGGGGGTTTTAAAGGTGGGAAGGGTAGGAGTTGATACGTTCCTTTTCCTGGGTGGAACAACTGTGGGAAGGGTGGGGTTTGGCCCATTCACCTTTCCTAGGACATCCTATTTGGGCAGGTCAATTCTATTTGACTCTATCAGGTTTCTGTGAACCAGGATGTGCACAGGGTAGGAGGCATGGTGCACTGGGCTTACACAAAAGCAGGAGAAGGATGTTGGTTTGGGGAAGGTGAGAGTTGGGCTAGAGCACAGCATGAGCCAAGGCTCTGCTCCTGTGAAAGAGACCATGAAACCCATTAGTGAGCAAGTCCAGCTTTCCAACAATGAGGAAAAAAGAGGTTTTCAAAATAAGATGTGCTAAAGAATACTGGAACATTCTCTTTAATTGCTTAGAGTGCATTTTCTCACACCCTAACCCTAAATACAGCTATAAGGAAGATAAATTCCAGCAATGATTTTTATTGCTGCTACTGGCCTTTGAGAAAATGAATTGAATTTTCACAGTGTCATTAAAATAAAGCATATCTTACAGAGTGGCAGCAGTAATGGGATAAGAGAAGAGAAACTAATCTTTCCCCTAAATCACATGGTTTCCTTTTTCACTACCTAACCCACTGACAAGTATATTGGGTTACTAGATTTTGGAAACGGGAACACAAAGCAGGAGTGATCTGTTCATTAATTACAATGTCAGCTCCTGAAGGCAGAGATTTGATTTTGTTTTGTAAAATTCTGTGTCTCCAGCATCTAGTATCATACCTAGAATATAGTAGGCATCTAATAGAATTGTGAAGTAAGTTTTTGAGTAACTTATGAAAGGAAAGATGTTACTGTGATGAAAATATGAACAATTTATCTAGGCCTATCTTCTGGTTCAAGTCCAAATGTAGGCCTGGTTTGCTCTATGACCTAGAGAAAATGCCATTATTTTATTTAGGGCACCTGAGGGTTCTATTCATGCACTTTCCTCTACCCTAAGATCAAGAATCTCTTTTTCCTCTCTTTTCCCTATCAGGGTTCCCATACTCTGATCAAAATCAGGTTTCAATGATGACTAGCTCCTAGGATGTTTTTGTGATTAGTCAAATTTATCTGGACTGATCTTATCCTGCTTTACCTCGGGTATTGCTGTGAGTAATAGTAATCAGCTTGATGGCCTCAGTAGGAAAACTTTATGTAAATTCATTAAGACTTTCTTTCTTGCCCAAACTGACCCTGAAGGGTGGGTACTGAAGATGTAAGAATCTCTTGTCCATCTTGCAAATAGTTTTATTATAAGATTCTTATCCTATTTGAACTATACCAAAAATGGAAATAAAGATGCCCTGTGTAGAGTCCAAATGGAGGTTGCACAGCGATGACCAGTGTGAACTTCCCTGCTGCCCTCTGGGGAGAAAAGCTTTCTTAGATGGAACCAGACAGTAAAGCAGTGACTATTGCCACCTATTGTGTCAAATACTATGGTGATGTGCATCTGTGGCGTCTTGTGAGAATCACTGGAATTGTAGGCAGGATAATGGCCCCCAGAGACAGGTGTGGCTTAATCCCTAGGACCTCTGACTACATCATCTTATATAGCAAAAGGATCTCTGCAGGTGTGATCTAGTTAAGTTATTGGATGGGGAGACTGTCCTGGATTGTCCAGGAGGAGTTCTTCAGAGTGGAGGACCTTTTTCCACGGGCCAGAGAGAGGACACTTGGTTTTGCAGACAGAGGGATGCGCCAGGAACCGAGGAACAAGCGGTGGCCTCTGGAAGCTGGAGTGCAGGAAACGTATTATCTCTGCCAGACTGACTTACAGACCATAGGATAATACATTTGTGTTGCTTCAAGCCAAAAAAAAAAAGACTTTCTTTCTTCTCTTTCCCTCAGGTATCATTTCTTTTAGTGATATCCCACTCTGGACTGCCTCCTCTTCCTGGCTGGGTCTTTCATGAGGTCTAAGATTTATTACTGACACTCTCTGACCCCTTCCCCCCAACTGTTAAAATATCTAGTCTACAACATCTCAGGGTCTAAAGTGGTAAAGGGCTCATGCTCATGCTGCATAACTCAAGAGATTGTTGATGCCAGTAGACAGAATACTGATCTGGTAAAGGTGATCTCATTTCTACAAGGAGATGGGCCACCAGCCAGTTCTGCAGACCTTGACTGCTCAAGCTCCCTGGGCTATACTTTTTTTATATATAAAATGTGGATTTTTGTCTAGATCAGTAGTTTCTGTAAGCAGCTTTGTATCACTGGTTCTGGATATGTTCTAGGATCATATGCATTTAGAAATTGCTGTATATCACCTTTTCCAATATCATAAAGTTAAAGGCTCTGACAAGTCTTTGAAATAAAGAAACTTAAAAAAAATTAATAATTGACCTCTTGGGGGGGAGGGGTAGAATGTTGGTAGTTTCTTAGAGAACTCTATGGAAATCACTGATTAAACTTTCTGGAAAGCTTGGCTATAATTGTACATCCTTCATTTCCAACGGCAGCTGCTGTGGGTGCAGGGAAGAATAGGCCAGGATCTCTGCCTTTCAGGCATAAAGGATCCAATAGGGGAGGAATAGAAATACACGTGGGACGGAATGATAATTGTAGACTGAAAGTGTATTCACATGGTAATGGGCACGGGGACTGCGAAGCAAGTATTTCCCCCGGTATAGGACAGCAGATGAGGAGAGGAAGACTTCACTGAGTGATTGCAATAATTTACCAGGCGGAGAAGGTGGTTCCTTCCACCACCAGGTTGTTCCTTCCACCAGACATTCTAGGTGGAAGGAACAACATAGCCCAGAGATATAAAATCCCAAGGTACATTCTATGCCTATGAAATAATTTTGTGGTTATAAAGCTTAGGGTGCCTCGGGAAAGAGGGGAGGAACAAAGTTCTGGAAGATGAGTGAAGGCTGCCTCCAAATGCTTTAAGTGCCATTCTAAGAAGCCTGAAATTTATTCTAATAAGGCAATAGGAAACCATCCTTAGATTGGTTTTTAATCAGGAGAATTACCTGATCAATAAGAATCTGGAAAGAGAACTCTGGAGGGTTAAGGCAGAGAGAAGGAGGAAGAGATTAGCAGAAACTAATTGTGATTCTGTTGAAATGGCTCAGGTGAGAAATGATAAAGGCCTGCATAATGACAGTGGCAAAAGGATGAGATGGAGGAAAGAGACTTGGTGGAAATTTAGGAGCTCCACAGACCGTGATGAATGAACAGTTGGATAAGAGGCAGGAAAGAAAGAGGAATACAAAATAACTACCATATTAGCTCAGGCCAGTGTTACGTATATGGAATGGCTTACAGCTTACTGGGATAAGAATGTAAAGGCCTGAACTGACTCACAGGCTTGGACTCGAATGGGAGGGTCTTTGACACACAGTTGTTTTCCTGTAAAAATACATTTTTGTGTTTCAGAGCTCAAGAATGATTTAACTAAAGACTATAAAGTCTTCTTCTTCTTCTGCTGCTGCTGCTTCTGCTCCTCCTCTTCCTCCTCCTCCTCCTTCTTCTTCTTTTTAGACAGAGTCTCACTATGTTTCCCAGGCTAGAGTGCTGTGGCATCATCATAGCTCACAGCAACCTCAAACTCCTGGGCTCAAGCAATCCTTCTGCCATAGCTGTGCAAGTAGCTGGGATTACTGGCACCACCACAGTGCCCAGCTAGTTTTTCTATTTTTAGAAGAGATGGGGTCTTGCTCTTGCTCAGGCTGGTCTTGAACTCCTGAGCTCAAGTGATCCTCCAACCTCGGCCTCCCAGAGTGCTAGGGTTATAGGCGTGAGCATTTTTTTTTAGAGAATTCCAGCATCCACCAAAATATCTACTTCATAGTGAACTTTAGTAAAGATTTAATATTATTGTCAACAAAGCAGCATTTAAATCTGCAGATTTCTTCTGATTTTGCCTCTAAATGACAAATAATCATTTATGAGAGTATAAACTCATTTGGTTTCTTAGTCAATCTAAAACTCTTCTTTTAGCCATGCATTATTTTATATACGCTAATATTTCAGTAGCCATTTGTGAAATTATTTCCATTTTCTAGGAGGAAACAGTATAGGACAGTGACAATTTTAGTGATGATTTACATATCAAACCATTATTTTTGAAACTAATCCTAAATTTGGGGCAGTCTTGATAATGCATTAAAAACATACTGTGTCTACAGTCAGGTAGTGAGGTTTTTTCCAAAACTATCTTTGTAAAAATCAGGCAAATATTTTTCTTTTGGAAGAAGTCCATGTTTGTATATTGTATAGAGGTAGAGAACGATTTTAAAGACATGTTTTCCCAACAACCTTTTGAAGTAAAAGTTTCTTTTATTTATGGAGAGAACTCCCTTTGAGAGTCAGGATATGGAAACTGTACAGCATGGCACGGACCGTTTACACAAAACAGTCCACACCTCCCTGAGTCAGTCAGAGAGTTTTGCCCTTACCTGGACAGTCGGCTTCTAGAAACAAAGTGTGCAACCCCCAGTCACTGATCCATGCCCACAGTTCCATTTTGAATTTTTTTGTCCAAGAGGACCCAGAATCCAGAAACTCAGTGGTGGAAAGGAGCTGTCCCTAGGTATAATTTATCAGAGGAAGAAAGCACAGTGTCCACCTTAAAAGCAAACCAAGCTATCGAAATGACTACATGTTATAAAATGAGCACAATAGGGGCAGTCAGAGATCGACTTCTGAGAATTTTTTCCTTCTACGTCATAAAGAAATAAAGATAAATGAATGGTCTGGTCTTATCACGATAAGCAAGGCTGCCGCTCCTTTTGCTCCTTTCTGCAACTGTGGAGCATTTAAGGCAGCGCCGGAACTGTTTTGAAATATACTTAGAAGTTTGAAAGGGCAAGCACATGTGAAGGGTGTCTCACTCTTCTGAGGTTAGTGATAATGGTCACTTATGTCTAAGCCTTGAGATTTTAAGTGCATTTTATTGCATTGGGAAGAAATTTTGTTTTGAGAGAATGCAACACAAAACTGAGTTGAAACACAGTGCCCCTTTACCTTAGAGCACAACAGCCTCATTTCTGTGTAGTTGAAATAGAGGGCAGGGACGTCAGGCTGTGCTTCCTGAATTCACCAACCTAGTATCTCTCTGCCATTCTCTCCTGTGATCCAGCGCCACTCCCTACACTTGATATCTGTTTACTTTAGAGGAGGCAGTTTTAGAGAAAGGATCATAAATATCCTGGCCCAGAGCCCCAGGAGCCATGACAAGCAAAAGAACACGCTCACTTGGAGATAGGCTTTGTGATATTTAAATGTGTGGGTTAATTTTTTATCCACTTTAATAACTGGGATTTTTTTTCACCCTCTCTACTTCTTTGCTTTCTGTTGCTGCTCTGAAGCTGTGGGCACAGAAATCTCTGCAGGCAAATCACTCCAGAACATATTGCAGGACAATCTTCTAAGAACAGTTGAATTCCAGGCATCTGGACTCCTAATCCTTTTTGGAGATGGCAGGTGTGAGTGGCTGTATAAAATATTCTATGTTTATCTTCAACTTCTTGTTCTGGGTAAGTGTTTTTCTTTAAATTATCAATTTTATGCAAGAAAGGGGATCTTGATATAAATATCATAAACAAGAGCAGACTCTGCTCTGGAGGAGGGAGGAGAGAAAATTTATTTTCCATTTACTTGTTTGGATTTGTCTGTTCTTTCTTTGCTTATTTTGGTGATTGAAAATGAGCCAATGCCTCAGAAAAGTACACTTTCGAATCTGTGAAGATAAACATTTCATAAATGTTTTGATATTGCTGCAAAAACAATCACAGAGGAAAACATACCCCTTAATTAGGGAACAATTATTCTTAGTTGTATATCAAGCAGGTTTTCCCAGCCCGAGGACCCTGTGGGAGAAACCTGGGCTGATCCCCCCAACCCAGAGCCCGGGCCCTTCCCAGTTCCCACCCTTCACATCTGGGATGGAAACAGGTGAATTGAGGGGTGTGGGATGACAGAGACCTGAGGATCGTTTTCAAAGCCCAACTAAGAAATAATCAGTCACGAAAAACTTGAGGAGCAAATAATTAAACTACTTGATCATAAGAAGAAGATTAAACTAAGCCTGGGGATTTGTAGCATTCTAAAGTCAGTATCTCCATGTGTTGTCACCCCACCTTTTAACCTTCGGGGTTTCTATTTTAGCAAGTTGTGTTTCTCTTGAAAGTCGACTGACACAGACATAACCAACAAATTGATTGTTAACATTTAGCATTGGAAAATGGAAAGAGGAGGTGTGAGACTGCAGCTGGAATGTTGGGAAATGACCTTATCATTTTTCATGCGTACAGTGCAATTAAAGACTGCTTAGAAGTAAATCAGTGGAAATAGCTCAAAGTGCTTAGGTGAAAAGAGAGATATTATGGATATTGGATTTAAAAAATAGCTTATTCAGTATAAGGAGGAAAGAACTCTGGTTTTGTTTTTGTACCTGGTTGGCTTTAGTAAACAGAAAGCTGATATCCATGTTTTAGTAAATTTCTGTTCTATGAAAATTATCATGGACTTAATTACATGAATACAGTTTTATTATATAGAATGACTTTCCATTCAATGGTGAGCAGCTCTAATGAATGCAGATACTATGTGGGTGAATAAAGAAGTGAGTATACAAATAAATAAAATAAAGAGTTATTCTTTGCACTTTTCCCTGGAGAAATGGTCTGCTTTTGCAAATATTAAATGAAGCTCATGCAGATAGGCCAGTTTTTCAAGATAGTTTTGATAAATATCTTCCCTTGAATTATTTGGATTTGATTAAACATTGTGAGGAGAATATAAAGAAAGAAAAGCCTCTGTTCTTTGGTTTTATTTTGGTTTTAGCGTTTCATTGGGGCGTGCTTCAAACATCCACCAAAGAGCACAGACTGGGCTAACTGACCCAGTCATCCAGCCCCAGCAGCCACAAAAACATGGCTGATGTTCTTCATCCAAGCCCTTAGTCACTCCTACCCCACGTTACTTTGAAGCATATCCCAGATCTATCATTTCATCTGTTAATATTTTAGTATACATTTCTGAAAGATAATCATTCTTTTACAATATGTAACCACTGTATCATTATCACACTTAAGAACTTAACAAAGATCCACCCTGGGTTCAAAATTCCAAAATTGCCTCATAAAGGTCCCTGTTTGAATCAGGATGCAAATAAGATCCACATTCAGTGATGGATTAATACATCTTTTATGTCAGTTTTAATCTGTGGGTTTTCCCTCCATCTTCATTTCTTTTTCTCCCTTGAATTTTTATGTACTGGTGTTTATTGCTTTATCGCATTTCTCAGGGTACGGGTTTGTGATTTGCACACCCAGGGTAAAGTTTAACATGTTCCCCGACGTCTTTATTATCTGTAAGTTAGTGGTTGTACCTGGCAGCCTGATAATATTCAGAGGTTTTTTTTTTTTTTTTTTTTTGACACAACTACTTCCTAAATGGAATTCCATTCTTGCATAAGGAAGCACATGAAGTCTGGTGGTGTCACTAGCTGGGATATTAGTGCCATTGATGCTGAAGCATCTGTATTTATTATTCATTATGATTAGCTCATTAACAGGTTCAAATTGAAATTCTAGTTCTATCGACTTTTTCATTTATTAGCTGGAAAACTTTCAATAAGAAAAAGGCTCATCTAGTGTTTGGTACCTTGCTTTTATTGTTATTTTTTCTAAAGTAGCATAGATATTTCTTTCTTACGCTTTACTCACCAGATTTCAAAACAATGAGCTAACTTTCTAGTGCTATCCAACAGTGATAGACTAGTATGTATCATTATAAAATGCTAGATCCGCTCCACTGGTTTTTGCCCTTATTGATTTGCAATTTATTTCGTCTTACGCTAGTAGGAGATTCAAGTTGGTGCCTGAGTCCTTTGGACACGATCCTACTACCTTTGAGAAACTCATCACTGTTTGCTATGACAAGGTGCTCCAGGCTCAGCTGTCTTTTCTCTACTCAGACTGGAATCAGCTATTTCTCCAAGAAGTCCTGACAACTGCCTTTAAAGAATACATGTGTGTGTCCATATGGCCCATCTAAAAAACCAAAGTATCAATGTGCGAATAGTTGTATATATCTTTTTATAGTATAAAAACACCATGATAAGTGCTAATAGCTCTTTGTGAATACATCAGAGATCTGTGTTTCATTAACTAGCTAATCAGGAATCTGTAATAAATCTGAATTTTAAACCAAAAT
>NW_003852538.1:1243894-1245096 GCF_000181295.1 Otolemur garnettii | reverse complement strand
CTGTCTGTGCTTGCCTGGGGAAGTTAGTTAACCTCTGCTTTATTAGCCCTCACTGCAGAAATAGGGATGGCAGCAATACCTACCTCTTGGGCTTGTTGTGATGACTAAGTGAGCTGGTCCTGTAAAGAACCGAGAATGACACAAAACAGATGCTTAGGAAAGAAAGGTTTCAACCAATACCATAGAGGCATTTTTATGAGATAGAAATATGAAATTATTCTGCATAGAGATGACTAAATTTCAGTGTTGGACTTTAAAACCAGTGGAGGAAATAAGACAGCAAGAATTATGATAAGGCAAAAATTCTGTTTTCATCAATTAAAAGAATGGAGGGAAAAGTAGATTTTTGTAAGTAGACACTGAGATTCAAATCCTGAATTTTATCCCTTATTTCTTTGTGACCTGGGACATGTTCTTTGGCTTTTCTGTGTTCTGGTCTCTGCACTTGTGAAGTGAAGATGATAATTTTTCTGGCAGGGTTAATTGTAAAGATTAGCTAAGATACTTGGTGAAGCTTGTGACCAAGCACTGGCACACAGCGACAGCTAAAGGATGCTGATTCCAGTCATCGTGATGCTTTTTCATTTTAAAGTTTAGAATGTGGTGTGATAGTACTTTATACTTAATAGACTCGAAAATTGAATATGATTTTAGTCCTACTGTGACCCTCCTTCCCCCCCACAAGGTAAGATATCTGTAGGGTTAAATAATACGCCAACCCTGAGTCTGGCCTCCACTTTGTATATCTGGGGCCCCAGATTTCTCTATCTAAATGTCCTGAGAATTCTAAATCAAACATTTTTTTCCGGATCATTAGGTGGGCCATTTGTTAAGGTAGGAAGATAGGACACTTTTTCTATCCATCTTAACTTGAGTTATAACTGCTGATACAGAGACCTGTGGTTGTTATCTGTATTCTTGCCTTAACTTGAGTTATAACTGCTGATACAGAGACCTGTGGCTGTTATCTGTATTCCTGCCCTGGGCTCTTCCCATATGTGGACAGGTCTACTGGTGTTACTTATATGGAAGTTGTATTCTTGGTAAACTGTGATAAAATCATTCCTGAATTTGCAACATTTTATGATCCAGAAATATCAAGATACAGATCAAATGCTGAACATTGATCTCTTTTTACATGTTTT
The DNA here is from genome assembly GCF_000181295.1 of Otolemur garnettii. NCBI lineage: Eukaryota > Metazoa > Chordata > Mammalia > Primates > Galagidae > Otolemur > Otolemur garnettii. The sequence goes on along the minus strand of NW_003852538.1, from coordinate 1,243,951 downwards.
AAAGTTATATGAATTTTAGTGTTTTAATGGTTATTCAGGCCCTATTTGGGTGAAGAA
>NW_003852538.1:1240968-1242683 GCF_000181295.1 Otolemur garnettii | reverse complement strand
TGAAAGATATTGTCACCCTGATCACTTAGAGCATAAACACACATCCCTGAAAGAAATACTCCAAATCCTGAAAAATGTATCTGGAAATTGGTATTCACAATGTGGTACCAGAAAATAACTTGCCATGAAACAGTGGCTGGAGGCCATAAGAGAAGATAATTAGTTGGAAAACTGGTGGATGAAGTGAAAAGGGAAATGGATAAAATAAATAAAAACTTCAAGTAAATTATAAACACAATAGCAGGGTTAAAATTCACTGTAGATATCACACTAAATGGAGACAGTGATATAGAATCTTAAACTGAGAAGTTCTGCAAGAGAAAAATTTTTTAAAGGTAACAATGATGTGAAAGAAGATGATAGATCTAGACACAAAGAACAAAACCCCAAATAAGTTGTATTCCTAAATGAGAGGAAAAGATAAATGAGCAGTGATAAAATAAACATGGAAATTTTTTAGTTAAAAATAGAGATGGAAAGTGCCTGTTTTGATTCAATGAAAGAAGACATCTATGCTTAAATAAGTATTAAGAAAACACTAATTCATTAAAAGGTAGAAAAAATTTTACAAATGTCTAGATACAAACAACAGAAAACCAAGCAAACAATGAATAAATGAAAATGAGGCCGACCACAGACTTTTCCCACAGTAACACTGAATGTCAGAAGACAATGGAATGATGTCTGTTGAGCCTGCTGTTCACCTGTGAACAAAAGAGAAAGATGCCTTACTTTGTAAAAGTACTTACATTATAAACTTTAGATACTTACATTGTAAAATTTACTTGAACATATTCCAAAAGATTAAGGTCTAAAGTAAAAATGGATAGTCTCAGCATGAGAAAATCATGGTAACTAACAACAATCTGGAAGTAAAGAAGTCATGTGTCTAAATAGTTGTTATATTTTTTATTATAAAGTAGATGTAAATCTAGAAAATATTTTTGAAAGAGAAGAAACGTACAGAAAGCAATAATTTACTCTGAGCTAAAACCCAACATACACCACTAAACGGTGTATGTTGGATTATATAGAGTGAACACTATTAGAAACACAGACTAGGAAATGCAGTGAGTATTAATTAAATCTAACACATCTCTTAGTTTTGGATAACTCAATAAGGAAAAGAAAAACAGATACAGAAGCTAAAATGATTATATTACAAACAAGTGTATTTGGTAAATTTCTAACAAACTTTGTGCTGTCTTTAGACTTTGCTGTGTTGTCCACTATCTCTGAATCTTTAGAGGTGAAGGAAATCTTTAAGTGAAGGAAATGCAGAAAATTCTCACAGGCAGCAATTGTACCACCTGCATTCTCCTACCTCAATGCAGTTGAGTTAGACTTTCTATCAAGTTCTCTTGAGCTTGTCTAAAATGTGTTCATTTTGGACCAATAATGGTATAGGTCACAATCAACTCTTCCTCTTAGCATAGCTAAAAGAACACTCCAAACAGCCTTCAATAAATACCCAAAGCAAAGGACGGAACTGAGAGGGAGGAAGCAGAGATGACTGGAGGGGACATTACCGGAGAGGAGGACAAACCCACACTCCGCCCTTTGTCTTCCCAGATGAGGGTTTTCCATTTCCTTCCTGGCATATCATGGCTTTTAGCTTCTGTCCAGTCTTAGTCTGTTCAGGCTAAGTCTGTTCACCAAACAAAATACATTGACTTAAGTGGCTTACACAACAGAAATTTATTTTCTTACAGTTC
>NW_003852538.1:1237642-1240316 GCF_000181295.1 Otolemur garnettii | reverse complement strand
AAGAGTATGGAGTATGTATCTTCTTAAAGACAAACTGGGGATAGGTTTCAAAGAACCACTGTGATGGTCAGTCTTCCAACAACTGGGATGAAATAGTTTGGCATTAATCATGACTCTAGAATGATCATTATGAATAGAGAAGAAATTTACTTTTAAAGTCATTCAGCAGGTTTATGAACAATTCATGATATTAAGACTCTGATCTTTGCATGAGAATTTCTCCACTCAGATGAGAAGGAAACATCTTAACATTTGTTTATTATTATTATTATTATTATTATTTGCAGTTTTTGGCTGGGGCTGGGTTTGAACCCGCCACCTCCAGTATATGGGGCTGGTGCCCTACTCCTTTGAGCCACAGGTGCCGCCCAACATTTGTTTTGTTTTTAAAATAGATTTAGAAGAAATGGAAAGATAGTTTCATCAGCTTTAAAGTTCCAAAGCCATTCTATCTAATTGTGAAGATTAAATAGGGCAAAATATTCTTGAATTCTGAAATAATTGAGTATTTTAAATGTTAGTTGAAGAAAACTTTCAGTGGCTGGGAAGATTAATAGTTGTTGTTGAAGATTAAAAGTTGCCATTGATTCCATGATTTCATAAGATTGAAAAAGTGAAAAAAAAAACAGTAACACACAAAAAAGAAGTTCAAGAAAAAACCATACTCTTATTATGACTTCTTACTAACTTGCTAAGAGTTGTTAAATATTTGTCATTTATAATAGTTTAACAAATATCAACTATTATGATAATCATAATAGTTCCTAGAATCGTTACTATTATTCTCAGTTAAAGATAAAGGCCAAAGTGATAGCCTGAGACGACAGTTATAAACCTGCTTGTGAAAGGAGAAGAAAAAGAAATAAAATACCAGAGAAAAAATCAAATAACAAACAAAATACTCCATTGGTATGAAATTATTGACAATCCCAAAGGGTTTTTATCATTTGATGTGTAATTCTCGCTCACAGACTTGTTATAAAGAACTGCTAAAGTGAACGTTTATCTCCATTTGCAGATGAAATTAGGGTTTAGTGGAAGGAAGCTACAAAAACATAGGCCTGAAGAAGTTAGCAGAGTTTTCAAGCTGTGAAGGTTTTTTAATGGTTTGTATTTTATGGTGTGTGTGCGCGCGCCTATATGAGATGATTAAAATCCTGCAATATCTGATGGTTTCATAAAGAGATTTGGATTTTCACTGCATCACTTATTTTGTGGTTGAGTTGAAATATGTAGCAGAGGCAGATTGGTTGGGAGTGGGCCTAGATTTGCATCATGTGAATATTTTCTCTCAGGATTCTAATTTCTTCATCTGAAATGAAGGTTTGGGCCTAGAAGATTTCCAGGTGCTCCAGGGAGCAGAAATTACATGATGATTAGCTGCTCACTGCACGTCCTGACGGGCCCTGGGCCTCTAGCCTCTGCAGAATCAGCGGGACACCCTTCACAGGCCTGGGGTTCCAGGCCTCCGGCTCTGCCAGGGGAAGCAAGGAGGGTCCAAGGATGGACTCAGACATTCTTTGTCAGAGCACAGAAAGCTCAGAATTGTCTAGAGAGTCCTGTAGGGCTTGCTGTGTCTGGTATGTGACCAGGCCTGCTCTTTACATCTCTATTTAATAATAGATCTTTGATTTTTTTTTTTTTGGGGCCACTATATATCTTTTTTTTTTTTTTAAAAACCTGAAAGACAAGAGTTTTCCTTACACTAATGTAAAATGTGTTTTAAATTTTATGTGATGGCATTGTTCCAAATTAAATAATCTGGTAAAATCATTAAAGGGATTGAAGACTTTAAGTTCTATTCTTTAATATCCCGTCTTTCTGGGTGAACTTTCCCACCTAAAAGAGCTTGTTTATAAAAGACTTTGAGTTCAGAAAGTACCAATTAATATATATGTTTGTTGCTTAACTACAAATTTTGTCAAATGTCCTGCTGTTCTCTGTCTATCTCAACATCTCCCTCCACCTTCTTGAATGAATGTTTGGTGATTAGTTAATTATTCTCTTTTTTCCTTGGTCCAATGTGGCTTCTCAGAGACAAACCCAGGTCTTAATAAGGATGTCTTTTGAATGTTATAATTAGGAAAAAACACAGGGTTGGAGTCACAACATGGAAAATAATCTTTCCCAGCCTAACAGGGGAACGACTTCTTGTTCATAGATCTATGAATGGATTGTGGATGAGAATAGAATTATTCTCATCAAACTTACAAATTATAGTAGAACATTTCAGGATTTTCTGCTCCTGAATATGCTTCATTTATGTCTCACGGGTTCTGCGGGTTCGTTAGTGATAAATTATTATAACCAGATGGATGTGGATGTGTGGAATTAAGTTTCATTTGATCTTAATTGTACTTTAACATTCTTTTTTTCTCTCTCTCTCTCTGCAGGTGTGTGGTGTCTTGATCCTGGCAATAGGAATATGGGTACGAGTAAGCAAAGATGGCCAAGAGGTAAATACATAAATACAACCTGCCCTGTACCCAGAGTAGTAACAATAATAATGAAAATAATGAATGAAATTTTTGACAGTAATGACAATAATAACCATAATTTTTTTTTTTTGACATAGAGTCTAACCTTGACACCCTGGGAGAGTGCCATGGCATCTTCGTAGGTCCCAGAAACCTCAAAATCTTGGGCTTGCTCTGCCTCCTGAGTGGCTGGGACT
>NW_003852538.1:1235663-1237242 GCF_000181295.1 Otolemur garnettii | reverse complement strand
AATAATTTAGTGGATTTCAAGGCAGTTGATCCAAAAGGAAAGAAGGTGAGAAGTTCTCTTGAAGAAGAAGAAATTAAATCTGTGTTTTAAAGGCGACAAAGTAAAAGGATAGTTTGTAATTACCTACGACAACTGGCAATGAAGATGGGCGCTTGCAACCAGGGGCTGGTCATCCTGGTGTCACTTGGCGGCTGGTGGGGGATGCTGTGTCTCTGGAAAATGGACAGGACCCGTTTCCCTCCACCACACACGGTTCTGTGCTCAGTGTCAAGATCCACAGGCCTGAGGGAAATTTATTTCATATGGTTAATTCTGGCTCCAGCCTCCGGACTCCCCAGGTGCTGTTTCCCTTGTAGACCAAAATATCACAAATGTGCAAAGAGTGAGGGGAGGTTGAGGGGCAGAGGGGAATGCAGGAGTGTAGGGAGGGTTATTCTGCCAGTTCTGCACAACCTAATGGCACCTGGCATCATTTCCTGGCTCCCCTGACTCCACTCTTCTCTCTCCTCTCTTCTTCTCAGGGGTACCCCACCCTCCCCAAATTGTTATTCTTACCGCATCCAGAGCAGGTTCCTTGTTCTTTGCTGTCTGGACTCTTGCCACTTACTCGGGATCACATCTTCTACTGCTAAAGCCTTTTCAGGGTATTTGCTCACATAGAGTTTCCTTTGCTAGAAGAATTCTGATTCCTAGTTGATAATTATTCAGCCAGCAATCAAGACAATGCATTTTCTGTTAAAACTCATTACACTATAATCACATAAATGCCTTTGGAAATAGCCTGGTGGAAAGAAAGATTAAAAGTACATTAACATCTGTTCCCTTTCCTAAAGTGACTTTCTTTTCCTGGAAACTTCTCTCCTTCTGTCTCTCTCTGTGTCTTCCTCTCTGTCTTTTTTATTTTTCTTCTTCTTTTATAAATGGCTTTCCACCATAGAGAACCCAGAGAGTCATGGTGACAATGAGCTGTTTCCTTATTCTGAGTCTCGGAAACTGGTGGGACACAGGTGTGGCAGCTTGGTGGTAACATCTAAGTGCGTCAGTCTATTGTTTTAAACTAATACATGTAGATGAATGGATTGTGGATGAGAATAGAATTATTCTCATCAAACTTACAAATTATAGTAGAACATTTCAGGATTTTCTGCTCCTGAATATGCTTCATTTATGTCTCACGGGTTCTGCGGGTTCATTAGTGATAAATCATTATAACCAGATGGATGTGGATGTGTGGAATTAAGTTTCATTTGATCTTAATTGTACTTTAACATTCTTTTTTTCTCTCTCTCTCTCTGCAGGTGTGTGGTGTCTTGATCCTGGCAATAGGAATATGGGTACGAGTAAGCAAAGATGGCCAAGAGGTAAATACATAAATACAACCTGCCCTGTACCCAGAGTAGTAACAATAATAATGAAAATAATGAATGAAATTTTTGACAGTAATGACAATAATAACCATAATTTTTTTTTTTTGACATAGAGTCTAACCTTGACACCCTGGGAGAGTGCCATGGCATCTTCGTAGGTCCCAGAAACCTCAAAATCTTGGGCTTGCTCTGCCTCCTGAGTGGCTGGGACT
>NW_003852538.1:1231374-1235546 GCF_000181295.1 Otolemur garnettii | reverse complement strand
GCTTGCCTTATATAATACTGACCAGGACAGCATCAACCAGCTTACCTTATACTGTAATATTGACCACACAACACCAACCAGCTTGCCTTATACAATACTGGCCAAGATAGCATCTACCAGCTTGCCTTATATAATATTGGCCATGGCGACATTGACCAGCTTGCCTTATATCATATTGGCCAGGGCGACATTGACCAGCTTGCCTTATATCATATTGGCCAGGGCGACATTGACCAGCTTGCCTTATATAATATTGACTTGATTTGCTTTTATATGATGACAGTGACAAAGAACAAGATGGAGCAAAAAGCTGATTTTTACCAGTGTAAAAAGAAAGTTAGCGGTTTTAGAAGGGAAAACATAAGCAGAAACACAGAAGAGAAGGGTGTCTGTGAGGTGACATGTCTTTCTGTTAAAGTGTCTCCTAGGAACGCTTTACTCCTAGCTCAGAATAAACTCAGCACCCTGAGCAAAGTGTATGGGCTGCTGCCCTTGTCCTAGGAGATCTCTTTTAATCCAAAGGAGGAGAAATTCTCTTTGTCCTAAGACATACATAGACAGTGTTCATTCAAGACAGCTTTTCCAATCCCTGCTGTGTCTCTCCTGGAGCAAACATCTGAACTCAGATTTCCACTTAAATCTTGAATAAGAATAGCCACTTGTTGGGTTGGATTTGGAACAGTGACTGCCAGGCAGTCAGCTCACTGCTTTCTGGCTGGTCCCTGGTAGTGGGTCACCTGCTCGGGTTGGCCTCATGGAAGTCCCTCCCTCCCTGCTGGCCCGCACTATCCAGGCCTCATGTAGAGATGTCCAATCCGTCATTTCTACATCTGGCCTGGAAATCCTGAGTTCTCATCAACCTATCTAGGAAGACTTCGGCCCTGGCAGTTGTCGAGGGTGTGAAGGATTTAGTGGTGAGTGCATGGAACAGGTTTCCCAATGCTGTTTTTTTTGTCATGTCTATTTTGACTGAAATGTCATGATGTCATACTTGTTTATTAATAAAACTGACTTCCTAGCTCCAATTTTAACAAGAAGATGAGCATACAACAAGCAAAAAACTCTAACACAAACAAAAATCTTTAGGATATAACCAAGCTGTCAAAGTACATGAATTGAAACATTATCTGTGAGCACATTCTTTTGGACACAAAGGAGGCCTTAGATACCACAGAAACAGAACCAATTCCCTTTTAAAAATGGGAAACTGGAGCCCAATGGGTTGAGCAATTATTGCAGGATTAAAAAGCTAGTTACTTGGAATATAGATCTTCATTTTAATACCTTTATAACTGTAGCACATTCCTTCCCACTGATTGTTAAATAAATGTTTCCTCTGGGCCATGAGTATATTTAAAAAACCTTTAGAAATAAAAATATCATCATTAACAGTAGCAGCCTTTTTGCACTGATTGCTAATGGAGTGGTAGAGAGGATTCCAGGAGGCAGTCTTTGAGTTAGTTTGGGAACTGACGCTCCACCTGCAGATAGCCGAGGAGGTCCAGTGTACAGGAGATAGATGGGCTGTACTCATGTGCGACACAGACACAGGGGGCACTTTTTAATATCATGATTTAATTCTGCACATTTATGGAGGACAAGTGGTTGAGGAAGTTCGATGTTATGGGGGTGCAGAAAAAGAACTGAGTTATGCTGATGGGCAGTCCACCCACCAGAAAGGACCCGAAGATTTTTTTCTCAATATCCTGTTGCTTTGTGGTCAGACAAAATAAAGAATTTCTGGAAGATGAAACTTTCTGGGAATGAGGAGATAGAATTGACATAGAATGTCAGGAAGTAGACTTATTTTTTGTCAAGATGTAAAACACTAGTATACTCTAGCAAGGGGGAGAGGTGTGGAGAGAGGGGGCTTGGGGGGAAAGGAGGAAGGGTCATGGCGGGATCTCACCTAATGTGCACGAAGTCAGAGCATGACCCCTGGGTGAAGGGCTCAGCAACAACTTGAACTTTACCTTAGGATTGAAAGCAATGTAACCTAAAAGTCTGTCTTCTTTGGCTCAACATAAAAGTTCCAAGATTGAGTCATATTATTTCATTTGTCCATAGGTGGAAGAACTTGGACTTTTCCATTTAAGGACTTAGATCACCATACAAACACATAGTTTATAATGCTACTTTATATACAAATCATACAATATTTGGATCAAAAATCACATCAAAAGTGTTGAAGTACCTGTCCTTCTAAGATTTTTAAAATATTGTTTCAGAAAAACCCATTACATTTCCTCTGTCCAGCTTCCAACATAACATTTTAGGAAAATGAGAGGCTGGAAACGTTATTCAGGCAGGTGGCCTTCCGGCTGAACGTGAGCTCCAGGGGGCAGGGGTTTTCTTCCTGTCAGGATCACCCAAGTCTGTCGGGCTTCTAGAACAGGGTCTGGCATATGTTATAGCAGATACTCAGTGGTTGTTTGCTGAATGAGCAAAATAAAATTCAGGGAAAGGGGTTTTCTGCCATTAATGTCTTTTTTCTTTCTATTTCCAGATTCTCAACTCTGCAGACTCTGGCCTTAACCCCTATGTTGCTGTGAACATCTTGATTGCCGTGGGCTCCATCATCATGGTCCTGGGCTTCCTGGGCTGCTGCGGGGCCATAAAGGAAAGTCGCTGCATGCTTCTGCTGGTGCGTTCCCTGGACCACCGCCAGCGTCCAGCCCTCACACTCCTACAGATTATGTCCTGTCCCCATGGTCTGTCCAAAATCACGCCAAGACATATGAAATTCTAGCTGCTGTTTGGAGGGTTTGACTAGGGAAGCTAATGTGGTTTAGAGTTGGCGTGGTTTGGCTTGGATTGGAGGAAACTCTGAAAGAGGACAGGTTCCAATTGCTTATCCATCCATTCCTTCACTGATTCACTCATTCATTTATTCAGCATGACTGTGTGCCTCTGAGTGCAGACACTGTGCTAAAGGACACAGATGACCTTCAAACAATTGGAACCCATTAGGAAAGATTAGTAGGTAAACAAATAGCTAAGGTAAGAGTGGCCACAGAAGGAAAGGGCAAGGATAGAGGAGGGAACTTTGAGGTCAAGGGCAGAAGTGAGTACGGTGCTGCACAGGGGAGGTTGTGGAGAGAAGAGAACCTGCAGCACAGTGCCGTGTGTTTGGGGAACTGAGCGGGAGACTGTCAGAGGCTATTCTCTGTAAATGACAGGAGATGAGTCTGTAGTCCCATGGTGAAGAGTTCTGTGGGCCAGAACTTGGCAACCTAAGAGGGTTGCCAGGGAGCGATATCATCAGATTTGTCAGGAAGAGGGTGGATGGGGTGGGGCTAACCCACAGGCATTAGGTATCCACTTTTAGCATGGTAGAAAATCATAATAGGTATAGTAAAATTATTAGAAAGAAATCAAGTGTTTATCAGACATAAATGACATGAGAGTTTAGCATAATGAATCTAAACTTATTTCTCTAGTAAAAAAAGTATCATGTCAGTCCCTGAAAATGATTGTTTTAATTGTTTGATTTTTACAAGGGAAGGTAAAGTCAATTTTAAGAGGACTCTAATAGTTGTTTTTTGATTAATAAGGCCTCCTTTGCAATTGGGAAATCTAATATTTGAGGAAGTTTTTTAAAAAAGTAATCTGTGGGCTACATCGTCCAAGATGGTAATTCAGGGGATCTGAGGCAGACTTCAGAACTCTGTGAATATAACAAGATGCCCGGTGGTTCTGAGAGTGGTGGAAATGCTGCTTTGAAGCCAGTTCTGAATCTGTGGGTTGGTGTTTGGTAAAGAAAGGGAAGGAGCACGAGAATTCATCTGGATTTTCAGGGTTTTCTTCATTCAATATCATACAGCTGCCAGTCATTCTATTAAAAATATTTCATCTGAACCACATCTCTTGCTCAGTCTTTGAACTACATGTTTGCTGGTAATGGGCCCAGTATTTGCAGTTTGAAGGGCAAGGTGGAGTAAGCGAAGAGTGGGGCTGCCACTCAGACTGTGCCGGGGTCCGGCTGTGGACTGGAGCGCAGGATGACGCAGGATGACGCAGGATGACGCAGGATGACGCACACTCCCCCCTCTCTTTTCAGTTCTTCATCGGCCTGCTCCTGATCCTGATCCTGCAGGTGGTGGCCGGCATCCTGGGAGCCACTTTCAAAACTGAGGTGTGTACACACAGGATGTCTGGCAATTTGGGAAAAG
>NW_003852538.1:1228848-1230484 GCF_000181295.1 Otolemur garnettii | reverse complement strand
CTAAAATATTACTCTGTGAAACTCCTGCTAACACACCTTCTTTATTCAGAATTCCTGTTACATTGACTACATGCACCATTCACTTCATGCATGTCATGGAAATTCTCAGAATCTTAGGGAGGGCTGTATTTTAAATGTATAAGTCATTTAATCTGACTTCTTGTTGATAAAAGTATTTTGTACCTATGATCACCCACCCTCAAATTAAATATAAAAGATCCAAAAGTTTGCCAATTTTTGCCTATCCCATGTATATACAAGTCCATAGTATGTTCTTCCTTAATTTGAAACAAAATCTTCCTAGAATTTAGTCTTACTTTTTCTAGAGTTTCAGAGGACAAAGAAAATCTGTTGATGCTTCTTTTCTGTGAAATGGCTGTTGTTTGACTCCTAAAAGCTTTGCTTTTCAAGTTGAAACATGCTTGGTTTCTCCAACAATTTATCAGATGACATTTTTTTCCAGAGCATTCACCAGTTTCTATTTGGATAGACTCCAGCTTGTAAAAATTCTCCTCAAAGCATTGTTTCAAGAGCAGAAACCTGATATGTCTGGGTCCGTCCCTGCTTAGCTTCAGCCTCGATGTGCTTTTCCTGCTCCCAATGCTGCGGCCTTTGATTATCTCCTCTCCTGGATCAGCCCCTCCTGGAACCCAGACAATATAGGCTTAAAGGAGGCCGAATCCAGGCAGCACAGCTCTTTCCTGGGGTGGGGCTGGGTGTCCTTGACCCTCCCTGGTGTGTTGACTTAGGACAGAATAACTAGAGGAGACCACGGGCCTGTGGCTTAGGTCACACCTGCGGTCACCCTCTGGGGATCCTCGGTTGGGGCCATTGTGGGTTTCTGTGTGCTGGGCTGGCTGAGGTGCTCTGCCTAGGTGGTTCCCCTCTTGTGCAGAAATCCTGTTCCTGAAGGTCCTTGTGTTCCTAGGACTATTTTTCTTTTTATTGTCCTTTTTTTCCTGTCTTCTTCTTTTTCTTCATATCATTGCTTTCTTTTTTAAGTTAAACTTCTTTGAGGAAGGAGCCCGAGCACACCCCCCAGCTGGTTAACCTGGGGCCCCACTGCCCAGGGACAGAACGTGCAGGCTCCAGGAGGCTTTCTTTTTGGATTTTGGGGAATTCCAACGCAAGTTCCTGGTTAACACACTAATGGGAGAGGCCCCTCCGGGTTTCTGGTGATGACTGTGTATCACTCATTGCCCAGGGTCTGGTTCATCCAGCTGCTGTATCACTTTCAACAAGTGACCAACTTTCTCCGTGACTTGCTCCCACCTCCAACTAGTGACTAGTTATCATGACAAGTTGACCTTGTCTTCAGTGAGAACAATGTCCCTATGTCTCCCTAAGGAATCCTGAAGTATCTTGTGTTCCAAATATTGACTAATCTGTGAATGTGAAGAGTGGGATTTTATTCTACTTAGTATGGAGAGTAATTAATCTTGATTAATACTATTCAAGAGTATCAGGAACAGTGAGTAATTAATCAGGCTGCCATGGGAACAGGAAAGCAGGTTGTTTCAAAATTGTCCTTCTTGCTAATATTGACCTTGGAACTAACTGAAATTTATAGCTCTGTGTCAACATCTGTTGAGCCAAATAGCTGTATAATTCAGTCTTTGGGCCAAAGCACAAGACT
>NW_003852538.1:1225047-1227268 GCF_000181295.1 Otolemur garnettii | reverse complement strand
TTTTTTTTTTCTACCTCTCCTTTAGTTTAAATGCTGTGGTTTGGTCAGTGGAGCTGCTGATTGGGGAAATAATTTTGAACAGAATTCCAAGTCCTGTGAATGTTCAGGAACGGCAGATACTTGTGTATCTTATCAACAAAAACTTGTTTATAAACAGGTAAGAAGTATATCAAAGTGATTCTGTTATTTTCTCATTAATGCTTAAAGTAACTCAGGTCACTGATATTCAAAATAACTCAAGAAATTTTCTACCAGACTAGTGTGTCTTTCATTGTCAATGTAATATCATCACTAAAAGAGTTTTATTCTTTCTTTTCCCTATTTCTCTCTGCTCTCCAATTCCCTCCCTAATTTTAGTGACATAATATTTACAAGGAAGAAGGGAAATAAATATGGTACAAATGAATTTAGTTTCCACTTAGGTTAATGAGGAAATTAGTAAATTCAATTGTAGATTGCTATCTGTTTCCTGTTAAAGATCCAACTTAAAGATGTTTTTCCTCAAGATAGATTCTGAAAAGCTCTTAGAATTATCCTTAAAAATATATTCCCTGCAAGTTCACACATAATTCAGCTGAATATAGGCTGATAGCTGCACCAGTTTCCCAAAAGGAAGGCCATAAATTCATAAAATACTTCCATCTGCTATATGTCAATTGCAAGAAGTCTGGAAAAATAAGAAATCTGGAATGACTGTAATTCACATTTTTTTCCTTACTTTTCCCAAGATAACCTTGTTATCTTAGGAAAGGAGGGAAAGAAAATCCCTCAAGTGTAATGAATGCAATTCAGTAAACATAATCATTAATCTCAGAGTTAATCCTAAATGATATAATAATTTCCCTTTTAGAAATTTTGGATCAGATGTGAATTGAGAATCTCATTATCTTCAGGAATGAAAGGGAAAAGACTACTTAGCCTCATGGAAAACTTCTGTTTTATTTAACAAGTAGCAATATTTTGTTAGTCCTCAGTGCATAGAGCATGCATGCCCATGAGAGGGATGACAGATTTTTATGGCAAAAGATAAACACTATTACTTTCTGCAGTACTGTTCCATTTAAAAATGTATCCTTGTAATTTATAATTATGAGAATTTTTAGGTCTGATCTGAAATGTTTGAAGCTTCAAATTGCATGCTGGTTTGTAGAAGTTTCAAAAAATGGAGCAGAGAGGCAACTTTCAAAATTATCTTTTTTATTCTAAAGTACAGGCATAATGGCAGACATACTGCCATAGTGATTTTTTTCTTTTTAGGGTAAAAGTAACACATTTTACTTGAATTTTAATTTGAAGTTAGGGATTTCTTTCTTTTTTTTTTTTTTTTTGCAGTTTTGGCTGGGTCCAGGCTTGAATGCACCACCCCCAGTATATGGAGCCGGCGCCCTACTCCTTGAGTCACAGGCGCCGCCCTGAAGTTGGGGATTTTTGAAAATACATTGTTTTAAAAATGAACATTTGCAATATAATTAGATACCTCAACCAGGGACCCTTCTGCTTAAGACTAAAAACCTAAAAATAGCCATAGTCAAGGTGATATCAGCTCTAAAATGAATAATCTAAAATTAAGATAAAGTTATTACTTATTAGTTTATAAAGTATAAAATTTTTAGCTTTATAAACTATAAAGTTTATAATGTGGGGATACGTTGGGGCATTTCTTTAGTTAATTAAATTAAAAAAAATTTTTTTAATTATGTATAATTATCTGTCCCTTGATTTATGAATTAGGTGGCTGAGCAAAATTTTGCTCCCAAATGTTTTTCAATGTATGAACCAACCACAACAGTTACAACCTTTTGGACTAAGGGTTAAGCAAGGAGAGAAGTTTCCTGGTACCAATGTAAAAAGTCAACCCAACGTATAATTTATAATTAATATAGGGACAAAACTTTATTAAAAGTAACTTTCTATGTTTTATTTTTTAACAGCCATGCAGTTCTCTGATAAAAGACTTAATGGCCAAACACATCATTGTGGTTATTGGAATAGCCTTTGGACTGGCAGTTGTTGAGGTGCGTGTGATCGTCCGTCGACTCCCCTTCATTCCTTTGCTTGTTTATTAATTCTCCAAACAAATACAGTAGAAACTCCACAGTTGCCACCTCCCTCCATTGCCCACCTCTGAGCATACCGGGCATGTGCCACGTGTCTCTATCAGTCTGGTTCTCCTATTCCTTATATTGACCACCTCTGTGTGACAGTCACTTTGTCACAGTCC
>NW_003852538.1:1213787-1224796 GCF_000181295.1 Otolemur garnettii | reverse complement strand
AAGCACAAGGGTTAAAATTTTCTAAAAGGAGAAGAAAAACACCAAACAAAAGCAAAACACAACTTCTTATTTCTCATCCTGATTTTGAAATAGAAAATAAAAATTTTCCTAGTATTTTGTTCTAGGTAAATCTAACAAGTTCTAAAAAGTAGAGACAGTTGGCTCTGGTTTTCTCAATTTAAGTACTGGGCATTCACAGGAGTTTTCAAGGAAGCTCTGCTGAAGGCTCATAAATTATTCTCATCAATTTAATTATTGATGCTGAAAAAATATCCTGCATAGGATTTTTATCTTGATGGAATTCCTGGCATGGTTTTATTAGAACCTGAAGGATACTTTCCACATGGCCTCAAAATACGTTCTAAGAAGATGAATTTAAAACTGTTTCAGGGAAGGATGTTTGGAATCATCCCAGGTCTTTGGTAATTTAGACATCAAGTGGGTCAGGCTCTCTCCCAGTCTTCTTTCAGGGGCTTAGCAAGACGTCTCCTTGGTAACATGTCTGCGGGCTGCTCAGCTGCGTGGCGTCAGCCTCACTCTCATGGAATGGGAGTACAGTGTCCCCCTGGGGATTTTGGTAGCCTTGGCCTCTCACTTGTGCCACATTACTGGCAGAAAGGAATTTCAGCTGGGATTGAAGCAATTTAGTGTTCTCAGTGGTCATTTAGGTTATTGGTGGAATTTCCCAGCCAACCATTTGGGAAAGATTACAGCCTAGTAGCAGCAGATTGGGTTGTTGAGTCTTACTTACTTGTAGCCCAAATGAATGTGTCTAAATATGAAGCACTCTTTGTGGACGGGGGTACGGCAGTCTCTCCTTACGTATGACACCACATATATGGTGGAAGTCAAGTGGTGCAGGGCATTCGGCCTGTTTCTCTTGAATCTACCTTTTATAAAATATCTTCTGTTTCTTTGCTTTGCATTTTGAGTTTTTGCTAATTTGGAAGTTAGAGCTGATAGCCATAGAGGTGAGTAAAGAGTCGTATACATATATATCCATCCATGCATAAACATAGCCACATGTGCATGTATCTAGTAGAGCTGACTGTAAATTAATCTTTGAGAAAACAGGCTGTAAATGAGGTATTCAGTGTAAGTGTTAAGTTTCATGTGAGATTCAAATTCAGACAACTGACTCTGACTGGCTACAATTCACAGATGCTTTTAAGAAGCTTAAGATGCGTTTAAAAAGCAAGTCTAGAAAGAAGTAAGGACGTAACCAATTGAGAGACTGACATCTCTCATGTCGTAGCCAGAGGCATCACCAAGAACCTGAACAGATGTGGTGGGAAGTACGATAACGAGAGTCATAATGCATTTCAGTATTTTATAAAATCACTATACTGCATGCATTTGTTGCATATTTAAATGTTTTGTTGGTTCTTCTAAGAACATATAGCAGGAAATACCTTAACAAAACCCTCTCTATAATAATTTACAGAAATGGAGTTTATGTGGGACTATCATAACATATAAACATGTTCTGAGTTAGAACAGTTAAGTATGATTTCTAGCCTATCTGTAGACATGGTAGATTATTAGTTCAAAGAACTGCTGGAGTTGGGTTCAAAGCTTGGAGTTCAGTCAAAGAACTGCTGGTTTGGTTTGTTTGTTCTGTACCCTTGCCCCTCAATCTAAGACCTGCCCTTCTTCAGGTTTGGAAAGACAATCGTTTTATATTCATCTTTCTTTATTCAAAAAGGAGCTTGAAAATAGTCTTCTGATAGCCATTCTATAAAATGTATCCCCAAGTGTATGTTAGCCTGTTACAGTTGTTAGTTCAAGTTGGCTAATGCTCTTGATCCACCCCCATTCTTTGTTTCCCAAGTTCAAATTCAAGAAGACACAAAGATATCTAGGTAGAAAAACTCAAATAGATACTTTTAAGGAAACAGAAGCAAATGGCTTCCTACAGAAAATATATTCAGACTGTCTCCACAGAAAGGTATCATAAGAAACTCGCACCTACATTTAGGTTATTCTCACTTTAAAAACCAGATCATTGTAGCTCTCCTTATTTGCAACTTACCTGTGCGAAAACTGGTCAGTACTTTCCCCACTTAAATTTTTTAAAAAGGGTTACCCCCGATAGTCACCACTTTGTAGGATAAAAGTTGTCCTGAGAAAGGTCCTGGGAATAGAGCAGTTAAAAGAAAAACTATAATTTTACATTTTCCACACTCCTTTCCAAGTATGGGAGCCCACACATACTGCTCAGCAAGTTTGTCACGACTCTTAAAAGATTGGCCATTTTATAATATGAGGTAAAAGTAGTTGCTATTTATCTGAGCAACGATAAATGTTTTTATCAGAGACAACAGAATGTAACAAAATGTGATAGAAACTGTTTAGTCTGTTTCAAGGATGTGGCAGTGAAAGACAGTAATTGTCTTATCCCATTATTTTGCTCTTTTTTTTTTTTTTTAATTCTTTCCTGATTCTTGTCCCCCAGATTTAAGCCTTAGGATCAAGGCAAAAAGATTGCATTTCAGCCATGAATTGTAGAAGATTTTGAATGAAAATCATTACTTTTTCAGGGAATTAGTGTCAGTTTCTTAAGAAGGAAGAAATATTGGGCAGCAGTTCTCATTTGAATGACATTCCCAGAAAAGCATTAGTAAGTCTCAACACAGTAGGGCCATTTGAGATGACTCAGCAGAGATGGTGCTTTGCCCTCTCTGGTCTCCTTTCAGAGGGGCTGGTGGGAAGGAAGCTTTCCATTGGTAATGCACACAGGTCTGCCTATCATTCCACATCAAAGACACAGTGGGCAAGTCACCAACTGCAGAGCCAGTTAGAGCACGTTTTGGGGTCCGGATTCTTGAGAGAGCTACTTAATGAGATGGAAATTTTGCCCCAGATTTTCAGCTGTGCTTTTCTCACTTCAAAAGAAATTCCTGAACTAAGCGATTCCCCATAGTTAGAAGCGTTTTTTAAAGAAAAAACTACTTCATATTTTCATTCCTCTTGGCAATGCCTAAAACTATGGCAAGAGAAATTCTAGACTCCTTGATTTTTATGCAGATGATTCAAACCAGATGATCATAACCTTTTCATGGAAGCAATAGGTACATTTAGTCCCCAGAGGCCTGGGCTTATTCTAGAGCTTCAGGGGAGAGGCCCCACAGAAGGATGTGTGTGTTTGAGATAAGGAAGAGGATCTCTGGTGGCGGCCCCTGGGCACAGTTAAAGAGGGCTGCTTAGATGCTGACTGGCCAGCTGAACAGCCTGATTAAAACACAGAGAAACTTAGACCTTTCTCTGCTTGCTTTTGCCACATCAGAACCTCTAATTTCTCACGGGAGGCGACTTAGATCAATAAGATTAGAATTTTCAGTAGGCAGAATCTTTTCATGTGTGATGTTCTTTCTGATTATTTTTTAATGTGTCTAGTGTTTCCCCTTAAATTCCCTGTTAATCCTGTTATTTTGTTCTCTAGATACTTGGCTTGGTGTTTTCCATGGTCCTATATTGCCAGATCGGGAACAAATGAGTCTGTGGATGTGTCAAGCTATATCATCAGTCGAACCCCTTTAAAATTTTGCTTCGGCTTTGTAACATTAAATATGTAAGTGCTACATATATCAGGAGTAACTGTCCTATTATAATGTCTCATTTAGCTAGACCACAGGCATCTTCTAGACATACTGAACGTATTTAAGATTTGAAGGCTCTAACAACGATATGAATGTGTATTTTTACTCAAAATAAAAGAAATGCGGTCTACTTTGGTGCTTTTCCATGTCTGATCATTGTATTCAGGTGGTACTGTGCTCACAGTGTTGATCTGGAGCCCCCCAGTGGAGTAATCTTCATCACCAGGTGACAGGCCTAGACAGCTAAGCTGACAGTCGGGGAGTTTTCAGAAACAACAGTATCTTTTATGCAGTCTGCCAACCACCGGGGATACAATTGAATTAAGTCTGAAGCTGCAGTATTTGGGAGTTGCCATCTCTTTCCATTTATGGCAGTGACTACCAATGGTGGTGTCTCTCCCTCCCTGCACATTTATTGTGGAAACAAGAAGATCTGAGTGTGCTTCCCAGCCATCACGCCTCTGGGAGCTCTGCCTTCCCCTGGGACTCAGCAGTTGCAACTTCTCCTTTTGTCTAGTTCTCAGAAACATTTTAAAATTTGCTTTCCATGGAAATATAATATACCTACAGTCAAGTGAATAAATCTTAAGTGTGTAGCTCTGTGAACATGTAACACCTGTGTAAGCACCGTTCCGACCAAGATGTGGAACATTTCTAGATACCACATGCTCCTCTGTGTCCTGCCGAGGAGTGAGCTGTGTCCAGCTCACACACCCTGACTGGCCTTGCCACATGTATCTCTTCCCAATCTGTGTTCAGTGACAAGGTACACTGGTAGCTTGACGTCTACCATGGTGGTGGCAGGATTTATACCATGAAAATTTGCAAATGCTGTTAATTCAGGGTTTTTCTGCTTTCCTTTCTTTCCTTTTCTTTTTCTTTTCCTCTCCCTCCGTCTCTCTCTCTTTCTTTTTCTTATTCTCTTCTCTTCTTTTCTTTCTTTCTTTCTTTCTTTCAGAGCTGAGTGGTCAACATTTACTGATGCACTGCCCCTCTCTCTCTAAGTACTCCCTTAGAGATAACCACTCCTCTGACTTCTGTGACTGTAGACTTGTTAGCCTGGTTTGGAACGTCCTCTAAGTGGAATAATAAAGCATGCACTCTGGCTTTGTCGGTTTTGCCCGTTGCTCATGAGATTCATCTATATTCCTGCGCAAGATTCATCTATATTCCTGCATGAGATTCATCTATATTCCTGCACGAGATTCATCTATATTCCTGTGCAAGATTCATCTATATTCCTGCGCAAGATTCATCTATATTCCTGCACGAGATTCATCTATATTCCTGCACGAGATTCATCTATATTACCGAGTGACATTCATCTGTATTCCTGTGTGCAGCTGCAGTTCGCCCCAGTTGGTGTGCAGTATTCCATCCCGTACAGATAGATCACAGTGTAGCTGTTTATTCTTCTGGTGAAGAGCATTTGGTTTCCTCTCTGGCCAATTATAAATAAAGCTTCTATGAACATTCTTTTGAGTGTCCTTTGTTCCATAAATTGTCCTTATTTCTGGATATACACACTGAAGTAGAACTGCTTTGTAAACATAGGTTTAATTTTAATAGTTCCAAAGAAATTTTCTAATGTGGTTGTGTTATTATGCTAACTAGAAATATAGAGACATTCAGGGTTGCTGCTTGTTCAAGGGGCTAGTTTGGTTACAAAAGGTGGGGGGGGGAGGGGTTTAGCAAGCCCTTAACAAAATGGAGTACGTCTGGTTCACTTGCTCAAAATAGATGGAGTTAGGGCATCCTAGTACCATTACTAGACCAATTTGCAGATAGGGAAACTAGGGCCCAGAGAGTTCAACTAGCACTTCTTGGGTCATGCAACTACTCAGTGCAGGTGTTGTGATTCAAGTCTAAGAGACTCAAACCTGTCACTGTGTCATTTTGTCATATCTTACAGTGTTATTGGCTGAAATTGATAAGGAAATGAATATTAAAGTGTCTATTGCATCACATCAGGTACATGATGGGGGCTCAATAAATATTATCTGGTATTAATTATATAAAGAACCTGTGTTAGTCAGCATTAGCTGAAAAACAGAAACCCTTCAGCTATTTCAAACAACAGGACTATAAGGCCGGGAACTGCTCTATTCATGTCAGCCCCAGACGCCACAAGAAAATGCAGCCAAGTGAGTGACGTAAGCAGCAGAAACATCTTTTCTCAGAGTTCTGGAGGCCAAGAAGTCCAAGATCAAGTGCCGGCAGATTCAGTTCCTGGAGTGGCCTCTCTTCACAGCTTACAGACCAACTCCTTGCTGTGACTTTACATGATAAGGAAAGAGAGTGAGCGAGAGAGCGAGAGCCCTGATGTGTCCTCTTCTGAGGACAGTATCAGCTCAGGGCATCATCCTTACACTCTTATTTAACATTAATTACTTACTCCAAATACAGCCACAGTGGGAGTTACAGTTTCTTTTTGACATTTGAATCTTAGAGGGGCATGATCTAGCCTATAACAACTATGTGCATAGGTGACAGAAAAAGCAAGAAGCTAAATGGGATCATCAGGGTAAGCCAGAGATTAACAACAGAGGGGAGTGGCTGCCCCCCTTACTCACCGAGGGACAGAGATAATTTTACCAGACTGCAGGACCCAGCGCCACCTTGAGGAAGAAGGAAGCCATGGCACAAGCCACAGAGGAAGGGTGGCCTAGCAGAAATGGGAGCCATGAAGGTGACTCTGCAGCTCAATCAGAAGAGAGAACAGAGAGAAATGCCCTGGCTTCTTCCCATGTGCCCAGTCCAATCACTGTCAAACCCTCCATTGGCTGAGCCCCTAAGAAGCCAGAAAACAAGGGGGCTTGGGAAATGTAGTTTCCTCTGATAGAAAGCAGAGCAAGGCTCATACTGAGAGCAAACTGGGGAAAGACTGTTAGAGCAGGCACAGAGGCAGTGAACTTTCTGCAAAAAGGGTATGAAAATTGTGTGCAGTACAACATAGAATCTTTGTAAAAAGTTTCTTAGATTCTTTCTCTTTTGTCTCAAGTTTACAGCACTTTAGGGACAGAGAGGACTTACTGAGACTCGTCTTCACTGGGGCCATCTGGCAACATCTGGAGACACCTTTGGTTGCTACAGGTGGCATAGGAGGAAGGTGTCACTGGCATCTAACAGCAGAAGCCAGACAGAAATGCTTCTAAACACTTCACCATGCACAGTAAAGTGCCCACAACAAAGAATTAGTCTGCCAAAATGTCAGTAGGGCTGTGGTTGAAAAACCCTGCTTTAGAGAATTATATATAAACAACAAAATATTCTCCCTGAGGACAGTAAGTTTCACGCTACTGTGGAAAGTAACTGGAGTCAGAAGTCGTCCTAGACCAGGCACTGACAGCTTGTTTGTTCTGTAATTTTGCAAGTCACTTGAGTTTCCTCATCTTAAAATTAATTTTGTCAAAAAGATATTTACGTCTTCTAGTGTTACTAAAATTTCTGAATGTACTCACTTCTTCCTTGTGCTTAGTTTTCTCCTGCAGGCATTTTTATATATCAATATTTACTGATAGTTTACCTAGGTTTTAATTTTATTCTTTGGTCCTGGAGGTGATTACAAAGGAAGATTTTACTCTCACGAAAGCTACTAGATTCAGATTTAAGAATAAACTTACTCTTTACCTAAATGCTTCCAAGATCAAACCATAATATTCAAAATATATTAGATTTAATTAAATTCTTTAAGAACTGTAGAAAGAACAAAATAAAAGGAAACTCTCATCAAATTGTTGACTCAGTGTAGATGGAAATGTTTCTTCCAGTTCAGAGAGATGTAAGAATTACCTTCATTATGCCGAAGAGTACCCAATTACACTAATTTACAGACAGGAAATTTACATAAGAGTTTGGCAAATGCTTCTTAAATCTGTCCACTTCCCTATCTGTCTTATCTCTCACAGTCTCTCCTGAGGAAAGGTCACTGCAATAATCTCATGATGGTTTTTTCTACATTTGTTTCTTCCTTCTTCATATTACCCTTGGTTCTGCGGGAATAATCTCCAGTGCAGATATTATCAAGTGGTATTACTTTCTCCCAAGATTAGAGAATCTTTACTGGTCCTGCACTGACTACAGGCCCTTCCTAAGCACTGGAGTCCACCTTTCCTGCCCATCTGCAGACATTCGTCCATGTCCATGCCATGGACCTTCACATTTCTGCTCTTCTGTCACACCTTTGTCTCCTTGCCATGCTGCTCCCTAGTCCCAGAATAAACTGCATATTCATGTTGTTGGATTCTTCAATGTCATCTACATCAAATGTCACCTCCTCTATGAAGCTTTTCTGGATCCAAACAGGATCAGATTTATTTTATACTCATTCACATTTTTGCATAGTATGTTACACTAAAATATCATTTATCCTAATATATTTTGGCTACTTTTCATTTCTGAATTTTATTATAGGTTCCCTGAATTGAATTTATATTCTAGGCCCTAGCATGTTACCAGGAATATATACTACATCAATGAGCATGTGTTGTCATTAATATCATCTGGTCCATTTGAAAGAAGGTATTATAGGCGTGAGCCACTGCGCTCAGCCTCCCAAGTGTGGGGATTGCAGGTGTGAGCCACTGCGCCCAGCCTCCCAAGTGCGGGGATTGCAGGCGTGAGCCACTGCGCCCAGCCTCCCAAGTGCGGGGATTGCAGGCGTGAGCCACTGCGCCCAGCCTCCCAAGTGCTGGGATTGCAGGCGTGAGCCACTGCGCCCAGCCTTTTGTTTTTACTCTAAAAGGCAGTTTCTTTTTCCACATGGAAGTATGAACATATTATCATATAAAATAAAATACAATGACTGAATTCTTACAAAATTGTTTAATTATTTTATAATTATGCTAACACATAATTAAATGAGACGCATATCATTTATCATTCTAAGAAAATTAAAGTGTCATAACAGATATTTCTCTGTGAGGAAGAGAGAAAAACAGATTATCTCTTAATCTGTCTAAGGCACTGATGACAGCAAAATGGTTCGTGAGAGGAGTTTGCTTAGTTGCTACCTCCATTTCCTTTTTCTTACAATGAGTGGTGATCAAGAGCCATAAAACCTGGAGTCGGAATCACTGGGGCTCAAATAATGGCTTCACCACCTAGTAGCTGAGTGATCTTGGGATGTGGCTTTATTTCTCTGTATTTCATCTGAAAACTAAGAATAAAAAGAAATCTCCATAGGGCTATTGCAAGATTAAATGAGACAATACTTGGAATTGTTTAGAGCATATAGTGCAGTTATACTTAGTATGTGTTAGTAGCCATAATGTCATTATTATAAGAATAACACATAGGATTAGCATTTAAAGATACACTTACTTAGTTTTGGGTTTGGTTATGAAGCTTCTTTATACTTCAAAGAAAGTTTAGGGCCATCACAACTTCATCTTCAAAGTCCCAAGTGTTTGAAATGAATGTTGACAATAACTCCACCACAGAATGATAAATCTTCTGCTCAGAATCTCTTCTCAAGGCTGACATCCAGCTTTCATATTAACTAGTGAAACCAAAAAGCCAGAAAAGGGACAGTGGGCCAGGAACTGAGCTGCACAGAATGATGGACAGTAAATGTAAGGGGATGTAATGTGGAATCGTTACCATGTTCAATAGCACACATGAAGACAAATGGAGAGACAGCTCTGTCAGCCTTGCTGGCAAGGTGAGACCCAAATAAGTCAAGTCTATTTAATATAATCTGAGCATCAGTTGTGGCAGAGCCAAGAGCAATAACTAACAGAAGCAAACTGGACATTGCACCTGGCTCATAACATCTCCCAGAGTAATTTGTAACACTATTTCAAATGATTCCAATAGAACATGTTGTTCTCTGCAGAAATTGTTATTTTGGAAAACAGGTTAGGGTTCATAGCAACACTGGAGATGAAAATTATCAGGAATGTTGTAAACAAGTAAGAAATCATTAATAAGCTCATAACTTAAAGACATAATACATAGTGGAAGCAGGTTTCTTTTTTTTAATAATGAAAAAATGCCTACTATAGAGATAAGCAGGTCAGGCTAATGAAGCCCCATTAAGTATCAAATGCACATAGGATGCAGCAGGGTGTGGCCAGCGCTTGCTGCATTGAGAATGGGAGAGTCTCTTGGGCCTGGAAGCTGAACTATGGCTCGTAAGTGAGGCTGTGGGCCTGGCTCTAAGTGAGGCTGGCTGACTTTCTAATACCTTTTTCTATCCTCATAATTATCCCTTAGTGATTCAAAATTCCCAACATTGGAAAGAACTTTCAAAAGATCTAAAGATCTAAAAATCCTTAGATAAAATGAGCAAGTTTCTGATGGAAGAGTAAACTTTCTTTCCTGGGAAGCATCCAGCTATGAAAAATCTAGAAATGGAAACACCACAGATTTGAAAAACATAAAGCAGAAATTTTATTTTCCCTATTACCTAGCTTATGTAATTATCCTATATTTTTATGGTCAAATGGTAGTAATGTGGGTCCTAGTTGAAGACCTGGGAAACTTATAATATTCAGTCAGGGGAGAAGAAAAGGAAGAAAAGGTGGTTGAAATTATAAGGCTGCTAAATCTCCAAAGGGAAATGGCCATTCAAGGAAGATTCAGCTCTCGCTGATGGATTAAATTGCAATGGTGGATTACTTGTGGGAAAATTCCTTATGTAATTTATCCAGTTATTAAAGGAAAATAAAAGACCATGCTATGTAAAAGAGGAAGTTGGACCAGGAATCAACATTCATTTGGTAGATGTCAGCTATTGGTCAGGCTCAAGACTGGGTACTTTGAATGCTTCATCCCAAAGGAGCATCTCAATACTTCTGCCTGGATCCCACACATAGAAATTTAGAATTCATTCATGATTACACCATGCAGCTGAGGTTGAGAACCACTGCCCTGAAGGGAATTCATGAGAACTACTTCCTGCTTGGCAGCACCTTTTTTTCTTGTGCTGTTGAATTCCATAAATGTTCTTAGGTACCTTCATGTCACCTACAATAACAGAGTCACCTTGAAACACCCAATAATTCTTTAATATTTTTCACTCTTGAACTTGTATACCAATCTCACAAATTCAAAGTTAGGCATTGCTATGACTTGAATGTGTCCCTCAAATTTCATGTGTTAGAAACTTAATCCCCAATGCAACAGTGTGGAGAGGTAGGTAGGACCTTTAAGAGGTGATTAGCTTAACAGGGCTGAGTGCAGAAAAGCTAACTCACTCAAAGTGCTTTTTCTACTTTCTAATTCTACTGCAGGAATCAACACACAAGACTTCTCTGATCAAATGTGTGGGGGCTTTTCCTCAGCAACACAAAAACAATCAGTTCTACAGCAGACTCTATCTGGGTGTGCTCTTAATTAATTATTCTGACACTATCTACCTGGCCATAGCATCATACCCTACAGGCTGATGGCTCAGTCCACAAAACT
>NW_003852538.1:1192133-1212825 GCF_000181295.1 Otolemur garnettii | reverse complement strand
CGGGGCGGGCCGTTTTAGTTAAATGACAGCGGGTCCACGGGCCAGGGTGCACTGAAGGACCTAAGCGGAAGGCCTCCGGGAGCTCCTGGCTGTCTGTTCCGCCGGGAACAGTCCCTCCCCGTAACTTGGTTCCGCCTCTCTGCTCTTACCACTCCGCTTAGCTACTCTCCTTTGTCTTCAGTCCTGTGGTGTTCTGCCCTATCTGTCTAGGAGAGAAGCTGGGGGGCCCAAAAGGGTAAATCTCACCCGCCAGGCAGAAAGAGCGAAGCTGAGGGCTAAGAGAGCGCATCTCCTTCTCAGGGACGGTGGCCGGAGGGCTGTGGCCGCGGCGCCGCTGGAGCAGGACCTGCCTCCGTGAGGGGCCCAGGCCAGCGGGCACTACCCGGAGTGTTCAGCCATCTGCAAACTACCTGAACCCAGTCTTTGGGGGGTTTTCCTGGAAGCTTCTTTACATAGGCATGATTGATTAAATCACCAGCCTTTGGGAATCAGCCAGACCTTGAGCTCCTCTTACCTCCCAGATGTTAGGGGTGGGCTGAGGGTCCCAACCTTCTCCCCGGTTCCAGTTACCAGCCCCCGTCCTAAAGCTGCCGGCCATCAGTCAACTCATTTGCATTCAGAAAGAGGTCATTTTGGAATTTCTAAGGATTTTAGAAGTCGTACACCAGGCATTGGGTTGAAGACCAAATACATATTTCACAATATCACAGGGCTCTTCCCTCGCGAGTGTATTGGTGTTACCACAGGACTGGCTTGTTAGGAAAGCAAGATCGGCCCCTCTTGCTCCCTCCCTCTGACCCAAGCTTGTTTTCTTGCCCTTTCACTCTCTGCCAGGAGATGACACAGCCAGAAAGCCCTCAACCTTGGGCTTTCCAGCCTCTAGACCTGTAAGAAATTATTTTTTCTTTATAAATTA
The DNA here is from genome assembly GCF_000181295.1 of Otolemur garnettii. Classification (NCBI taxonomy): domain Eukaryota; kingdom Metazoa; phylum Chordata; class Mammalia; order Primates; family Galagidae; genus Otolemur; species Otolemur garnettii. Next base: position 1,211,909 of record NW_003852538.1, on the reverse strand, counting down.
CCCCAGTCTGTTATATTCTAACAACAGAAAATGGACAAACACAGTCTTTTCCTGGGTTTCTCCCTGTTCCTGAATCAGAGTGGAATTTGGGCCAGTGGAGTGAGGGCTGCTTTCCTAGAAACTGGCTCTAACAATTTATAGCTACGATTTCCCCAGGACTTGTCTGTTGAGGACTCAGCAGTCTTGCATTTAAAGCAGGAAATATTGTTCTGTCTTCCGTTGTCCTGTGTGGATGACTGTCTTTTCCTTAGATTTGAATCTTTGCTTCAGGTATGCCTGTGAAGTTGCCTGCATTGTAAAGCCTGCACCATTTGGCTAAGAATTGTCTGGTAGCACCTGTTTCTCCTGAGATCTGAACTGCACCTCTGTGCATACCCTCCACTCCTTCTACCCCAGGCCTTACAGAGGCCTATCTGCCCAATCATGGGAGTGATCTTCATGTGCAGATTATTCATCCCCATTTGACCAGACGGATACTGTACCTGCCCTTGATAGCAGGGCCGTGAGCTGGAGTGGCACTGGGCTGGGTACATGACAGGACACTTACAGGTTACACTAAAGGAGCTCTCAGGACATGAAGAAATGTCAGAAATGGAGGAGAAGCACTTCTTCTTAGCAATGTCTATGTAAGAGGATATCTTAAAGTTGTATTACTTTAACTTCTAATTGAAGTATGACATGTATTCAGAAAAATGACCTGTAGGACTATGGTTTTAAAATGTGCCCACAAATTCTATCCTACTCCATCCCCCAAAGGCAAAGTCTAATTCTGTTTCCCTTCAATGTAGGTCAGACTTAGTGACTTTTAATGAGTAGAAAGTGATGGATGTGACAATATGTGAGTTCCAAACTAGGTCATCAAAGGCACTGTTGCTTCCTCTTTGCCCTTGCTCTGAAGGAAACCAGTTACCTTTCTGTGGGGGATTCAGTCCTATGGAGAGATGGACATGGTCAGGAACTACGGCATCCTGCCACAGCTAGTGAGCAACTGAGCACGGGACATGTTGGAAACAGAACCTCCAGCCCCAGTCAAGCCTTCACACCCGCAGCCACTGTCGATGGCACAACTGCCACCTCATGAGAGATTTTGAGCTGGAACTATGCAGCTCAGCCTCTCTCTCATTCTTGACCCAAAGAAATTAATAAAATTATTAAGTTTTGTTTTCTTAAGCCTCTAAATTTTGAATAATTTGGTAAGCAAAAAATTGGGAATGAATACATGTAAAGATCAAGGAATTTTGAGAAACGGAAACCCCTAGTACCCAAATCAAAGAACAGAACAGGAAGCTCAGGCAGGAGGATTAGTTGAGCTCAGGCGTTTGAGACTAGCTTGAGAAAGATCTGTCTTTATTAAAAATAGAAACACTAGCCAGGCATCATGGTGGGCACCTGTAGTCCCAGCTATTTGGGAGACTGAGGCAGGAAGATCACCTGAACTAAGGAACTTGACATTGCTGTGAACTAGACTGATACCAGGGCACTCCAGACAGGGGACAGCATAAAACTCTTTCAGAAAAAAAAAAAAAAGCAACATTACTACTTTTTGTCTGGCTTTTTTTACTCAATTTATGCTTATAAAATTCCCCCAAATTATCAAAGGTAGTTGCATATGATTAATTTCATTGATGTATAGTGTTCCAATGGGTACTTATATAAAGTTTGTCAAAAAGTAGACAGGCAGTATTTATTAATTTTATTTAATATTTTTTACAGCTACATTTTGAAATAAAGTTTTAACATTTGGCAATGTAGCTGCCTGTACCTACCACTTTCTTTTCCATCTGGAAAGGGAGATGTTTGCTGTGAGCTTTAAATTCAGACTGACCTGACTTTGCTATTAATTTTGGTCAGTATTGTGTGTGTGTTTGTGATCAAGTTAATTAAAGGCACACACATACTTACACACACATATGTGCACATACACACACTTTAGGTCACATACATATTACTACATACATAAATATATATAAATATTTGTATTTATATATAGTCAATATATATCTAATCTACAAAGGGGAGAATGAGAAAAATCATATAATTATTTTCATAGATACCAAAATGCCTTGAATGAAATTAATACTCATTCTCAAAAGAGTAGAAAATAATTAATAAAATGAAATTCTGTGTCTACTCCCTTAGAACATGTTGCTATTTTACTTAATGGAGAAATGTAAGAAAACCAATGTTAAAACGAATATAACCAATAACACTATTGGGTTTCTCAGGGTTTTCTAGAGAAACAGAACTGATAGGATCTATGTAGATATGAATGAGGAATTGGGTCACACAACTCTGGAGATGGAGAAGTCCCTCCTTACGGCATCTGCAAGTTGAGCAATCGGGAAAGCTGGTGGTGTGATTCAGACAAATCCAAGGGCCCGAGTACCTGAGTGGTCAATAGTGTAACTCCTAGGCCAAGGCAAATCAGAGAAATTCATCAGATATTAAAACATATGATATAAAGTCTACAATTAAAACAACATGGCACTGGGGGACAGACCCAGAATGAAAATCCCTTAAGTAGACCCAACTCCATCTGGCAATTTAATTTATGGTAAAAATGTTATCTTAAATCACTGCTGGGGGGGGGGATACATGAGTTTTAATAAATAATGTTGGAGAAACTGGATAGAGTTTGGGAAAAGATAATATTGTATCCATAGTTACATTATAGATTGACAAAATCAGAGTGCATAACTCATATAAATGGCAAAAAGAGAAATTGAATTCTTTTATAATCTAGAAGAAAAGCTTTTAAAGTATTTCATAAAATAAGGAAGCAATATGAAATTAATACAGAACAAAATTTTGCATGAGATATATTCATATTATTATATACATAAATAAGTAGTATAAAAAAATCAGACAATTGTAAGTAAAGGCAAAAGATGAAGTACAGGTGGGAGAAGATATCTGCAACTCTATGTATTAATTTCTCTCGTACATGAAAGCTACTTATAAGCAAGCGGAAAAAACCTAAAAATCCAATATAAAAGTGGGTAAAGAAACTTAAAAGACAATTTGTGTAAAAAGAAATGCAAATAATTTTTAAAATGAGATAACTGCAAATTTAAACTGCATTGAGATACCATTCTTTACTCTTCAGATTGGCAAACATTCACAAGTGTGAAAATATGTTTTATTGGCAAGACTGTAAACAATGGACGTTTTCCTATTACACTGATGGGATTGCAGAAGGGTTTAATCTCAGTGGGAGAGGGTCAGGAGATGTCTGAGAAAACTGATGTTCTAGGAACCCCAGGTGATGTCAGCATAGATCACTATAAAGCTATGTTTGCCAAATTTTTTAAAACCTGAATCTAATCAGGCTCCTACACATAACTTACAATTTCCAAAATATTTAGTAGGTGGAGGTATAGGTTAGATCAGTGATCCCCAATCTTGTCGGCACCAGGGACTGTTTCATGGCCCAGGGGTGTGGATGATTTGAGCATCTTACATTTACTTCAGAGCATGAGGCGCTGGGTTCTCATAAGGAGAGCAACCTGGATCCCTCCCATGCACAGTGTACAGCAGGGCTCCTGCTCCTGTGAGAATCTAATGCCTTGCTGCTCTGATGGGAGGCCAGCTCAGGCGGTGATACAAGCCATGGGAGTGGCTGTAAATGCAGATGAAACTTGGCTCATTTATTTGCCACTCGCCTCCTGTGTGCAGCCAGGTTCCTAACTGGCCATGGACCAGTACCAGTCCATCACCATAGGGCTGGGGACCACAAGGTTAAGTGACACAGTGGTAAAAAGGCCGTTAGACAAAAACAGAGTGTGGTCCTGCACTGACCGTTTTACACTACTGGTAGTGATACTCCTGCCTCTGAGGTGACAATCAGAGTCACATACTCAGTAGGCTTTATCCAGCCCCAAATTTACTTAACTCTAATGAAAGATTCAGGAAAGAAAAGCACACAGCACACCAACAACACAGTGAAGGTCTTATTACTTCCCAGGGGCAGCTCTGCATTTGGGACTTGTGTGGCCATCAGAGACAGGCTGAGCTGGCTGGGCTGGCTGGCATGAGGCTCGGCTCCAGTGAACCCTCAGCTCTAGCTTTCCTAGAGAGCTGGTGCTTCCTGCCTCGGGAGCGTGTGATCAGCTTACACCCTCCACTGGGTCTACATTTCCTCAATATCAGTTTCTCCTTACTTGGTAATCTTGAAAATGAAGTACAGCCCTTGATTCTATGCATAGTGTCCTCCTGGCCTCTCATTTATCTGAATCTGGCAAAGGTAAACTCCTAGCACTTCTTTGAGTTCACTGACATTAAAAGGAAGATTCCATCTCAAGTCCAATCCTCACATGTCCTCCAGGCTGACGTGAAGACCTGGAGCCAGCTGTTAAACTTCTCTGTGGAGGGGCCTGCTCCTAGAGGAGGTTCTGAAGAAAAAAAAATGATGAAAGCTGTATAGGATTTTAGAAGACTACAAAATACCTGAAATATAATCTAGTATACTCCATGGACTCTGTGTATATTCTCATCAAGTAAAGTAATTATAAAACCTTTGTGGAGACAATTAGGGAAACATGGATATTGAATCTATTAATGCATTAGTATTAGGTAAATACTTTGGAACTATGTTTAATGTTCATTTATGTGGAAGGCATGAGAATATTTATTATACTGTTTCAAGTTTTTTGTGAGTTCTTGGACATTCTCTGTTTGGTGATGTTCTTTCTTGCGGGGAGAGAAAGACGGCTTGGCCGCGGGTGCAAGCTCACTCCTAGAATTGTTTGAAAGCAAGAAACGACTACATACTCTTAGATGGCATGTAGCAAAATGTCTTTATTTTCCACTCCCTTTTATTGGGAGCTAGTCACGTACACCACATTGATTAGTAATCCTAACATCCTCAATTGTTATGTAAAGCTATAGAAAAGAAAGAAAGTCCGGGAAAGTGAGATAACCATCATAAGATTAGCCTAAAGAAAGTAAGTCTGGGAAAATGAGATAACCATCATAAGATTAGCCTGAAGAAAGAAAATCCGGGAAAGTGAGTTAACCATTGTAAGATTAGACTAAAGAAAGAAAATCCGGGAAAGTAAGACAACCATCTTTAGCTAGCCTCAGTCTGTTCCTCTCTGAAGGCCTAAAAGAACTATACATTATTTGATTTCTATTGTTAAAGTTAAAGGTCAAGATAGACAGAGGAGTAAAACCTTTTTTTTCTATGTATTCAATTAAATGTCCGAAAGGCTTCATGACTTGAGGCGAATGGTTTTGGAGACCCCACAGCTATGATGGAGTATTTTACTCACATCATTACGATGGAGTTTTTCTTTTCACTCACATCAACCCTTGAGTCATGTCCTCTGCACAGATGGGCCGTTTCAACCCTTATCTGGCAGGCTGACTTGACTACATAGTTGGGGTCCCCTGTAGGAAGTTGTTAAGCCTGGCCTGCAGGCCCCCACTGTGTTTTCCCAGGTCTCGACAAAAGCGCATAGTACTTGCAAGTCTTTTTGCTCAGTTTCTGGAATTAAAAGAGCACATTTCATTTAATTTTTGTGGGAGTTTACCCCACATTCTCATAATGAAAACCTGGGGAAAGTAATATTAAAGGATAATAACAGCAGCTTAATGATTAATACAAAATTGAATGAAATATGGTAGTGAATGAGATGTATATTGGATAGTTAATTTCAGGTTTTCTTCTTCAAATCATAACCAATTAGGATTTTTTATTGTGATAATTATACGAAAAGGATTCTTTTACATTAATTATGTGCTATTGAGTGAAATCAAGCAAGGCAATCTAATCATGGCATCTTTGATTAACATGAGTTTGGCTTTGTTTCTCTTTCTCATTGTGTTTCAAATTGTATAATTTAACAAGTTTCAAACATACAGACAAACGGATGAAATGGTTTCCCATGACTAGAATGCAATATTAAATTCATATCTGTCTCATACCAAAAAAGAAATAAATATTACGGATATAGCCAAAGTCTTATTTTCTCCTGTCTTGCAAACCTCCCTCTTCCTTCCCTTCCTGGAAGTGGTCATTGTCCAGAGGGTAATGTTTACAATCCCCATGCATGATTTTATGCCTAAATGACCATGTGATTTGTGTTTTTGAAATCTAGACACGTGGTATCAACTCCCATGTCCTTTCATAGTTGGCTTTAGAAAAAAATCGACATTATGATTTTGAGATTTATTCAAGGAGAGCTCATTTATTTTATTATAAGACACTGCATTCAGTGACACACTTTACACACCTACCAAGGGACAGCTCATTTAATTCCATTTCTTCTGGATACTCACCGGCTGTCCTCGAGACCATGGGCACATTCACATCTCCCTGTAGTCACACGCAGAATTTTCTTTGTAGAATACCCTCAGCGAAGGAACTGCTGTGCCCCTGAGAACGCACATCCCCAAACTGACGAATTACTTTAAGAAATTATTATGCTAATTATCACACCACCAGTATGGATTCTGTGTCTTGACTATTTGCGAGTCTTCTCCTTAGAATCTTATTATCCTATTTGTTTAGGTCAGTTTGAGGCTTGGAAAGAAGCTGAACTGTAAGATGATTTGTGTTTACTTCTAGTTTCTGTGTGGAGCTACCATGGACCTGTGACCGCATTAAATGAAATTCGCTGTGTGGAGCTTTTCAGACCATAAAAATCGTGTGAATGCAGGTCAGAAACTGCAGTGAGTGATGCCTTGTGGTTCTAAATCCTCAGGAGAGATTTTTGTTTTTTTACATTTACACAATGGGAAGTTTCAGATCTGCCTAAATGTGCCATAGAGCAGGTTGATTTCTTTTTCACTGTGACACAAGAGATAGAGCCCTTCGACACTAGCTTTCTGTGGAGGTTTTGTGTTCAGAGTCCCCACTTAGGTAGGCCCAAGGCCTCTCCTCTGTCCTGCTTGCCCCACGCAGTCATAAAACTGAAATCTCCAGGTCTCTACAATTCGGTCAGACTCCCCAGGATGAGAGCTTGCTTTGGTGTACATATATCAAAAGACTCTAGAATTCCATCACTTTTGGTCTCTGCACGTTCCTTTTTGGTCAGTTTAGCAAAGCGTTCAGAAAGGCTTTTAACGCACACACACATCTATGGATATATCTATAGATAAGTGAGTGTGTATATACATATGTACATATGTATATAGAGTCTCAGAAATTTGTTTTATTCTATTTTATTTTGAGACAGAGTCTCACAGTATCCATAGGCATCATAGCTCACAGCAACCTCAAACTCTTTGGGTTCAAGAGATCCTCTTGCCTCAGCCTCCTGAGTAGCTTAGACTACTGGTGCCACTAGTCAATGCTTGGCTAGTTTTTCTATTTTTAGTAGAGATGGAGTCTCATTGTTGCTCAGGCTGGTCTCCAACTCCTGAGCTCAAGTAATCCACCTGCCTCTGCCTCCCTGAGTGCTGGGATTATAGGTGTGGGACACTGTGCTCAGCCTCTATTCTCAGAAATTTAATTCAAAATAGTCTGTAATTTTCCAAAACTAAAAATCAGTTAGGTCTTTAATCCACCTATAGTCATGTGAGAATGACTATATAAGGTAAACAGAGACCTTTTCCCAAATGAACAGCCAATTGTATCAGCACAATTTGTGAATTAATCCCTTCTTTTCCAGTGTACAATAATGCTCCCCTTGTCACATGTCAAATTCCTAGATATGGATAGATGCATTTCTAACTTTTTCATGCATTTGACTTTTTTAATCTACCCATTTTAATCTACCCATTACTTATTTAATTTTCATAGGTTTTTTTAATTGTAATGATAATAAAATGTAAATTCTCCCTTTTTATTCAAATTCTATTTATCAAATTTTTGGTCTGTTTTTGGCTTCTTCTGTATCAATTATGGAATAAACTTAACAATTCCAAGAAAGAAAACTATTGAAATTTTCATTGATTTTGGATTTAATTTACAGATTAATTTGGAAAACTTACCAAATTTATGATATTGAATCCTTCCATCTCTCTTTATTTTTAAAATATTTTTAAATAAAATTTATTAAGACATGTGGTTCAAAATGTGGTCATACATAATAACATAATAAGCAGCAGAACATGTAAAAAACATAGACAAAGTCACAGAATTGAATATTTCTAACAAATATTTTTCAGTAACGAAAGATAAGTTTCTGTAAAACTTGAATCATGTTATTCCTCATGTTTCTTTAATTGACACTTTGGAACATCACATCAGACCATTCAAGTGTCTTTCCAAGCACACATGAAGCATTTGCCAAAGAGTCCATGTATTGGGATACACAGTAAATATTAATAAGTTAAAAAAATTGAAATTATACTGCTTAAGTTTTCTCAGCAAAATGAAATTCAACAGAAAGTCAATAACAGCAGCAAAAGTCCTAGAAAATTCCCAACGTTTAGACATTAACATGTTAGGAATGACCTATCACTCAAAAAGTTAATGTAAAGTTTGAACACATTTTTACCAAAATGAAAATAAAAATATGATACATCAACGTTGGTGGGATGCAGCCAAAACAATGATTTGAGGGATCTTCCATTTTCAGAAAACTATAACATGAGAAAAAATTAAATCCCAAAAGAGTAAGAAGAAAAAAGATAAAACACTCAACAAAATATGAAAAAGATGTTTAATGGAAAAAAATTAATAAAATCAGAAGTTGATACTTTGAACAGTTAATGAAAGTAATAAACTCTTAGCAATATTTATAAAAATAAAAAAAAGAGGAATAAACATTCTAATATAAGGAATAAAAAAACTATTGTTAATCCTTTGTCTATTAAAAAGATAATAAGAGGATATTATGAACAATTTCAAGCAAGTTTATGCTGTAAAGGACTTGGAGGATGAGGCCTGTGGGCTGGGTCCCAGATCTCACAGGATGAAACATGGTCTGGGTGCCACTCACGGAAACCATCGGCCACAGACGCCCTGAGGAACAAACAAACAAACACACAGGAAGAGACTCATCTTTCCTTTCCCCAGCTTTAAAGCCTCCTTCTGGCAACTAGGCTGGTACAGTGAGCAAGCAAAGCGGAAATGGAGTTTGCAGAGTCCCAGCCCAGCGTCCCAAAGCAGCATCTGGGCCGGAGGACTGGGGGCTGAAAGGCGGTAACCTAATAACTGACATGTTCAGTCTTTGCAACAAATGCTGCCAAAGCAACTCTATTTCCATGTTGTTAAAAAATGAACTTTAACTGCTAGTACAAACCACAGATAAAAATTAATTCAAGATTGTCCATAGACCTAATTGTGAAAGAAATTAAATTTCCTGGAGACAAAAGGATATCTTTATGATCTTGAGATAGTAAATATTTCTTATATTGTCACAAAAGCCATTAACCTTGAAAGAAGTGACTGAGAAAATACACTTCCATAAAATTACAAACTTTGCCTACCAGAGCCACCATTGAAAAAGGGTGAAGAGGGCGATGCCTGTGGCTCAGTGGGTAAGGCACTGTCCCCATATATGGAGGATGGTGGGTTCAAACCCAGCCCCGGCCAGCTAGTGGCAAGTACAACAACAACAAAAAATAAATAAATAAATAGATAGATAAATAAATAAAGGTGAAGAAGTAAGCCACAGACTGGAAAAATATTCAAAATACATAAAAATGTTGGGGCAAAAGCAATCTAGTTATAAAAAGAAGAGAATGAAAGATGCAGAACAGTCGCCGGTCTATAGAAATCCCACCAGACAGATACTGCCGGTCTCCAGCTAGGAGGGCATAGGTAGTTTTTGATTAGACCTCAGTTCAAAGGCCTTCTATCTGATACACATACAAAGACCCTCAAATCATTAATAGAGTTAGAGGCAATTTAATTTAAAATTAGGCAAAGACTTGAAGACCAAGCCACAAGCAATGCTATCAAATGGCTTATGAACATATACATCAAAGAAATTCAAATTAAACTCAAGATAAAATAGCATTATTTACCCACCAGAATGGGTTAAAGACTTCCATTAATAAGCATTGGTGAGGCAGTAAAGTAACTGTTACACTGATAAAGAGCGTAAATTGCAGCAATCATTTTAGAAAACTGATGGTCTAAAAAAGCTAAACACAGGGATACCTAAGCTGGGAGCAGTGCCTCACACCTGTCATTCCAGCCACAGGGTAAGCTGAGAGAGGGTGGAAGGATCTCTTGAGCCCAGTTCAAGTCCAAGAGTTCAAGTCCAGCCTGGGCAAGATAGCAAGACCCCACTTCTAAGACACAAAACAAAGCAAAAGCCGTATGACAAAGAGATCCCAGTCCTGAGTATACAGCTAACAGAAACAAGTGCCTGTCTGAGCCAAAAGACAATGCAAGAGTATTTATAATAATTTTATTCATAATAGTAAAAAACTGGAAATAACACAAATGTTCCTCAAGAATAGAATGGCTAAATCAATTGTGTTATAATAGATTCATACAGTGAAGGGCTGCACTTCAATGACAGAACAAACTACTGATACACAGAACAAAGGAATTAATCTTACAAACATAATATTAAATGAAGGAATTCAAATGTAAACAGAGCATGTCATGTTTTCTCTCTATATGCAATTAAGTAACAGTAAAATTAATCAATAGTAACAGAGTTCAGAAGATGTGCTGATCCTTGACATGGAGCTGAGACCTGGGAAGGGAACTTCCTGGAGTGCTGGAGATGTTCTGTATCTTTTCTTTCTCACATACCAATAATGCTTAAGCAACTATATTTGTATTAATTTTGCAAATCTATTTAACAAGGAATTAATAATTATTTGGGAACCTAATCTTTGCCTGAATCCATTTGTTTGTGTTATATGTATCAATTTATTCAACTCATGCTAATAACTGTCTCTATTTCATAAACAAAGTAGCTGCAGCCTCACAAGACAGCCATTTTCCCAGCTACTAAGCAGAGAAGGCAAAGGGAATCCGTGATTGTAGAGAAGCAGTAGTTTGAGTTCATTAATACAGTAACATAGAAACAATATTCTGTATTTGTTCTATTATGAAATTATAGAACAGAAAGAAAGAATAGAAATGAGTTTTAAAATAGTATTTGACCTAAATCCTGCATTCAATTTTTATTAATTCTCTCGATTAATCAATTATTTTTAATGTCTGCTTAAAACAATGGAAACATAGTCATTTGGCATAAAACAATGATATGTTTTAGTGAAATATCCAAACTATTCACAGAGCGCTTGAAAGCACAAATTTTGTGTACCTATTATATCTGACAAGGGTTGGAAGGAGAGAGAGTAGGAAAAAAAGTTCTTAGAATAGATGATGCCTAAGCTGAATCTGAAAAGAAAATGTTGAGGGGTGTGAGTGGACGAACGGTGGTCTTGACTGTGCTTAGATGTTGTCCTGTAGCAAATGGTGAGCAAAGCTTGGAAGACAGAATCTTATAAGTAAAAACAGACATTGTATCCGTAGGATGTTGCAAAATGAGCTGTAATATAGCTGAATGGCAATAATTGAATTAGAAATTACTATGTTTCTTCAATAAAATTACAAAGGAATGAAGAAAAAAAAATATATATATATAATGGTTAATAATTACTATTTTTATTTGTGACGTTTTGACCATTTATTTCTTTGTATTTTTTTCCTCCTCCCTTTTCTCTCCTTGATAAGTTAGAAGTTATACCACATGTCTCTGTGGCTCTGTTCAGCTCTTTCAATTATTTTGTCTCTCTGTTCTTTAGATTAAATAATTTCTATTAATCTTTCTTCAAATCTTTCATTCTTTTTCTGCTGTCTTGACTTTATTCAAGGCCCACTAATAATTTTTAAAAATTTAAATTCTTATCCACTTTAATTACAGAATTTTATTTTATTTTTTAAAAAATAATTATTTAGAATCCTTGTTTTTTAAAAAAAATCATTGTTGCCATGTTTTTCTTTAATTCCTTAAGCATTATCTTCTCTACATCTATGAACATATTTTTTAACAGCTGCATTGGAGTATTTGTGAAATACTCAGAAAACAGATTCTATCAGCTACTTCTTTTCCTAGATGTAGGTTACACTTCCTCTACAAGTTTTTGTAGAAGAACTGACATTTTAGATAATGCATCGTATTGGTGCTAGATTCTGACTTTTTCCCCTGAAGATTGTTGTTGTTAATGCTGCTGTTTTTTCTTTGTGACAAAAGTCACTGAAAGAACTCGCTGAAGCCAAATTAGTAAAATCTTTCTCTTCTGTGTGCTATGGCCACTGATGTTTCTGCCCTGGGTTTCTTCCCCCTTATGGTGTGTTTTTGTTTCCAAGCCTGGTCTTTCAGAGATTGCTTTTATGTTTGCATTTCTTAGTTACCAGCCAGTGATTGGACAGAGGTTGTCCTCAAACACGTTGAGAAGGAAAGCTTCCATGCTTGCTGATAAACCTATCCATCAACGTTACTGGTATCTTGATGTGCAAAATGGTTACCAGCATATATACATGTGTAAAGTACATCAAGCTCTGATCTCAAGATTTGTACATGCTACTGTAGGTAAGTTATACTTCCAAATATTGAAATGAGAGGGCAGTGCCTGTGGTTCAGTGAGTAGGACGCTGGCCCCATATACCGAGGCTGGGAGGGTCAAACCTGGCCTGGTCAAACTACAACAACAACAACAACAACAACAACAACATAGCCAGGCATTGTGATGGATGGTTGTAGTCCTAGCTACTCAGGAGGCTGCGGCAAGAGAATCACCTAAGCCCAAGAGCTGGAAGTTGCTGTGAGCTGTGATGCTACAGCACTCTACTGAGAGTGACAAAGATCTTGAAAAAAAACCATTGAAATGAGAAAGATTGTATTGTTTAAGCCAGGAGTTAGCAAACTACTATCTAAGAGCTTGTTGTAACCCAGCCCATTTCCATGTCCCCCCCACCCCCGCCCAGGGTGGCAGAGAATATGCTTCTCAGTCTGTTCCCAGGCCCCCTTCTTCCCCCTAGGGTTGCCAGAAACAAAACTGTAACCATTGTTACCCAAACTGTAACTATTGCTATCTGAACTGTAACCATTGCTACCATAACCACTGCCACCCAGGCTGTAACCATTGATACCTAAACTGTGTACCCACTGTAACCCTGCCTACAGTGCCCTGATGACAGCAACGCTCCTTGTACACAAAAAAGGGTATAAAAGACAAAAAACCCTCCACTTTGGGGCCGCTTGTCTTAGGACAATAGCCCCCTGTGCAGGTGAGAATAAATCACTAATAATTTATATCATTGTGGGTCCAAGTTTATTTTTCCAGGTCTCTTTAGTTATTTCAAGCTGAATCTGGTCCACTACTTGTGTTTATAAAATTATTACTGCTGAGCATTCGTGCCCATTAGCTTACGGTGGTAAGTAGTCACAGCACAGGCCTTTACAGTAAGTAGTCTGCAAAGGTACAAATAACAGCTCTGGCAACTTACAGAAGAAGTTTGCTGACTCCTAGTTTAAATCACCCAGATTTAGAGAAACATAACCTCACGTATCCCAGATGACTCAGATACTGGATGGAGGAGTACAGTGGCATAATAGTGAAAAAATAAAATAGAATAAAATAAAATGAAAGTACTGGCTTGGAGGTCAGTAGTGACTAGGAAATTTTTATTGGAGAATTTGCATATGGTGATCTATTTGATTAAGTGATCAAATATTTGTTTTCCATAGTAATGTGTGTTTATTTTTTGTTTTTTCAATTTTGTCCCTAGATGTTTTATTCTTATATTTTCCCACTACCATGAAGTCTGAATTCGTCTTCCAGTTCACTAATTCTCTATGGCTATTTCTAATATGCTGGCTACTCATTCATTTTGTTTCTCATATCAAAAGTTTTCATTTCTAGAAATTCTCTTTGTTCCTTTATCCAATCTACTTTTCTTTGATGCCTGTATTCTTTAGAATTGCAGTGTCTTTTCTTAGGTTAAATCTCTATACTGATAATTTAGACATAAAAAGGACAGAATAATCATTTTTGTACATACACACATATTTTATCCTGCTTTCTAATGCTGTCTGTCTCTTCTGCATCACTGGCATTGTTTTTTTAGGCATGCATTTTTAAATATTGTATGTCTTAAGTCTAATCATTTGAAATATGTTTTTATTCTCTTTCATATCATTCTCTCAATTTCTTGGGCCCCTATTTGTCTGTTGATCCTTTTTAAACTCTTTATTATTTTATGCTTTTTTCGCACTATGAGCTGATTTTCAGAGGGTTTTGGTATTTTTCTTCCTGTGAGTATCTTGTGGTTTGGGTTGTAAGAGTTTTCCAGGGATAGTGTTAACCTGAGACAATTGGTTATAGTAATATTTGGCCTTGGGTGTTTTCAGATAATTTGGAGAGTATACATTTCAAATTTTAACATTTCTTTGTGGATTCAGGCCCAAATTATCAAAGGAGACTTTGCCTCCCAGATCCACCTGGAGACTCCAAGGCCCCCCGCCTCACTGCTGTGTGTAGGATTGCAGCTGGGCTATTTTTCTATCCCGCCTTCCTGTTGAGACTACAGTGCATTGAGAACCGTGGCTTCATGTGGGAGCTTCTGTTCCTGCCTCCCACTCAGTAGCTGCCTTGCCCCATCTTCTGTCTTATGCCCTGGGCACCCAAGGCCAGAAGCACTTTCAGAGCATTATGAGAATAAGCAAAAACACTTACTCTCTGGTTTCTGGACAGAATTCAACTGCAAAGAGGCTTCCATTATGAATCCTTCACAGGCTCTTCCTTCATTTCTTGCTCAACTTTTGGATAATACCCAAAGTGTACTATGTATGAGTATTTACCTCATTCTGATGTATAATGTAAAAAATTAGTCATTTACATGTATATGTCCCTCACTAATGAGATTTTCAGGTCTGTGGAGTCAGGGATTGTATCATATTCATCCCAGTATTTAAAACATTTGGTTTAACAATTGTTATTTAACAAATTTAATAAATATTTTGAAATGCATGAATGCAAGACAGATAACAGAAAGACTATCCCATTAGGAAATAAAAAAAAATAAAGCCCTTTCTTATTATAGTGAATTGTGTCTTTAATCCCCTCCTTTTCCTCCAAACATAAAGCATTACTCAGCCACTTTGGGATGGCAGCGCTTGTGTCTTTCTCTCTTACAATTTATTTTCCTGATTTACATTAATCATATTATTCCTAACCCTGTCTCCTCCCTCTGCTCTCTCCATGTCCTCTCACAAAATACTAAAATATATAAAATATATATTTTTCTAAAATACAAAGTTATATAATACATGAAATAATATATAAAGTTCTATATTTAGATGAGAGCTAAAAATCATAATTTTTAAACCCTAACCCTAATAATTTTAAAAGAAAGTCTTTTGTGCATAGAATTTTCTTGTGAAATTGCATAAACCATTTATTTGGTACCTCGATGAGTAATCACCTCTCAAGTTTCATCATTTTATGACTGTTTAGAATTATTATGAAGCCAAGTCACAGGTGAGGTACAAGCTCCCACAAACTGCCCTAGCACAGTTCATTTATTGCCGTTGTATAGGAATTTGACTCTTTGAAAGGGGATAAAAGGCTCAGGAAATAAGAATAAATTCACTTCTTTAGTAATCTTATCAGTGAGTGGCGTCAGATAAAAAATATTTTTAAGAATTGAAAGATTATGTTGAGTCATTTTGGAAAGCCAAGACCATGAGGACAGTCTTGGCCATGGCCGTGAAGTCAGTGAGGAAGGTCTTAACCATGGCTGTGAAGTCAGCGAGGATGGTCTTAGCGGTGGCTGTATGAGGACGGTCTTAGCCGTGGCTGTGAAGTCAGTGCGGACGGTCTTAGCTGTGGCCCTGAACGCTCTTCCTCCGTGTCCTCCGGCCCTGCAGGACCCTCCTCCCGCTTCCTCCCTCCTCCTGCCGCGCAGCCGCACATTCGCAACCTGTGCACGTGTCTCCCCTCTCCACAGATCTGTTGCTTTCTCTTCACCACGATTCTGTATTTTTTAAGGTGTTGGAAAACAGAGCTGAGAACTCTACACAAAATTAATATTTTTATGACCATTTTTTTCTGAAGCAGAGAATTTGCAGGAACGTCTTGTCCTCTGTACAAAGGACCGAGTAGTGTGTGAGTAGTTGAAATTCAAGTTGGTGAATGTCTGGTGTCCCCGCACCGTGCTAGGGCAAAGGGGCAGGACTTTTCCACGTAGCTTGTCGTACCTGTTGCTGTCATACCTACCAACTCATAAGGTAAATAAGATGATGACCAGTAAACACAGTAAAACAGTGTAAGTACATGTGTATTCGTTGAACGGCCAAGTATTTTCAATTTTTACAGGCATCTTGCTTATCATTCTAAAGCATATTTAGGATAACATAGAATCAAGATAGGCTGCAGTCTTGTTCTTATAACAAGAAAAAGTGTTTTCATTGTATTTATTTTAAGTAAATAAATTCAAAGTGCTTTAAAGGATTTAATGGAGCACATAGTGAACTCCAATTTGCAGAGATAGAAAGATGATGGTATAGTGATATCATTTAGTAAATATATGACCTGAATAAAACTGGACAAAGGAAAGATGTTATGCTTTGGCACAATAATAGGCGCACAGCGGCTCGTTAGTGACGGTGATCTGTGCAAACTCAGTTTCTCCTACCTGGTAGAGCCCGAGCCGGTAAACTACAGCCTGTGGGCCAAATCCCAACTGCTGCCACCTCATTTCCCTATGGCCTGCTAGCTAAGAATCATTTTTATATTTGAAATAGTTGTTAAAAGAACAAACAACAATATTATGTGACATGTTAAATTATATAAAATTAAAATTCCAGTTCCCACTAATAAAATTTTATTGGAACACACCCACCCGGACTTGTTTGTGAATTGCCTGTGGCTGTTCTGTGCTGCAGTAGCAGACTGGGGGATTGCGACAGAGACCACAAGGACTAAAGTAATTATCCTCTGATCCTTTACTGGAAAAGTTTCCCAAATTCTGGGATAGGACGTGAGTTGAAGAAAGTAAACTCTTGGGGAAACTACCAAATTTGCAACACTTCCTAGAGCAAAAACAACACTGCAGTAGTGCAACAATCCTGCTTGTAAAGCTCAAGTGCAGTACATTTTAACGTCTTACTAATCTGAGATTAATATTCTTATGACTATTCTCTCAGCAGCAGAGAATTTGGGGTCATGTCTCCTCCTTTCAGTGTTGATTTATACAAAGAACTTCTGGGCGTTTTATTGAAAAGTAATTTGCCATTTATTGTATTGAATTTCCTTAAGAATCTAAGTGACAGATTAGGGCTATAAAGATGAACTTTAAAAAATTTGTCCTGCCCTTAAGGAGCTGAGACTCAAATGGAGAAAGCAAGGGTGTGGGTGACGGCTGGCACTTTAGCAGGTGACTGTCCCACTGCAGATGAGAGCTGTGCACGGTACAGACTTTCCTTCTTCTTCTAATCCATCTTCCAGTTGGCTTCTAGAATTATCTAACGAATGATGCAAATATGAGCATACCACAACATCCCTTACTCTTAATCTTCAGTTGCTGCCCTCCTGATTTCAGGGCAGACTCCACACTCCTAACCTGACTTTCCTCCTCCTTCATTATCCAGTCCTTGCCTGACTCTGCTGCCTCATCTCTCATCGTTCCCCCTTTCTGAGTATTTTCCCTTAACTTTATGCTTTATAATTCCACAGACACTACATGCTTTTTTGATTCTAAGCTTTTGACTTTCATTCCTGTTATTTTTGTAGCACTGATCTTCCACTTGCACCCCGAGAGAGTAGCCCCTTAGACCAGTTGGGGGATCACATGTCCCAGCCTCAGTAATGGGCCAGTGATGGGCCTAATAACCAAGTCAGTCCCCTGAAAAGTAAACCCAGAATTCCTGATAAAATTGTTAAGAAAAGAGTATATTTTTTCCACTGTAGTTGCTAAGTTTGTGGGATATAAGTTAAAGTCAGAACTCCAAACTAAATTATATGACCATCTTTTTTTTTCTTGAGCAGTTTTAAGTTTGGTTTATTTCACTTAAAACCAAAGAAATTCAAATATAGTAGACCTCATGAAAAGTTGACTTTTTTTTTTTTGAGACAGAGTCTCACTTGCCCTGGGTAGAGTGCCGTGCATTGCAACACACAGCACCATCAAACTCTTGGGCTCAAGTGATTCTCTTGTCTCCGCTTCTGCAGTAGCTGGAATGACAGGCCGCAGCCACAACCCTGGCTAGTTTGGGGATTTTTTTTAAGTAGAGATGGGGTCTCACTTTGCTCAGGCTGGTCTCGAACTCCTGAGCTCAGGCAGGTCTTGGCTTCCCAGAGTGCTGGGTTTACAGGCGTGAGCCACTATGCCTGTCCTGAAAAGTTGATATTTAAATTAGATAGGGAAGAAAAAGTATAAGTTTTCATGGTTTGTTGAAGCCAAAGCCTGTGATGGAGGCGGACATCCCACAGGAGAGTTCCAGCTTCCTGGGGTCACTCACGCTTGCTCAGGCTCGGCGTTCAACAGCACAAGCCCAGCGGCGCCAACACCCTCAGGGCTCTCTGTTATTAATACTCCGAGATGAAGTCTGAACTCAGTTGGAGTGACGGGTTTCCTATAATGTGGCTCCCAAACTGCCTGTGGATTGTGTCCCGGCCCCACCTCCTCACCCAGCACTGCAGGCAGGGCCAGTGGGATTGATTTTCTGGAGATTCCTTCCTTCGGCTACTGAAACTCTTCTATATATTAAGCCATTTTTTCCCCCTCTTCTATTCCACCAAAAATTCTACACAGTCATTAAAAAAAATTGTAGTTAAATAGTGGTTACATGTCCTTAATAGAATACTAAGGAAGTAGAAAAAAATCACCAGATGAAAGCCAAGTTCCCCAATCCCGTTGTCCAGAGCCAACCGCTCTGCGGCTTTCCCCACTCTTGCTCTTGTGTTCACGTCATCCTTCAGTGATTTTCCTCATATTGTTATACAATGTGGTGTCCTGTGTTTTTTCCTATTTAAATTACATTATCAGCAATTTTCAGCATCACTAATGGCAATCTGACAACTTGATTTTACTGGTGTGTCGCTCTGTCCAACGGACATCCCTCTTGTAGAATAAACCCATGCACACAGGCCAGTCCCAACCTGAGAGTATCACGATTAAAGGAGCCATGAGCATTATGGGGAAATAAAGGTGAAGAGAGTGAGCTCTGCAGTTAGAAGGATCTGGTCTCAAGTTTGAGTTCTGTCATTTATAGTTATTTAATCTTGTGTTTATTCATTCACTCATTTACTCAGCAGATATGTATGGAAAGCCAGTTACGAGCCAGGCACTGATTGGACCCTGGTGAGAGAACTTTAAAGAGGTCAGTTCCTCCCGAAGCTAATAGAGGAAATGACAAAGAGCAAATAAAGGCATAATATTGAGTTAGTGGCGAGTGTCAGAAAGCAGAGAGAGGTGACAGAAAGTGAGGTCAGCACCCGGCGGGAGGCACCCGGGGCCACAAGCTTTAGATAGGTGGGAGCACACTCTGGTTCACTGGCGAATTGTTATACAACAATTCCAGTGCTCAGAACAGATACCTGGCGAATCTTTGTTGAATTTCACTGTCGGATTTGTATTATCAGCTGGGATGAGTGTTCTAAACGTGAGTCAATTACTAACCAAAGTCATTATGACCCGTCAGAAAATGGCAATATGTTAATTTTCTATAATAAATATGCTTAAGTTTAATAGAACTTTGCAATAGAGTTTACCTCGTCTTAACTGATTGTTTCACCTTCCTTTTATTCTTCTTTAAGAGCAGGTTAGTTGCCTCCCAAGAAAATTTGTGCCATCAAAAATCAATATAGAAAATCAATGAGAAGGCTCAGCACCTGTGGCTCAAGCAGCTGAGG
>NW_003852538.1:1180006-1191495 GCF_000181295.1 Otolemur garnettii | reverse complement strand
TAGCTACTGCCCCTGACTCTCTGTTGTGGTCTGGTTACCAGCATAACACATACTGAGCTCCTTAGTTCATCTATCGTGGCTTATTTTGTTTGTTATGACTCACACATGAACCCACAGTGCAGGGAAAACACTTGTTTTACAGCTCATGACAAAGGCATGGCATCTAATTTTAGTTACCACCCAAACAGGACCTTAGTTAGAGACCACCGGCTCCTTCCTGGTCATGGATGGCTCGTGTCTGACAGCCCATAGCAGAGTCAGGTTTTCTGCCCTGTGTCTCAGTTGCAGACACTTAACTGCAGAGATGCTTTTATCTTCCTACTACTGAGTGAAGGCCTAGTTTGGGAAGTGGTCAGTCATGCATCAACAGCTGAGAAAGTGTGTTGAGCTCCAAGAGTGAGTTCTCTCTAGTAGCAGGATTTCAATACGGTCTCCTTCAAGCACTGGGAGGTCGCTTAGTGGGCTGCTGCCAGAGTAATCCATCCAAACATGGCCCAGACGTGTGGAACAACATACACGCCCTCCACTGTGCAGGTGAAAGACAAAGGCAGTGATATGACTGTGTTCCCAGGAGTTCCCATTGTTTTGCTCCCTGAACTGCGGTTGTTCTGTCCTTGGACTTGACTTAATTCTTCAAAGAATAGCCAAAATGTTATTTTAAAAATATAAATCATACCGTGTCATTCCCCTGCTTAATCCTACTCCCCTTGATAGCTTTCCATTTCACTTAGAATAAAACACGAAAGTTCTTCAAAGTTCTACATGTACGATCTGGCACCTGTAGTCTGTTCAACATCACTTGTGACCTCTGATGACTATCCTTAGACACTTTGGATGTTTTTTTCTGAATTCCTGGTACCTAGGAAAGTTCCAGAACATGGTACTCAATATATATTTGTTGTATGATTGAATAAATGAGAAAATGTCTAGAGCAGCTGTTATCAAACCCAGCTGCACATTTGAATCACCTAGAGAGTTTTTAAAATAAAGATGTCTGTGGCCTTGGGTAGAGTGCTGTGTCATCACAGCTCTCAGCAACCTCAAACTCTTGGGCTCTAGAGATCCTCTTGCCTCAGGCTCCCTAGTAGCTGGGACTCCAGGCACCTGCCACAATGTCCAGCTAGTTTTTCCATTTTTTGTAGAGCTTCTAATTTAATTTCTGCTATGGAGTGGGGGCATTGGCATTTTTTAAAGGGTTCTCATGTGATTCTGATGTGCAGGCGGAGTTGAGGAAAGGATATTTGTTAATAAACTGTCAGAGCTGTTGGCTCAGACTCCTGAGCTCCCACTGTTAGTATCCTGTCACTACCATATAATCCTATGTATCCTCAAAAAGCAAATTTTTCAGTATTTATTGTTACAAAATCCCGTTACATTTGAAATTCCTAGTAGACCATGGCTGTTATGACACAGTAAAGCTGATTTAGTTTTGTTCACTCTGTGCTAAAATCACCAAATGTAGGTTACCAGAAATTTCTGACATAGAAAAGAAAAGACTATTTGATTTTGATTCATACACTCTAGCTTTGCTGATTAAAAATACCGGGGCTCAGCCCAAGGTGGCGTCATGTTGGCCACATGGCTGTTTGCAAATAAACCCTGGTACCCAGGCTGATCTGAAGTTCAAAGCTTCTTTAACCGGGAAACCTTATTAAAGAAAATGTCATTTGTGCTCAGAATAATGGCTTGTAATGCTCTTCTAGCATTATCTTTCATTTAATCGGATTTGTCCTCTACAGGGGAAACTCTAAGGAGGAAATGTGGAAATTTTGGCCTGGTGTATGCAGAGACCAGATGGTTAACAGGTACGGTGCTGGCTTTTGTAGTAGGGTACACTGAATGGAAAAGACAAGTCTCTTTAAGATGACAATAAATTTCCCAAATAGGCCTGTGTGAAATGTTTAAAAGTTGAAGATAAAGGTCTTGGGTTATGTTGTCCTTAATATAAAAGGGGAATAAATGGAGCCAGGTGGACCGCTATTTCAGACGTGAGCAAGACTGTCTTCTGAATCTGTGAATGTTAAAAAATAAACTGGATTGAATTTGGAAGCAATAAATTACTATAGTGTGTCTGCTGGACACCCCTACACGTGCTGATCTGCTTATAAGGATCCTTTTGAAGGCGAGATGCTGAGGTCTCAATCAGAGAGGCTCAGCCCTCAAAAGATTCTTTTAACTAGTATTTGAAGTGGAAAAATGGTTTGTTCTCTAAACAGGAGGACAGAAAAATAAGATGAATTTTCCTTCTTGTTTGCTTCTCACAATCAAATACGAGTTGTACTATGGGGCTACACGCCCCAAGGAGCTCTGAAGTGCAGGAAAACTTTTCCTGCACTTATGGGGGATAGAAATAATCTTTATCCCACTAAATGTGAATGTTCATGCTTTAATAAAGGCATAATTATATATCTGATTAGGTACTTCTCCTAAATCTGAGAAATTTGAATTCCAAAATACATTTGGCATAGATTAGGAATATGTCCTCCCCAATTTTTTCATTTGCATGAATTAAAACACTTCTTACCGTGGTTGGATTGTTGATGCCATATTAAGTACTTTTAATTATATCATATCATGCTAAAATGTGGCAGTACTTTTAATTATATCATATCATGCTAAAATGTGGCAGTAGCTATGGCTGTTTTTAGGGGAATGCATGTCTGAACTAGAAGTGAGAGTGGAAATGACTTTCATTCACAAAGACAAAGCAACATCTAGTAATATATCCTTTTCAGCACACTATGACTGACAAATGTGGGGTTAGCATAGAGTTTATACCTTAAAAAATTGTTATTATTCAAGCCAGGTGCTATGGTGTATGCCTGTAATCCCAGCTACTTAGAAGGCAAAGGGAGGTCCAGGAGTTTGAGTCCAGCTTGAGGAATATAGCAAAACCCCATATCTTAAAAAAAAATAAAATGAAATAAAATAAAATTTTAATTATCATAATTCTGGCAGCCATTAAGCCAAACCCTGAGTGATGATTATGATAAGTTTTATGTAAACATCACAGAGATAAAAGGATTGGACAAAGATGCTCAATTGAACTGTTTGAGCTGGGCGTGGGTGATTATTTTGGATTGATATGTAACAGATTTATTTGGACTGGATTTATAAGTTCCTTTCTTATGAAGTGATCAAAGCTGGGAAAAAAACTCAGTTACTTTGATTTGGAGTTAGTCAGGCAAATTTATATGCCTGAAAACACTTAATGAGATTTACTTTCACCTCAAATCAGGGGCCTTAATCTAAAGAGAACATAAATGCACCCACTTACCTTATTCACATACGGTTATATGAATGGAATTTTTGAATGTACTGTGTTCAGTAATGTCTGTGACAGGAACAAATGTAATGGCATTTTTTAATTATGCTTCATTGGTTGGTTGGACTATTGATAGTTGGTGATGGAACAGTGTGGATGGTGGCCCCCCAAAGAATCTAAGAAGTAAATACAATTAAAAGATTAACTGGGCTCTGATCTGTGCAGGATGTGTTCACGGTAAGAATGTGCATTAGAAAGGCTGTTTTCTTTTTCCTGTGATGTGCTGAAATAGCCATAAAAAAAGACAAATTAATAGTTTTTGCAACAATCTGGATGGAACTGGAGACTATTCTTCTAAGTGAAATGTCTCACGGGTGGAAGAATAAACACCACATGTCCTCACTATTGAACTGGAACTGAGGGATGAGCCCACACTGCAAAGAGGGGAGGAAGGCTCCGTGGAAATCCACGGCGGGGGGGGCACAAAGGTGAGTGACAAAAACCGGGAGCGGGTGCTATGAACGCCATTCAGGTGACGGGCACACCATTAGCCAGGACTCAGCCTTACAGAAGTGTACTGGAACCTAAAGCATTTGTACCTGCACGATATTTTGAAATCAAAGAAGCAAACTGTGGGAAGCTTACAGAAGGCTGTGCGTGTTTCTTTTCATGTCCCCCAACTGCAACTTTGCAAAGAATTGCCTATTCAAGGCAATCCATTTCAGTTTTTGAAAGAATATAGATGTCATGAGAACTTTTGAACCGGAAAGCCTTTTGGAGAGTATTTACCAATTTCTCCATTTTACAGATGAGGGAGTGAAGAGTGTTTTTGTCAGTTCTGTATTGAGACGGTACTATCCCGGGAAATCAGCCGATCTGTTTGTGATGCTGCATCTCTCAGGGTCTTCGACGTCTACTGCAGAAAGCTTTCTGCATCCAGGGATCCTACGGAGGAAGACTTTCTAGATATTAAATATTATGGGAAAGTTCCCCATAATCCCATAGTATGCCAGTCACTAGAATACGTGCATATTAATTTTCCAAAGTATGCAGTTTATAATTTAGAGAATGCAGAAGGCCCTGTGGGACCCCCTTTGGCATGTTTTGTCAAATTCCTTGGATCTATATCATCTCTTTTAAGCTTGCCCAAATCTTTAGAAGTGGATCAGACAGATATTATTATTGTTACCTATATTGCGCTGATGAGGAAATTGGTTTACTAAGCCCAATTGACACAAGTAGTTAGCTCAAAGCTAGGATTTAAACCTAATATTTGTATTTCTAAATCATGTGGTTTTTTACTTTTCCATTCTTTTGAGCTACAAATACTGAACTTCTAATGAGCTGGGAAACAGAACATTCCAGTTTTAGATGAAATGGAGATTGACTCCTCTCAATTACGTCTGCATATGAGGGGGCAGCAGGCTGACAAACGGCTCCCTCGCCTGTCCCTGTCTTTGGTGGAGACAGTGGTCCTCAGATTAACACAAGAAACCAAAGGCCTAAAATCTGTCTGAATTTGCACAACTTCAGTCTGTCTGCTAGACCTGAGTCTGTTTAAATTATTTTTCTTACATAAATTGCTTTTATTCTTTATCCTGAAAATTATTTTAATCCCTTTTACATATATGAAATACATATTTTTATACAATTTAGATTTATAGAAAAGTTTCAGATAGCAGAGAGAGTTCCCGTACACCCCTCACATGGCTGCTTCTAAAATTAACCTCATGGATACTATTTGGCCTTTAAAAACATGGAGACTTTACATCTTTGTATTAACCTGGATGGAGTTGAAAAACATTGTACTTAGTAAAGTATCACAAGAATGGAAAAGCAAGAATCCAGTGTACTCAGTACTAATATGAGACCCGTCGATTAACAGCTGTATGCTCACACAAGAGAAAAGCACAGTTAAACTCAAGCAGGGGAGGAGGGAGGGGAGGGAGGGGTAAGATGGGGGAGGGAGAGGGATTGGCAAAGTCTCACCTGTCAGGTGCAATGTGGGGGGGCTTGGCCACCTCTTGGGTGAAGAGCACAACTACAGCTTGGGCTTTCCCTAACAACTGCACGCAGTGTAACCTAATCATCTGTGTCCTCCTGTTAATCTGAAATTAAAAAAAAAAAAGAAAAAAGAAAAAAGAGAACAATTATGTATCTAGGAGGAGACACATTGAAGCTCTTCAAACATTCTGTTTCTCCTGGAAGTTCACCCACTAATTTCAGCGTCACGGACGGACCTTGCCTGCAGCCGTTATTACTGTGGTGTTCTAAGGCGGTTTTCCATTCCCCTCATTCCTTCGATGTTTATTATTTGGAATTACTTAAGCAGTCATTTATATCAGTATGGGCTTATGGATATTGTTCAATTCTATCACTGTTTATTTCATTGGTCAAATTGTTCCACTTTGGAAAATACTGTCAGGAAATGGGAATGCTAAAGGGGGACAAAAAGAACTGCACCCCAGCACTGCATCTAACTGACGGGAATAGTCATGGGATTTAACATGGATTTCCCAAATCAAATTGAACATAATAAATCTTTTTTAAAAGCGTCTTAAGTTAGAAACATTTTATTTAAAATCGCATTTTGTGAAGTAATGGCCTCAGACTTTTGATATACATGAGGATGTTTGCACCTGTGGCCTGACTATCCTGTGGATGCCACCCGTTAGGGGATCTTACATAAAGTCATTCTAACCATTTGCTTCCAAGTCGGTGGAACCAATGCCCCCCACTTGCTAAGTGACCGAACCTCAGCTCTTCCCCTAAGGGAGGACTGTCCTGCACACCGTCCAATCCTCCCCGCATCTGGCTTCCCTCTGTCCACTCCCTGCCCCTCATGCTGTCGTCTGCTGGGGATCCGCCCATTGCTCGTGCTTCCTCCACAGATCTGCTGATTGATTCATCAACAAAATCATCAATATTTACTGAACTTCTGCTCTTTGCCAGACATTTGTCTATGGCCTTAGGCTGCAGAAACAAAATAGACAAAAGCCCCAGCTCTCCTGATGCACTGGAAGGAGGCAGACGAAATGTAGCTGTCCCAGTAACAGGAAACATAATAGATAAACTCACTGCTTATTAGAAAGTAAGTGCAACGGGGAACAATGGCAGGGATGGACAGGAGTCAGGGATGCGGCAGAGGGCGTTTGCAATCTGAAATATGGTGGTTATAGCAGCTCTCACTGACAAGATGGGACTTGCAGAATGTGAGGGGTTATCTCTGTGGAGATCTGGTGGGAGTCACTCCGGGGGAGGGGTCTACACTGCTGCAGGGACAGCGTGCTACTTAGTCAAGGAATAGCAAGGAGTCAGGGAGGCCAAAGAAGGGCCCCCAGCAGGAGGGGAGGTCAGAGAGGTGACAGAGAGTCGTTCCTCTAAGGAAGCCTTAGCAACTGCCATGCGGTGAAATTCACGCATCCGTGACCCCAAACTCCTCGCAAGGCTCTTTTGGCTACAACTGCCCCAAGTTCCTTGCAGGCACATGGGACTCTGGACCTCAGGTCTTACCTTCCTCTCTCTGCCTACATCCGTCTTTTGTTTGGATCCAGTCAGGGTTCCTCAGAGCAGAACTGCTGGAACTTCTCAGCTTCAAACATTTCAGGGGCGGAATGGGTGGACTGAAGTCCAGCTCTCAATTTCTGTCCTGGAACAACTTCTGCCAACACATAATGTCCTATTTCTGAATCTACCTCTGTAACGGAGGTAATTTTTCATAAAAGGTTTCCACACAACTTGAAATCCATAGCCACACTATAATCTCCAGTTATGCACACAGACTTCGTTCTCCCCATGACGTACTGTCACGCAAGGACACTCTTGAGATTCTTCTAAGTACCAAATCCAGTGGTGGCATCACCTAACTCACAGAAGGCACATCTGACCTCCGCTTTACTCCAGGCTTCAATGGTGTGCAGCCAACAAGTGTCTTTTATACACGGTTTTTGTCTGATGGCCATTTTCTTTTGTAAACATTTATTGTGAGTTGGTGACCCATATCACTAGTGTCACTAGATTTCTATATAAAGTAACAGCAAATAGTGTCAGGAAAGGCTTCAGAGGTTCTCCTTTGAGAAAAGTGCACAATATTAAGAATCCTTGCTTTAGCTAGTTCAGAGTCTGTCTTTCTTTCCTTTCATTCCTTCCTTCTTGTTCTAATTCTGTTCTGAATTTGCAGGGTATTCAGCAAGTGCAATGTTACAGAGTGAAGATTTCATACAGCCCATTTTAGAACACTGGCATCAGGAATTGAGTGAGACTGTGGGATTCGAACTCCCAAAGTTTGGTGGCTTTTGTCTATGTCTTCCAGTGACGATGGTTCTGGAGAAAGTCCTTGAACCTCTCTCTTTCCTTTCCTCTGTATTGTTAGACTTGGCATGACAACTTTCTACAGAACCTTCAGGTACAATCATTTCTATTTTCTCCTTTTAACTTCAAAGAAGTGGATTCTGTCAAATTTACTGAAGAGAACACTCTATGGAGACTAAGTAGCAAATCAGGGATCTCAGGAATGCACAGTGGTTTTCAAATTTTTGTTCTTTGCTTTACCCTTTACAGGGACAAAAAATACGCATTACCACGTGCATTATGAAGGTGTTAAAAAAACAATTTTTGAAAAATTTGGAAGGAAGCTACCACCATGTCTAAGACAGCGGCGTTACATTCCCTTGCGACTCACAGAGCATTCTTTCCCGACGCCGGAGCGTTCTGTGGCATGTAGGTGTCCATTCTGCGCAGTGTGAAGAGAAACGGGTTAAATATGGTTGTGTAGGAAAAGCAACTGAGCAAAAACGGAGTCCTACTGTAGCTGACAAGCGGAACCGTGTCTATCACTTTACAGGGTTTGCGTTTGTAGTGTGTAATCCTTGACTTGGACACTCTGGATTTTATATGATGAAGCAAAGAAAAGGAAGGAAAAAACAGAGGGAGAGAGAGAGAGAGAGAGAGGGAGAGGGAGCGAGAGAGAATGCTGTGAGGACAAACGCTCATAAAACGTTTTAGTTCAATTATGTAGGCCCACGAGGTTTCTATCATTCTGACATGCTTTGAATAAGTACCTAAATAGAAACAGAGCTGAAAGTCGTTTGATGTTCATCCATCACTAAATTTAACCTTTTTTTTGTTGTTATTGCATCACGCATGGAGCCATGATGCTTTACCAGTACTTTGCGTCCCTGGAGATGGTTTTTCATTTTTAAGATTTCTTCTCTCATGGTTAGGAAAACACACACCGTTCTGCTTGTATGAAGAGTTCTGTGGAATTTAAGGCCTGTGAACGCGAGAGATGAGGGCCTGTGTCCCGCGGGGAGAGCGTCTTAACTCTTCCCATCTTCTCTACATAAACATTTCATTTCATTCCTTGACTTCATATGAAACTATCTTAAAAATCATTTTTCCAAAATATAACAAATTAGATTGTATTCAGCATGATGGCAAAAAGAAAATAAACAATGGAAATGTGTATTTATGGGGAAAAATAGAAGAATTATAAACTGGCTTCTATTAAATTGGTTTAGATGCATTGCTGTAACCATCTTTAAAACACTTCTCAGGAAGGAGGCCGCTTGGAACCTGGATCTGAAGACAGGATCAGGGAAATGCATTTCTATAACTGTCCAAAATCCGACCTCTGGCTGAAGATACTCCATTCTGTCCTCTGGAATTATTTGCCCTCTGTGGTTTCGCTAGAACCTTAACCTTCAGGCAACACTGTGAAATCTTTTTCATCTAACCTGTTCTCCCTGTGCAGGGGTAATGATGAGGAGGGAGAGAATTTTTAAAATAAATCAGTGGTGTCTTAATCTGATTCAGTTCTGTTTGATCCTTTACTATTTTCATTAACACACTAGTGTAAGCTGAGGCTAAAGTCCGGGAGACACTTTCATAAACCACACCCCGTCTCTTCCAGCTCTGCGTCTGTGCTCACTAACTAGATCTCTGCGGGTCACTCGCAGTTCTGCTGGTGATAGAGATTGTAAGAACAGCTGGCTTTATTCTTGGTGGGATAAGAGCTTTAATCAATGAAACATCCAGAGAAGAAAAAATAACATGAACTTTTTTGTTATTTATCAGCTTGTTCTGTGATGAAACAGGTGCAAAATCATGTTGAAATTAATTTGCTCTTTCTTTTTTTGACATAGGAAGGAGCAAGGATAATGCCCCTGAGTCGTGGAAATTAGAAAACCCTTCTCCCCGTTCTTTCAACTCTTCCACAAGGGTTGGATTCCCAGGACACATGTGAATTGATGGCTCTTGACTGTAAGGAAATGTTGGGAGCTTGAAAGAAAGAGCTGGTGATCCGGAGCCAGCCTGGGTCTGGAGGAGCAGCTCCAGCAGACTCGGGCATCGGGGACTGGGACCTTCCCAGCCCAGCAGGTGATCTGAGCCAGCCTGGGTCTGGAGGAGCAGGTTCCGGCAGACGCTGGCCTATTGGACCCAGGACCCTCCTAGCCGAGGCTCTGGCCTCGCGCTGCGCCCTCCCAGACTCCTCACCATCTTTCCTTACGCTCGGCCCCCACTTCTCCAGCCCAATTTGATTTCAGCCCCTGAACTTGCTGTGGTGCCTCCCCCATGCCTGTTATTGTTCTGACCGGTGAATATCTGGTCTTGTGTGTTTTCCTGGAACTCCTCTCCAGAAATTTGTTTGCCAGGGAGATTCCGCCCTGAGTTCCGCTCTTATTTCCTGTCTTTGCATCTCCACCCATCCCGTCCAGAGTTTGCGAAGTAGTAACTACAGCTAGACTTTAATTTCCTAATACATACTTCACTTGATAATTTAGTTTTCATCTTTTTTAGGCCTGCCCCACAGTGATAAATTTGGCTAGAGTATCCCAGAAAGAAAAGCTAGAATCCATTTGCTTCGGGTGAACATACCCTGAGAGAACCCCCGCCCCCGCCCGCCTTGATCCGGCCACACAGAGACCCCGGCAGCGCTTGTGGGCGGCAGGACGTAGCCCAGACGCTCCCAGGAGCCTCCCCAGCCTTCCCACCGTGTAGCACCCTCCTTGCCTATGGTGGGAACACAGTCTCTGAAATGGTTTAATTAAAATGGAGAAACTCTGGTCCTCGTCCTCCTGCGTTTAAGCATTCACTCTTCTGGAAGTGCTGGGCGCGAACCCTGATTGTCTCTCTGTGTCCTTTCCCTTCCTAACTGTGTTTCCAGCTCTCCTTCTTAACCGCCTGCATTAATAGAAGTCTTCACTGTGATCCACCAACAACCATATATTTATTGAACACTAATAAATATTTTATTTGCAATACAAGGTGGGATGCCAGGTGCACCAAGGGGGGAGGGTTTACTCGCAAGGACCTTGGACCTTCTTGCTCTCAAAAAGCTTCCATCTAATTGGGAAAACAGCTTAGTTGGAATTTGCTAAGAACTCAACAAGTTGTACCAATTAAAAATGAGACTGGATTTTGGGGGGAGGCGTGCAGCTCATTTGGCTGGCATGGTCCAGAGGTTCTTCATAAAGCACTTTGGAACTTAAACCAGACATTGAAGAATGTGGAGTGTTCCAAGTGGAGAAAAAAGAATTTTAAATGTGTATTTGTTAAAAGTGGTTTCACGTTCAAAGTCTACTTTCCCATGCTTCTATTTCATATCCGTCCATCCATCGCATTGTTGTAGGTTAACTTTGATCATGGGCTCCAGGAGGGAAAAATAAATTTTCTCTCATGCTTTTGACAGGCTCCAAGCACAGTTGTATGAATGGAATTAACAGTAATGAAATTGTAACTCACAGCTTTCTTGTATAATAACTAAAATAAGTGTGATGGGATTTGTACTATTTTAAATTTAACTTTTTTATTTAAAAAAAGCCACATTTTTTGTTATAAATTTTGGCAAGTGCAAAAAACATTGCAAAGAGGAAAATAAAAATGCCTATAATCTCAACGTTCAGAGATAAACAAGAACATTTTGGCAGGTGCCTGGAGGGATGGTCACGCACAATAAGGCAAGGCGTGTGTTTTACAGCCCCAGGTACTGTCTTGCTTTATACACAGAATAGAAGCCTGAACGGTTCTACTGGAATAAGCAAGATAACAACCTTGTACTCATGACTGGGTATTATACAGAGCATCAGACATGCTCTTTCATAAATGATGTTTTTATTTGTTAATATTTCAAAACATCCTATATATATAATAAGCATTTGAACATATAACTAAACAGATTACATTATTGCAAGTATCACAATTTCAAATAAATTCTCACTATTTG
>NW_003852538.1:1154102-1179778 GCF_000181295.1 Otolemur garnettii | reverse complement strand
CTGGATTCGAACCCACCACCTTAGGTGTATGTGGCTGGCGCCTTAGCCACTTGAGCCACAGGCACCAAGCCAATTCTTCTGTCCCATTTTTAAACTAAAATTGATGTCATAATGAATGTTCTTACAGGTCTATATTTGAACTTCATTGTAATTTGAGATTGCTGCAGGGTAGAGTTAGACTTGTTTTCTCATTAATAAGACTTAATGGGAAAAATAGTCTGAGAACTGAACGATTTTAATGGAGAATAACATACTCATAAAATATACACAAATCATAGGTACCCTGCTTTTTGAACCAGTACCCAGAACAAGACACAGTACCTTGCTGAAAGCCCACAAGCTCTCTCATTCATGTTCCTCTGCAGTCGTGATTCTCCATGTGTAACGGCTGCACTGACTCCTGGTGTTACTGGAGTCAATGTGTTCTGCCAGATCGTGTAAGTGTTCAGTGGGAGGTTCATCCGTATGGTAGTATGTAGCTGAAGACTGTTTTTTCCATAACTGGGGCATTCTACTGCACCATATCTGTTTATCCATTCTACTGTTGAAGACTATTGGGATAGTTTTCAGTTTTTAACTACTACAAAGAGTACCTTTAAGAACATGCTAGCACCCATCTTTGGGTGAACATGTGCCCGCATCTTTGTTAGACATGTATGCCCGGGGAGAAAATTGCCAGGTCACAAGAACCACATAGCACCAGGTTTAGAAACCCCCCAGCAGCTTATAGAATGGCTTCATGTATTTACTTTCCCACCAGGAATGTGAAGGAACAGCTGCTCCGCAGAATTCCAATACTTGTCCCGTATGTCTTGGCCCCTGTGGCTGCACTGGTGCCTGTACACTGGTCTTGCATTATAGTTCAAATTCACATTTTTTTCCTGAGAGCTAATGTAAGCACTTTTTTATGAGTTCATGTATTAGCCACTTGGAAATCTGCTTTTGTGAAATGTCATTGCAAACATTTTACCCACTTTTCTAATGAGTCTTTTTCCTACTGATTTTGTAGAAGGGGGGACCATACATATTTCAAACATTTTGAGGTGCAACCACATATTTAATCTGTTGAACAGTAGGGAGAAGAGACAGTCCCTGGAATTTGCACAACATAAAGAAAATCTGTTGTATGAAGAACACCAAAAGAATTTACTTTGGACTTTAGAGGATATTTTCTTTCTGATATGGTGTTTTAAAAATAATACTTTCCACAAAGTTTCTAATGTTTCATAGTGCATGAAACAAAGCACAAAAAATATAGATGTTTATCACGAAATTTTATTTATGAATATTAAAAGAAAAAAGATTGTGTAAATATTCCAGGCTGGTAATCTATAATTAAAATAAAAGAAATAAAATAGAACAAATGAAAAAGAAATATTCTAAAATATTTAAGTTTCAAAATGTATCTCTATTTAGGTGGTGATGACATACACAGGGATATATAGAGAGCGGATGTTCTGGCCTGTTTCCAACCCCTGCTTGGAGATTCTGAATTAAGGGGAGACTGTTATATTATGTGCAAAATGACACTACAGTTCAGAATCTGTCAGCAAATTGGTGATACCAACTTCATAGTCTGTTCAGGCTGATTAGTGGGAAAAGCAGTCCCAAGTACAAATATCTGCAAGTTTAAATTATTTTTAAGAAAGAAAAGAAAAAGCAATCATATGACCCATCTGTGGACTCCTCTAGACACACTGTAGGCTGAATGATATTCTATTTCTGAAATTAGGTGGGTTTAAGGGCCATAGTATTTCTCTTTCTCAAAAAAATTTATTTTCCATTTTTTTTTTTAACTGACACTACATTAGACCCTGCAGGTAAAAAGAGTTAACGTTCAGTGTTAAATGCAGTGAAGTCTCACAAGTCTACTTGGGTATTCTTCCAAAATATCTTTAAAAATTGAATGATTTATACCAATTTTGGATTGGACAAACTACATTTAAAGTTCTGTCCCACTCTCCCAGCTTTGAAAAGGAACAGCACCCTCCACTGTGCGCGTCAGCGTGTGGTATCCTGCCGCCTTTGAAACATGCAGAGAGCGTCTTGTGCAGTGCGAAGACCAAAGCAGGTTATGCAATTGTGCGCCTGGTGCCTGTGCATCTGGCTTTGCTCTGGGTCACTGTTCCTCTCTTGTGTAGCAAAGCAGTTTTAACTGGTTTGTGGGAAGGTCAAAAAACGGAAGATATTTTAACCTGATAATAAAAGGCAAATAACATGAAAACAAGTAATGAAGGAACAAAGGTTTTCCTTTCAGTCAAGAATTTCCTGATGAAATCATACAGATTTCATCCCCGTAATCAATACCTTATTAAGTTAGTGTCTCCGAAATCTTACTTAAGTTCATACAGAAAACTTTATAAACACGCACTAAAGCACAAAACTTGGGCCTCCATCAATACCATAGGATAAAAAATTAGGGGTCACCGTTAAGGAAATTTTGGTCGACTTGACTTGAAGAACAGCTGCTCTTTACAGATTTCATGCACTCCTGCGACTTCATCACAAACACAGCTTTGCTTTCTTCTATGGACTTTTGACCTATGATGATCATCAATTTAACATCAAGGAACATGACCCAGCATCATTGTTCTGGGACTTATTATAGAAAGAAAATAAATCAAGAAATGAGGAGTGAGGTCCAAATTAACAAAGAGCATCGTATGGGGAAGCTCAGTGGGGACTGCATCTGAGTTCACCAGGGCTCCAGCGATTTAGAAGCGATACGGGTAAATCAGCTGTCATGTACTTTACGCACGTCTGTCAGAACTGAATCATCCTCATTTTTAAATTTTATGAACAAAGAGGAAAAATTTTATAGTATTACATATATATATATTCCTTTGCATACTGAATACACATGAACATTTTTCCTTGGATATTTTCACAGCACTTTCTTTATAAAGAGATATGCTGAGTTATGAGATCGGCATTCACAAGTGGTGGGTAGAAACAGTATCATTGCCTCCAATCACGCCTCCTGGTTTTCTCAGGTGTGGACTTCAATCTCTGAACATAACGGCTGTCTCCGCAAGATGGGTTAAAAAGACTGTTGTTTCCTATATTTGATAAAGACATCTTGACATTAGGAAAAAAATAAAAGTAAGGGGAAGAAATGTAAAATTATGAGGAGATAGTCTATCTCAAACATTTTAATCATTTCTCTTGCCTCCAGTGTTCACAGCAAGATTTATGTAGACAATTTTTTATTAGGTTTTAGATACATGGGACTTCCTTTGGAATTAGGTGCAAACTATATTTCTGTTCTTATTTCCTACTGTTATTATTTCTTAAAGTACTGTCCTTAGATCACATGCACCAGAATAGAACTGGGTAGCTATTCATAATGAAACTCGGTCTCTCCAAACACTTTTAATGCACATTTAATGCTGATTTTTTTTCATCTAAATGAGCTCTGTGACCAGCAAAGATGGTCTAAATGGCCCCAACATGTTTCTGTGGCTCTGCCTCGTAACGTGCACTCCTGGAAAGGCTTTTCTCTTTATCCTGTCCGCCAGTCAAGACTCAACTCATTGTTTTACCTCCTCCATAAAGCCATCATGGTGTGGTTTCCTTTGAACTTTATTTTTTCTATCGATAAAAAGGTAAAATAAAATAAGAATGAGAGGATTATCATGAAATAATGCTATGCCTACAACTGAAACCTGAATATCGTACCTCAGAGGTGGTACTTACCAGTGTGACATGGGGTTGGGATCCAGCCCGTGCAATTTCAGAGACATCCATTCTCTTGCCTGCTGCCTCCCCCGGAGAGAAACATGCTGAGTGGATGAGCTGATGAGTGGTGACCCAGCCAGAGACGTAAAGACAATCAGTGCGATTCTCATTTTAGCAATATACACTCAAATGGGGACTTTCAAAATAAAATTTTCCCACAAGGCAATGTATTAAAACATACACTATCAGTCTTCCAGAATTTTCAGGGTATGGCCCCTGGGCTACATCGTCTAGCTCTGGGACAGCTCTGGAGCCCCTTGAATGTGTTTACATCTTTGGAGTTTATGTAGATCCTGGATTCATAGAGACCTAGGCCAGATCTGGTTCAGGGGTCAGGGGGAATAGGTAGAATTCAGACTCTCCGCAAATGCTTCCACAAATAATTAAAGCAGAAGAAGGTAGGGGGAAAATTTCTAAATAAAACTTGCCCTGGAGAGGTTTACACTAAATCAGGGTTGCTTACCAGAAAGCAACTAAGAACAATGACCAAGCATGCTTAATACCCGTTCAGGTGGGGCTGGGAGCACAGAGACACAGCTGGCAATGGGCTGGTTCAGGCTCTGGGAGAATCTCTCAGCCCACGTTTCTGTGACATTATGTTCACTCCCACAGGGGCTCTCACGTTATTGAATGTTTGTTTCTGCACTTCTGTCCCTGCATCATCCCTTCACTTACTCCCTTCTCAGATAAAAGGACATTTCTGAAGACCTTTTGAATCTGTCTCCTCTGGTTCTTTGAGCATAATTCCATAGGAGCTTCACTTAAAAAAAAATTCAATATATTAAGGGATACTCATGTTTTGTTTATACATTTTTTTGGCACAAATTCAGTCAAGGTTATTAGCATGCCCCCACCCCCCAACAGTGTGCACTCTACCCAACAGGTGTGAATTTATCCATCCCCTTCTCTCCCCACTCCGAGCTTGATTTTCATTGAGATTTCATTCCATGAGTGTTGATCGATCAGTTCCAGTTGGTACTGAGTACATGTGTTTATTTCTCCATTTCTGTGATGTTTCACTTAGAAGGATGGTCTCCAGTTCCATCTGGTTATCACAAAAGGTGCCAGATTGCCCTTTTTCTTTATGGCTGAGTAGTACTCCATAGTATGCATATACCACAAGCTATTAATCCATTTGTGTATTGGTGGGCACTTGGGTTGTTTCCAGATAGCTGCAAATGTGAATTGTGCTGCTATAAATGTTTGATGCAAATCTATTTTTATAAAATGTTCTTTTTTCCTTTGAGTTTATACCTATAAGTGGAATTTTTTTTATTTTTGAGACAGAGTCTCACTTTGTTGCCCTTGGTAGAGTGCTGTGGCATCATAGCTCACAACAACCTCCAGCTCTTCGGCTTAGGCGATTCCCTTGCCTCAACCTCCCGAGAAGTTGGGACTACAGATGCCTGCCACAGTGTCTGGCTATTTTTGTTGTTGTCGTTGTTGTTACAGTTTGTCTGGGGCTCAGTCTGAACCTGCTGCCCTCAGTATATAGGGCTGGCACTCTACCCACTGAACCACGGGCACCACCCTCTATAAATGATATTGCTGGATCAAAAGGGAGGTCTACTTTAAGTTCTTAAAGGTGTCTCCATACAATTTTCCATGGAAGTTGTGCTAGTCTGCAATCCCACCAACAATGCATTAAGAGTTCATTTTTCTCCACATCTACCCCAGTATCTATTGTTTTGGGGCTTTTTAATTAGGAGCCATTCGCAGTCGAGTTACATGATAGCTCATTGTAGTTCTGATTTGCAATTCCCTAATGATTAGAGGCGTTGAACGTTTTTTCACAAGTATGTTGCCCATTAGTATATCTTCATTTGAAAAACTTTGTTGACTTTTTAATGGGGTGGTTCCATTATTTCTCAAAGATTTTCTTGAGTTATTTATACATTCTGGTTATAAATCCTTTATCAACTGTGTAGTATACAAATATTTCCTTCCATTCTGTGGATTGTCTATTTGTTTTTTAGATTTCGTCCTTGGTTGTGAAGAAGCTTTTTAATTGGATCAGGTCCCATTAATTTTTGTTGTTACTATGATTGCTTTTGGGGTCTTCTTCATGAATTCTTTGCCTACGCTGACATCCATAAAGGTTTTCCAACATTTTCTTTTAGGACTCTTTTAATTTCATGTCTTAGAAATTGTGTGAGTGGTGGATAGTGCAGATCCTGTTTCTGTCTTTTACATGTAGCTATCAATTTTCCTAGCGTCATTTATTGAACCAATTGAAAAATAAAAATCAGGTTTCATGTAGTCATCAAAGTATCAGTTACGCTGGTGAAGGTGGATTGACTAATGTGGTTGAGGTAAAACCTATGTGAATTTCCAGCACTCCAGTGGGTCACGAGTGCAATCAGAGCCCTTTCCCCACAGTGGGCAGGGGCTGCCCCAGAAACAGAGCAGAGGAAGCTGCACCATGGGATGCTCTGAGGACAGACAGAGGTCAGAGCACAGCAAGCCTGGTTCTTGCTTACAGACTTGCTAGTTGGAGAAATCATTTCTTCCTTCTTGGCGATCAGGGAAGGAGAGTTAGAAGTATTATCCCAAATGCCATTCTTGCCTGGAAGTGGAGGTTCCCAAATGGAAATATTAGGAGAAGGGAAGAGGATTCCTCTGACCATAACTTCAGTTGCCAAACATAAAATCTGACGTCAATGTGAGACGACTGTGAAGGCCCAACGTGTTGATATGTGATCATCGAGCCTCAAGAGCAGACTAGTGAGGCTGAATCTCTGGAGGGCAGAGAATTTACCAGGCACAACCTTGTGGCCTATTCAGAGATAGTTACAAACCTGCAGTAGGTGTTAAATCAAACAGGCTGATGACAGAACTGATTTATATTTGTGCCATTATGAATTATTTTCTATTTGCCGTGCTATTTGTTATTTCTCTTTATTTCCGGAGTGCTTGAAGATCATCCTTCACGTTTTGCATCATTTCACTTCACCACACTCCTGCATTCAGTCATAATCACAGAACGGCCTCTAGATCCACAATGCGGGGCTCCAATCGCCGCTCTGCCGTCCACTTGCTATGAAACACTGGAAAAAGTACTTACCCTTTGTACGCTTTGGTTTTTCCATCTGTAAAGTGAAGATAAAACAAAGGCTAATTTCTAGGGCCGTTGTAAGGATTACATTAGATAAATCTTGGGCCAGTCGTGCCTGGCATGTGGGGACTCTGTAGTCAAACATGCCCAGCGGCTGCTTTCACTCTGTTACCAGATTTGATTTTCACACTACTTTGTCAATGAGGAAGAACAGGCTATTTTCATCTTACACAAAAGAAACAGATCTTAAAAAGTCAGGAGCTCTCCCCAGGTTCACAGTCCTGCCTGGTGAACAACTTGAGCTTCAAGAGTAGACGAGCAGAAGACCCATATCCTCTGAGAGAGTATCCCCAAATCTTCCCAGGTCTTAGGTGTGGAAAACAAGGCCTCTCTGGAAAACATCTCTGGATCGCACACTCCCCACTGGGAAAATAATGTCTCTAAGGTTCTTGGCAGCTGTCTTCTTATGGAGTTCACCATTCAGTTCCTGGGACCCTGAAAGGCCACATGCTGCTTCTGACGGTCAGGAAGCCACTGATGTACAGTGTGCGAGACACTCTCAGACCAAAGCCCTCGGTGGCCAGACAAATCCAGTCCTTGGACCAAGGGCCCAACACTCATCCACTCTTGGTGAACTAGCTCCGAAGTGGATGCTCATGGTACTGTTGTCATCACCATTTATTATTTATTGAGTGCCGTCTCCTTACATGGGGCTGTGTGGAACATGCTCCAGACAGGACTTTTTCTCCAAGGAGATGGAAATGGGATTCAGATGGTCATGATTCATGAGATAACAGGAGAGCTACTCAGGTTGTGCAAACATGGTTTCAATGAGATCAGCCTTGGAAGGCTCAGCTAAAGGAGGAGTTTGAGGGGACGGGAAGGGGGGAAAGTCACTTGGCACTAAGGGAGCAAGATAGGTCCAGGTATGAGGTGCACCTTGAAGGCCAGCAACAAAAGGAATGAAAAGGGAAGAGGTGGCGGAGGAGAGAAGGCCAGGACGACATCAGTCACCAGCCAGGGGCAGGGCCGGGAGGAGCAGCATGACAGCAAGGATGCTTTCTATGCTTGTGCCTGGTGCATCTGGTGCCCAGTGCTGCTGTTTGTCCAGGGACAGACTGAAGGAGCTCGTCCTGCCTTGCTAAGGGCAGTGGCTTCACACAGCTGCCTGGTCTGGGCTGGGGGTGGAAAGTTGT
Source organism: Otolemur garnettii (assembly GCF_000181295.1). NCBI lineage: Eukaryota > Metazoa > Chordata > Mammalia > Primates > Galagidae > Otolemur > Otolemur garnettii. Next base: position 1,171,789 of record NW_003852538.1, on the reverse strand, counting down.
ATCACATCTGTACCAGTTTTTAATCTCTATTTGGTTTTGTTTGTTAGAGTTAATGAAAATGATGTGCTATTGTTATGTAGTGATGCCAGAAAAAGTTTCACCAGAGACTTCAGAAACGCTTTTGGGAAGGTGCCCGATCCCTGTGGTTTCACTTTCCTCTGTCTTCCCTCCTCCCTGCCCTTTCATCTCCCCTCCCCCGAAGCCCTTTCTCTGATACTGATGGATTAATATTATGTGACTGGAAGGCTATCTGGAGAGATTTCACCTGAGCAGGAAAGCCAGCCCCCAAAGATAAAGTGATGGGAAAACATCTAACAATCAATGGCATCAGCATCATTGAGGGAAGACCTGTTTGTAGGACTAGCCAATAGAAACACATAATTTATAGCTCCTCAAATTCATAGCTGGAGCTGGAGAATTAGGATAAATACACCTCCATGTGGGAATAATTAACAGTAATTTATAAACTCCTTAAGGAAAAAAAAAAGCCAACTATGTCTTCACCTTCCTCAGTGAGTCCCCCGGGTGCCATAGAATCTGTTTTGTCCATACAGTCTTTCAAAATTTATTAAGTACTAGGCATTGTGCTAAGGCTTTGGGAGCCAACAAGGAAAAATAAGGTATCCTTACCCTCATGGGACTTAAAACTTTGGGGAAGAGGATAAAACAAGATAGCATGTGATGTCTGCACTCAATAAGGTAAAAATAGACCCAGGGGTGGGGGGTTATTGGTTGGGGTATACATCACTCAGGATTCCCTGTACCAAGTGACAGGAGCTCTATTTAACTGACTTAAAACTCAAACGGGGATTTATGTACTCAGGAAACTGCAAAGTGAAAGGCATTACTGGATTTTGATCTACAGGAGTCTGTCCTTGCCCTCCTTCTGTCTTCCTCTGGGTTGGGCTAATCTTAAGACAGGTTTTTTCCATGTCGCAGGAAAAACAACCATTGGCAGCTCCATTTTTATGCCATATCTGAGTAACAGTCGCAGCAAAGGAATTCTTCCCCCAAATTTCCAGGAAGACATATGGAGCTTCTTCTTGTTAGCGCAACTTTGGTGAAAAGCCTACCCATGAACTAACTGTTGTCAGGCAGATGGAGTTGCCACCTGGTGAGGCTCAGGTGGTGTGTCACTTCCCCGGAGCCCAACAGGTGGAGTCGGGTCCATCCAAATCAATCCTCACAGTGAGGAACAGGCATTTTTCCAAATGAAAATCAGGGTTCTTGGAACAAGAAGTCATGAAACTGGGCACATAAAAGCAGCAGTGCTTCAGAGACATCCCGATGATTGGTGGAGACCTAGGAGGGGATAATTGTGACAGCTGGGTTAGAAAGGTGGGGCTCGAACCCGTGAGGACATTCACTCCACAGTTTGCTGGCAGCTGGCAGAGCTTACTCACACAGGAATCCATAACTGCAACTGGGCGGGCAATGCGGTTCCCAGCCACATATTCCTAAGTCCCCACCGGAAGGTGAGAGTGGATTGGGTTCCCAGCCACATATTCCTAAGCCCCCACCAGAAGGTGAGAGTGGATTGGGTTCCCAGCCACATATTCCTAAGCCCCCACCAGAAGGTGAGAGTGGATTGGGTTCCCAGCCACACATTTCCAAGCCCCTACCAGAGGGTGAGAGTGGATTGTGATGAACTGCTGTCAGTTCTCGACACAAGGGGGATTTACCCAGGGAGTCCTCACAGATTCACAAAGGAATTGATGATTGGGATGACGTCTGAAGAAAGTGTATGAAGTAAGCGGGAGGGACGGGGGAAAGGGTGGTGAGGGGTGTGTTTGACACATCCGGATGGAGAGGCAGAAAACCAGACAGGAGTATATACATGTCGAAATACTGGCGGCTGTGGAAGGATTCTCACTAATGCGTCAACACTGTCACTTCTGGGGTGAGGACAGGAAGAAGCTAGAGGAAGGTAATAATTTTTCTTAATGTAACAATATCATGTAACACAATGAACTTGCATTTGGGGGTAGGGTGTGATAATTTAGTTCCATAAAATGCAATGAGAGACGTTCAGAAGATAGTATCTAATACAACCAAGTTTTAGATATGAAAGAGAACTTGGATATCATTCCTGAAGCTGAGAAAGGTAAAGTAACTTTCTTAAATCTCATCTAAAATAAACAGAGACTGGAATTAGAATCTAAGTTAATTGGCTAATTAAAAATGCATGAATTTTTAAAAAAATTATTTATTTCATTTTGTTGTTTTTCCTTTAAAGGCAAGGTCTCTCTGTCACTCAGGCTGGAGTGCAGTGGGGTGATCATAGTTCACTGCAGCCTTGAAACCCTGGGCTCAAGGGATCCTTCTGCCTCAGCCTCCCAAGTAGCTGGGACTACAGGCACATGCCTCATTAATTAAAAAAAAAAATTTTATAGAGATGAGGTCTTGCCATGTTACCCAGCCTGGCCTCCAACTCCTGGCCTCAAATGATCCTCACACCTTGGCTTCCCGAAGGGGTAGGATTACAGGTGTGACCCAACACCACCAGCTAACATGAGGTTCTCTAACTGCCAGTAAGCACCATTTCTATTTCCTCGGCTTTTCTTCCTGTGAGTAATTGCTACTCATTGAGAATGCACTGACCCCTGGTGCTGTGCCAGACCTCAGAGACAGAGCAGGGGAGACAGCGTTTGTGGAACCCATGCTCACAGGGCTTTAATCCAGCTTAATTATTCATTAATATTGTCCAGCTAAGGAAGGTACTATAAACAGTATAAAACCATCAGTGTCTTCAGTTCCTAGAAAAAGTTAAATCTGGAACCATACCATTATGGTTCCCATCTTTCCAGTATCTGGGTAGTGACTTCACTGTTGGTGTTTCATTCCTTGGACACATGTGAGATTATTTCTATTTGCAATAGTGTCATTTGGCAGCAACTATCTTACCTTAAATTATCCACCTTTCAGTAATTTTAAGGGTATGACCTATTGGATCTGAGAACAGTATTAGTCTCAAATTAGAATTTTAAAAAAGAGAGCAAAAGGATCAGGATTCTCAAACCAAGTCCCATGTGGCCACATCTCCCCCAAGGGACCAGTGTCTGTTGTAGTCTTCTTGTGGGATGCTCTACTATGGTATTTATTATTTATGAAACAAACACTGCAGGAGAAATATACAAACTTTATTATGACCCAAGATTTTATAAGCCACTTTCAGATTTCTCCAGAGCTTTATTTGAAATTCCAAGGAAATAAAAGGCTTGTTCAGGTAAAAGATGAAGGCAGTGAAGAGGAGTGACGGGGTTTCATTGAAACACTCTTACCTGAAATAGGCTTATACTTGAGTTGGATATATGAGGTTGGTTTTTCTGGACCTATTCCTAATCCAATGCTAGGAAAAAGATAAATTTGAGAACAGATTTTTAAAGAGCCAACTGAACTTTCAAATGCCTTAGTTCTCCAGTTGAACGCTTCTCCCTGAGCATGAGCTAAGGCAAGGCAGTAAATTACACACGACTTGATAGGTCTTTGAACTTTCTAGCTATAATTTACTGTGATAAATCAGAAAAACACAGATCCATACTTTGTTGTTGGAATGCCTTTGTTTGGTTGTTTCATAACTTACTTTTATCGTAAAAAAGACAAAGTCTGATAATCTGTCTCTCTGATTATTTTTTGGCATGAATGGAGACTTTTTTTCCCCAAAAAACAATTCTATTAGTCATTTAAAAAAAATTAGACCCTAAATGCAATTCTAGACCTAAAAGCAAGTCTGCACATCTGGCTTCTTACTCCTGGTTGGCTAAATCTTTATAGGATTTAAGAATACATTATTTGGGGTAACGTGTAGTTGTGGCTGGCAGTATGCACACATCTTCATATGTTGGGAAATCAAGACAGGATGGGGGCAAGGCAGTGGTGATGAAGAAATAGGCTTCCTGGGACCACCTATCCACTCACTGATTCATTCATTCCAAAAACAGTTTATTGAGTGTTTCCAACACAGAGACACTGCACTAGGTGCTGGGAATTAAAAGTAAATAAGATATACGTTCTTGCTCCGATAGAGCTGAGGCTCAGGCTAGGCAGGTATTAATCTAACACATAGCGTATTTGTCAACAACTATGATCTGTACTATGATAAAAAAGGTATTAGGTGTTAGGAGATCATGTAACAAACAGGCCTAATCTGGTCTGAGGAATCTCGTAAGATTTCCAGGAGAAAGTGGATATTTAATAAAAAATTCTGAAAGATTAATGGAAGCAAATGAAAGGAGGGGCCTGGAGAAGAGGGCCAGACAGAGGGAAAGGCGAGTAAAAGGGCTGGAGCCCCAGCGTGGTGCCTTCGATGACGCTCGGGTTTGACTCCAGTTCCCACCCGCACTTGAAGCGGGCTCTTGCCCATCCAGCTGCCGACCTGATCTCCCTTGTGCCCCACAGACGGCTCAGATCCGCCACGTACGGAACTGAGCTCTTCAAACCCGCGCCTCCCTCGGCATTTGCTGCATCACCGTGTTCTTGGCTCACACCTTGGCCTTGGCTACTCTTTTGTTCTCACATCCGGCAGATCCCCTCGGATGTGCTTTTAAAATATCCTAAATCCAGCTGGTCTTCCGCAGCTCCGTCACTGTCGCCTTAGTCTACATCTGCCGAGGGAGGTTGCCAGAGGTTTCTGCTTCTCTTTCTGTTTTCACACTCGCACCTGCTCAGTCGATTCTGCAAAGAGGAGCGAAGGGAGCTTTCCCAGCCTCAGTCGGGGGCTGGCACTGTCCTACGCAGCACCCTGCATGGCCCCCTCGCCCTGCCCCACCTTCTCAGCCCTGGCTATCCTTCTGTCACCGCCTGCCGCCGCCCTGCCCCACCCCTTGCTTCTGGCAAGTGTGGTTCATGTCCCAAGATCTTCCCTTAACGCACATCCCACGGGCACCGTGGGGGTCCACCCGGGTAGCTGAGGCGTTACCTGGGTCCACACTGGTGGCGTTTACAAATGCGTCTGTGACACACACAGCAGCGGGCAGGCCGCACTCGGCCCCAGCAGAGAGCAGGACCGGCCTGCGGACAGCTGCAGGACACGGGAGGCGCCCCTCACAGCCAGGCCTGTTTCTGCGGCATCTTTGAGGCCTGAGCACTGGGCAGAGACACACTTCGTTGGTAAATTATTATAAAATAAAAGTGTCCACCTGGATAGTCCAATAAAAACATACCAGGTAATTTCCAGAATTTTTCAAAGATTTAAAAATCTCTGGTTTTGAAAAGTGCTATACCATCAAAAAAGCAAATACTGTACCCATAGACTTAGAAATTGAATTTAAAGATTGTCATAGTTGTTGGAAAACAGAGCTATTTTTACATAAAGTTTCAGATAAACACGTTAAGAGGAAGGCAATATTTTTTTTTTTTTTGCAGTTTTTGGTCAGGGCTGGATTTGAACGGGCCACCTCCAGCATGTGGGGCCGGTGCCCTACTCCTTTGAGCCACAGGCACCGCCCAAGGAAGGCAATTTTTAAAACTTATAATTAAAGACGCTGTGATAGGCCACAGGAGAGACTGTTGAACTACTTTACTGCCTATGCAAATCATGAAGACACTTTCCATTTCTTGCACAAGTTACAGGAATGTCAGAGGAAACATTAATTGCCATTTTATACACTTACATCACAACTAAATTCAGACTTAACACGAAACTGACTAGTATGAAGAATGAAATTTTTCTGGAAAATTGTTCTACAGAATCATTAGCTATAGATGTACTAAAATTCATATTTTGAAATAATCTGAAATTTATCCCAATGTTATCACAATCTATAAAAAAAAATCCTTAATAGCTCTAACAATTGCATCAGCCAAAAAATTTCTCAAAAATTATCAAATTATTTGTAATACACTGCATTTGCCAAGAGTGACAAAAATCACTTTGCATTATATTGATTGGAAGTGAAATTGCCAAAAATATAATTTTACTTATAATTTTACTGACCAAATAAATGAATTTTTTGCAAACCAAGCCAGAAAACTTTTATAATTAATGAATATATCATACAAATAAAATACGAATTTTTATTATGTTATGTTAGTATTAACATATTTTTTTTCTGTTGACTATACTTTTTCCTGCTCTTTGAACAGGGGCCTCACTTTTTCACTTTGGACTAAGTGATCCAAACTACTGTTACCTGAGGACTGTTGGGATATTTCACAGGATGCGTCAGGCTGGAAAACAACTGCAAAATTTGTTTTAAGTTTGGATTCTATAACAAAAGATGTACTTTACACCAAATGCACTTTAAAATCCTTCCTGCTTTCATAGTAAGCCAAGAATTGACCCCAATTACCCACATTCCCTAGGAGGCAATGGTGTCTGTTTGCAGAGACCACAGCAGGTACAAAGAAGAGTTTAGGTGGGCATTTAAACAAAATTGTCCACAAAATTACTGCCACATTATAATTCCTTTAAGAATTATAGAAGTTAGTCAATTCCTGACAGCAGAGAACCTCTAATACTTCCAAACAATTTCTGTAAATGGAAAGAGATGTCTTTAGAACTGGGGTACTTCCAAAATGTTAAAAGGTTAACTTTTACCTAAGCCTGAGAACAGGTGAAATAGTTGTGTGCGTGTGTTTTTCTGGGGTATTCGGTAAAAGGTGTGTGCGCTGCGGAGGAGGGGTGTTGCATGAGTGGTCATGGCCATGGCCCTGGTGGTCTTGCTGACATGAGCACACCAGGGCAACAAGGGCTGACCGGCCATTGCATGGGCTTGGGGATGTATGCTAGGGAATTAGATAATCCTATACAATCTGGAAGCACACTTTTTTCAATAGTTTTTCTGCGGATAATGTGACTTAGACTAAACAGTTTCTCATAGTATATTTCAACCACAGTTTAGTAAGGAGAACTGTTGATTAATGATGTGACTTTTGTGAATTCGGAGGTTTGAGGAAAATTATAGCTTCCTTACTTTGTGAAGGATTTTCACAGGTCATTTCCCTTTGGAAAAAAAAAAAAGTCCCATTTCTTTGTTCTAAGAAAGCTCCATGGATGCTTTATGGGCTATTTCACTCCCTTTGATGAACTGATAAAGTGCTTTGAGCAGGAGACCGGAGCAGGAACTCCATGTAATGACAGGCCCAAGCAGTTAAGAGGAATGATTTTCATATCACGAGTACATGTTGATGAATGTTTTCCTGGACACTACCTTGGTAGCTACTGATAAACTTTGTTTTTAATGTGATCAAATATTGAATTTAAAAATCTAGGTTAAAGAAATAAGACCTATAACTCAAGACATTTAAAAAAAATTAGAGGCATGTCCTGAGAACTTAAATACTCAAATTTATAAAACTGACTAGATTATTTAATTTTTCTTCTATTTGTAAAGTGCAATACAGTCTGATTTAAAACTACAAAGTGACCCCTTTAAAGCTTAAATATTCCACCCTAAACTTCCATTTAATTTTTGGACAAGAACCATCATTTTGTTATTTTTCTTTTTAAAAATAATTTTGCTTGTACCTTTTTTAAAAATTGCAGAATATTACAGGGATACAAATGTTTTGATTACAGAGCTTGCTTTTGTACTTCTTAAGACAAAGTGATACTTGTAAGTGTGCCCATCGTCCGGATAGCGGACGTCGCACCTGCGAGGTATAACTTCACCCTTTCATCTCTCCTTCCTCCCTCCAACCTGCCTAATTTCCATTGAGTTTTACTTCTATCTATAGTTAGTTCCAATTTAATACTGAGTACATGTGGTGTTTGCCCATTTTGTGATACTTCTCTGAAGGGAATGGTCTCCAGTTCCATCCAGATTGATAACAAAAAGAATTAATTCATTTTTGAATGTCCGAGCAGAACCCCAGTGCATACACACACCACACTTTACTGATCCACTCATGAGCTGAGGGGCACTTGGGTTGGTTCCACATCTTTGTGATTGTGAATTGTGCTGCAACAAACATTTGAGGGCAGGTGTCTTTTTGATAAAATAACTTTTTTCCTTTGGATAAAAATGAGGAAGGACCAGCTCAAAGTATTTCTCTTTGCTGATGCAATGATCTTATAACCTAGAAAACTCCAAGACTCTGCCAAGATGCTGCTGGAATTGATAAAGTCAACAAAGTCTCAGGTGATTAAGTTAATGTAACCAATTAGCAGCATCCTATACACCAACAGTAAACAAAAGGAAAACATTTCATACTCATGGATAGGCAGAATTGACATTGTTAACATGTCCGTGCTACCCAAAGTGATTTGCAAATTCAATGCAATCCCCAACAAAATACAAACATCATTTTTTTTTACAAGTCCAGAAAAAAATAAGTGTATGCTTTGCTTGGAACCTAAAAAAAAGCCTGAATAGCCAAAGAAACCTTAAGTAAAATGAACAAATCTGGAGGCATCTCTTTACCAGATTTTAAGTTATAGTACAAGGCTATAGGAACCAAAACACTTGGTACTGAACAAAGATGGAGACACAGACCAATGGAACAGAACAGAGAATGCAGATATAAAACTGTCCACACACAGCCATCTGATCTTTGGCAAAGCAGGTGGGGCTACACATTAGGGAAAGAATCTCCTGTCCATAAATGGTGCTGGGAACATTGGCCAGCCTTGTGTAGGAGACTGAGGAGGCCGAGCAGGTTCCACAACTCTCGTCACTTTATTTTTCTTTACTTTTTCCTCATGACTATAATCAGTCCTAGCAATTGGCTTTCTTTTCAGAGCCGAATTTCACCAAGAAATAATGCTACTATTCTCAAGAATGGCCAACATAAACAATAATAAGTAGAACAGGAGAGCAGACTTAAATGCTTATAACACTCAGGCCATTGACAGAAATGGAAAAGGAGAATTACATTGAAAAAAATTGTGGGTACAGATGATTATTCTTTACTATAAGAAACACAATGACTCGAGTGTAATTGTAAATGGCAACTACTCCTGGCCTCATTTGGGAAATAGTAGGGAGCGGTAAGGAGGGTGGCAAATTGAAAGAACATATCCGGCTAATTCTTGTCACATGGGAACTAAAAAACTTTACAGAAGATAGAAATGTTATTTTCTTTATTTCTTTTAAAACTACATAACTACATATATGTAAGTATTTATATACAGAATTTTATTTCTTTTAAAAACTATATATGTGCAACTTGTCTCAGTATTTGGACTTTGGCTAGATTTTTAAATGTTAGGTACAGCAAACAAAATATGTCTATGCAAGCAGGGAGATTAACCTGAGAGGCAGGTAATTTGTAAACTTAGGTACGAAATAATCAAACCAGCTGAGACACTACGCCAGGCCGTTTACTAGACCAGTATTCTCCAAAGAAGGGGCATCTGGGAGGCAGGGGGACCAGTAGTGAGAGGCTGAGCTCAAGACATGTGTTCGCAAGCAAAGAGGTTTCCAGCTCCAGCTGTGCTGACTGTCCAGCTTTGGCAAGCCTGCCAGGCAGCCTTTCTGCTCCTGGGACTCACATCAATTTCTCAGCAAGATTAAACATCACAGCAGACCTCAGGGTAGTTTAAGACCAGCTGAAACTGAATCCATAAAATGCAACGTGTATCTTACTATTTTACTGATCACCTATCTTACAAAAAGCAAGGATAAGATCAAAGGCTACTGCTTAGTTTAAGGATAGGGAGATTTAACCCAAACTTCCAAAAGAACACTTCCTTAATGGAATGATATTTGTTTGAATTTTTACAGAAATTATTGGGACTATAGAATAGAGAACAAATGAATTGTTCTAGCGACCTTTAAGAACGTGATGAAAAACTCATGCCTCGTGAGTTGCGATGGGAGTATTTTCCTTATTAACTGCCCTAGAGAAATATTTAGCCAGTGGCTGCTCTTTTATGCTCTTGGTTTATGGGGGAGTCTCGGAGTGAACAGAGCACCCAGCGGCTTTTCCATATTTCATCCACCTTTCCTCCCATGGAAGGAGCCAATCTCCCTGTGATCTCTCTAATGGAACAGTTTTCAGTCTGGTAGCTTTAGGCAAGTACCCGCCCCTTCTGACAATCTCGTGATGTCTTGTTTAAGTTCTCTTTACTAACACACGTGAGAATCTGAATGGCTAACGTGTATTGAGCCCTTTTATGTCGATACTGGAGATAGACACATATATGTTGAATCTGCATGAAAACACCAAATTGTTGTCACAGTCCCCATTTTCTCCTAGAGGAAAATGAGACTCAGAGTGGAAAATTTATGAAAGCCACAATTAGTGACTAGTTACTGGCTGAGCCGTGACTTGACCCCAGGCTTTCCCAACACCCAAATCTGGATTCCTTCCCAAACTTCCTTCCTCCTTGTTCTTTCACACAACATTGCTTTTGGTTTACTCAGCTCTCACTGAGCTCGTAATCTGCACAGTTTGCGATGAGAGATGTTCACAGTGTGCTTCTTTGCTTTGTTTGTTTTAAAACTTGGACTTGTAGAACATTGGCTTCTTGTACTTTTTTTTCTTTTTCTTTTTTTTTTTCACTGAGATCTGAGGCCCAGAAAAATCATGCAAATGGGCCAGTATCCCTGGAAAAAAGTGTACCATGATGCCCCCCCCAGCAGAGTGTACACCTGAAAGAGTTTCTGTCCTTTAGATGAATGTTTCTGGAAAGCCCTGCAGCGTTAACTGCCGTCTCTGTGCTGGAGGCACCTGCTCTTATCTCCAGCTCATGCCGTCTCCCCTGAGCTCACTTTGAAAGCCAGTTGCCTGTTTGATACATTCACTTGGATGCCTGATAAAACTTTTCAAAAGTTAAAACTCCAAAGCAGGTTTTTTTCCCCTCCCAATGGTGCTCCTCAATTATTTTCCTAGGATAGGACACAACCTTCTCCCTAACTTGCCAGCTCCACAATATTAAATGTCCTATAACTTTACCTCCAAAATACATCCCAAATCTGTCTGCTTCTCTCCACCTCCACCGTGCCACCATCTTCTAGCCAGGTCAATGCCTGCCTGGGCTCTCACTCACCTTGCCCACTGGGTTCCCTGCTTTTGTTCTCATTCCTCTCCTACCCTTTTCCATAAAGCAGAGTGATTTTCTTAAGATGTAAATCAGATCATGCATATCTTTATTTATTTATTTATTTTTTATTAAATCATAGCTGTGTACATTAATACAGTCATGGGGTACAGTGTACTGTTTTTATATACAATTTGAAAAATTTTCATCAAACTGGTTAACATAGCCTTCATGTCATTTTCTTAGTTATTGTGTTAAGACATTTATATTCTACATGTAGAAAGATTCACATGTACTTTTATAAGATGAACCATAGGTGTGATCCCACCCTTCACCCTCCCTTCACCCATCCCCCCCTCCCCTTTCCCCATATTCTTGGGCTATAATTGGGTTATAGCTTTCATATGAAAGCTGTAAGTTAGTTTCATAATAGGGCTGAGTACATTGGATACTTTGTCTTCCATTCTTGAGATGCTTTGCTAAGAAGAATATTTTCTAGCTCCATCCATTTAAACATGAAGGAGGTAAAGTCTCTATCCTTCTTTAGGGCTGCATAGTATTCCGTGGTATACATATGCCACAATTTATTGATCCATTCCTGGGTTGATGGGTGCTTGGGCTTCTTCCATGACTAGAAATTATGAATTGGGCTGCAATAAATATTCTGGTACAAATATCTTTGTTGTAGTGTGCTTTTTGGTCTTCTGGATATATACCTAGTAGAGGAATTGTAGGATCGAATGGCAGGTCTATTTTTAGTTCTCTAAGTATTCTCCAGACATCTTTCCAAAAAGAATATATTAGTTTGCAAACCCACCAGCAGTGTAGAAGTGTTCCCTTTTCTCCACATCCACACCAGTATCTCTGATTTTGGGATTTTGTGATATGGGCTAATCTTACTGGTGTTAGATGATATCTCAAAGCAGTTTTGATTTGCATTTCACTGATGATTAAGGATGGTGAGCATTTTTTCATATATCTATAGGCCATATGCCTGTCTTCTTCAGAGAAGTTTCTCTTCAAGTCCCTTGCCCACCCTGAGATGGGATCACTAGTTCTTTTCTTGCTAATGTATTTCAGTTCTCTGTGGATTCTGGTTATTAAATCTTTGTCAGAGACATAACCAGCAAATATCTTCTCCCATTCTGAAGGCTGTCTGCTTGCTTTACTTACTGTATTCTTTGCTGTGCTGAAGCTTTTTAGTTTGATGAGGTCCCAGTAGTGTATTTTTGATGTTGCTTCAGTTGCCGGTGGGGGGGGGGTCCTCCTCATAAAATATTCTCCCAGACCGATTTCCTCAAGTGTTTTCCTTACACTTTCTTCTAGTAATTTTATAGTTTCATGTCTTAAGTTTAAAACTTTAATCCAGTGAGAGTCAATCTTAATCAGTGGTGAAAGGTGTGGATCCAGTTTCAGTCTTCTACAGGTCGCCAGCCAGTTCACCCAGCACTCTTTGTTAAAGACAAATGTGTTGGGTAGTATTTTGTCTTTTTCAGTATTTTGGAAAAGGTTGAGTAGTGTGGGTACTAGTTCCTCTTTAAAGGTTTGGTAGGATTCTGACGTGAAGTCATCTGGTCCCAGGCTTTTCTTTTTAGGGAGATTTTGTATAGTTGATGCTATTTCAGAACTTGATGTAAGTGTGTTCAACATTTCCACTTCATTCTGACTAAGTCTTAGAAGGTGGCACGCTTCCAAGTATTGGTCGATTTCCTTCAGATTTTCATATTCTGAGAATAAAGTTTCTTGTAATATTCATTAAAGATTTTTTGAATTTCTGAGGGGTCTGTTGTTATTTCGTCTTTACCATTTCTGATTGACGAAATTAGAGATTTTACTCTTTTTTTCTTGGTTAGGTTGGCCAAAGGTTTATCCGTTTCATTGACCTTTTCAAAAAACCAACTTTTTGATTTATTGATCTGTTGTATAATCCTTTTGTTTTCAATTTCATTTAATTCTGCTCTACTAATTTTGGTCATTTCTTTTCTTCTGCTGGATTTGGGATTGGAATGTTCTTCCTTTTCCAGTTGCTTGAGATGTCCCATTAAGTTGTTATCTTCCTCTCTTTCTGTTCTCTTGAGGAAGGCTTGCAGTGCTATAATTTTCCCTCTTAGGACTGCCTTTGTAGTATCCCAGAGGTTCTGGTAAGTCATGTCTTCATTATCGTTTTGTTCCCCAAATTTGGTAATTTTCTTCTTGATCTCATCTCTGACCCATCTGTCATTCAGCGTAAGGTTATTTAGCTTCCACGTTTTTATATGAGTCTGCAAATTACTGTTGTTACTGAGTTCAACTTTTATTCCATAATGGTCTGAGAAAATGCATGGAATAATTTCTATTGTTTTAAATTTGCTAAGGTTAGATTTGTGACGTAAGTTGTGGTCGATTTGAGGGTATGTTCTGTGGGCTGATGAGAAAATTGTGTATTCAGCTTTGTTAGCATGAAGTGTTCTGTAGATGTCCATTAAATCCAAATGCTGAATGGTTAAGTTTAAATCTAAAATTTCTTTGCTAAGCTATTGGAGGATCTATCCAACACTCCAAAAGGAGCATTAAAATGTCTGACTATGATGGAGCTGGGAGAAATCAAGTTGCTCATGCCTATTAGAGTATCTCTTATAAATTGAGGTGCATTCTGGTTGGGTGCCTAAATATTGATAATTGAAATCTTGTCATATTGAGTATTACCCTTAACCAATATAAAGTAACCATCCTTATCCTTGCTTACTTTTGTTGATTTAAGGGCTATTGTATCTGCGAATAAAAGTGGAACACTGCTTTTTTCTGCTTTCCATTTGCCTGGAATATAGATGACCATTCCTTCACCCTGAGTCTATATTTATCTTTTAAGGTAAGATGAGATTCTTGTATGCAGCAGATATCTCCCTGAGTTTTTGTATCCAGGCAGCCAAACTGTGCCTCTTTAGAGGACAATTTAAGCCATTCACATTGACTGAGAATATTGCTAAGCCTGGTAAAATTTTGGGTACTGAGTTTTTCAAAAGTCCAGTGGACATTTTTAATCCTTTTGCCACTGTGGAAGGTGGAATTTGATCAAAAGTTTCTGAGTGATTTTACTTTTGTGGTGGAGGATTGCTCTGGTTATTATGGAACATAGGTTTGAGAATATCCTGGAGAACTGGTTTAGTTATGGCAAATTTCTTTAACATGTGAATGTCATTAAAGTATTTAATTTCTCCATCATAAATGAAACTCAATTTAGCTGGATACAGGATCCTGGGTTGAAAATGATTTTGTTTTAGGAGATTAAAAGTCAATGACCACCCTCTTCTAGCCTGAAAGGTTTCAGCATTCTAATATTCTTCCCCTTGTAGGTTATGGTTATCTTATGTCTGGCCACTTTCAGAATTTTCTCTTTCGTATTAACTTTAGTGAAGTTAATTATGATGTGCCTTGGGGATGCCTTATTCGGGTTGAGTCATGCTGGGGTTCTGAAACTGTCTGCTATCTGAATTTCAGAATCTCTTGGCATGTCTGGAAAGTTCTCTTTCATAATTTCATGAATAAGAGCTTCTGTGTTTTGTGAAGGAAGTTTGTCACCTTCAGGGATTCCTATAAGGTGAATATTAGTTTTCTTCGAATAATCCCAGAGCTCTCTGAGAGAATGATCGGTTTTGCTCTCCATTTCTTTTAATCTTTGAGCACTTGGGTGCATTCAAAAGCTTTGTCTTCGATGTCAGAGATCCTTTCTTCTGCCTGTTCCATTCTGTTACCAAGGGATTCTACCATATTTTTCAGATCTTTGAGGGCTACAAACTCTTGCCTTAGCCTCCTGAGTACCTGGGACTACGGGTGCCTGCCACAGCACCCAGCTAGTTTTTCCATTTTTAGTAGAGATGGGAGTCTTACTCTTGCTTAGGCTGGCCTCGAGCTGAACAAGCAATCCACCCCCCTGGACCTCCCAGAGTGCTAGTATTATAGGCATGAGCTACCACCCAAGGCCAACAATAAATTTTTTTAAAAAGTCATTAATTTCATTCCACAAAAAAAAATTATTGACAGACACAAAGATATGTCATTCACACTTTCCTGTGGAGAAAGGACTCAGGATCCAACTGCAGAAAGCCTGGCTAGCTGGCCATTTTAGGTACCAGCTTTACCAGGATCTTCCTCTGCTTTCTAGCTGAGGTCATTCTATTTTGGGGGTGTCTCCATGAGTGAGCAAAGTGATGGCAGCTGAGGTCATGATCTTTTCTGGACAATTTCCTGCCAGTGACTGCATAAAGTACTGAGACAATGGACTTGCCCTTGATATTCAACATAGACCCCTCTGATGGTGGTCCTCAGCCAAGAGCTCCCTGTGAAGCTGCAGAGACTTCATCAGGTTGACAGGTGGTCTGATGCTCTCCCAGTTCAGAGTTTGCCACCTCCTCCTCTGTTCACAGGTGTTACTTTCCAATAAGCCTTTTGTACTCCTCATTCTACCAAGAACCTGCTTCCCAGAAAACTTGTCCTGCAGCCAACGGTGTGCCAGCAGGGCACTGAGGAACAGAGAAGCAGTGTGCCACACTCACATCCTAGTCAGGAGACAGCACTGACGCGACTGCGTGACAGGGGATTCCACAGAGAAAGGACAGTTATTAAGGAAACGAAAGGCAACAGGAGACAGCGATCACTGGGGGATTGAGATTAACAGATGAGGTGGTGAGGGTGGCACTCTCTGAGGAACGATGTGAGCTGCAATCTGAATAGCAAGAAAGCCCCGGCCCTACAAAGACTGGTGACAAGAATATGGAAGGAGGGGCAGTGCCTGTGGCTCAAAGGAGTAGGGCACTGGCCCCATATGCTGAGGGTGGTGGGTTCAAACCCAGCCCCGGCCAAAAGCTGCAGGAAAAAAAAAAGAATATTGAAGGAGGAGTGAACGGCTGGTACAACTGCAGCAGGGAGAGAACAAGTTCACATGCTTGAAACCAAGAGACCTGAGTAGCTGGAGTGCGTCCCCTGTGCTAGGCCCTTGAGAAGCTCATTGCTTTCATTACTTCATTCAATACTCAGAGCAACAACGTGGGGCTGATCTAGTATAAGTCAGGGTTCCAGCAGGTAACATGATACACTTGATGTTAACTTATTGACATAGGGATGAGGAAACTTACAGCAACCAAGAAGAAACATGGAAGCATCTAGGTCCCAGCACCAGAGGAAGCCAGTCCACTGCCCACCCCGCCCCACCCAGGACTGTTCACGACAGTCGGGCAAGTCCCAGCCATGGACAGAAGCCCCCAGACTAAAGTGTGGCCGTGGGGAGAGGACCACAGCACTGCCCATCCCAGGCCCCAGGGATGGAGAGAAACAACCGCTCCCAAATTCTCACACTCCATGTCCATTAGTGGCCTGCCGCTGCCCCATTGACTGATCCCAACCCGGAAAGCACAGCTGAAACTTTGCATCAGAAGTTTCAGGAAACAGAACAAGGTGGAAAAGGTTGGAAAATGGAGTTGCAGGGACAAACAAAATCATTTTGTACAGTCACAATTTCATCTCCATTTTGAAGGAAAGGAAAGGCTTTACTAATTGTAAAGTGCATATTTTTTTTTTACATTTTAACATCTGTGAAATAGATATGCTCTTTATAATCAGTAGGGTGTCAAGTTTAACTGGCAGCATTTTTTTTCTTTCATTGGGTCACATAAAATAACAGCATGTTTTACAATTAATGGAGTCTTTTCTTTTCATGAAATATGATGACTAGCAGAAGGTCAGGCAGCTAGAAAATGACAGAACTGTGCAAACTTGGAGGAGCACCCAGAACAAGATGGGAAAGAGGAGAAGCAGCCAGGTTTCCTAATCCCCTCCCGTCTCGCCTCCTCCTCACTTTCTTCCTCTTCCCCTGCATCTTCTCCTCTCTTCTTCTCTAAAAAAGGACCTTGTTTCTTGCTCATTTCTGAGCCTGGCCTCTTAACACTCTGTCCTGGCCCACTGTCCCCACTGTGGCCATGGTCTGTAAAGACGTCGGTGGTGGGAGGGACAAAGGCTGAGGGGACTTCTTCTCCCCTGATTTTCACTTGATCTGTAATTCATGTAGATTAGATTCTATTTTCTGTGACTGGTCACTTGGAATTTTAACATCTTTAAAACTGAATACTTCCCTTTAAGAAATATGTAACTCTATGTTCAATTTTCTTTCATCAGGTATAAAGCTCTGTCCCCCTCTGGCCTAGATATCTGAGTTCTTTGCTTATCTATGAAACAAAATTTGAAGAGGAGCATAAGAGACCTAGTGTGTCAAATCTTTAATAGAGTCTCTGTGTTAGCGCTTTATCAAAAGGATGTTATTTATGTCGACTGAGGTTAATTTGGCAAATGCAGCTTAAAAATTGCTTTGAAATTCCTAGTGACTCTTAATTGCACATAGAACAAAATGCCACTCTTTGAGCTTTCATCACAAAGCAGCTGCGACTGGCCCTCCCCTGGCTTCACTGCGCGTGTCTCCTGGGCCACCTGCCCTCCCAGGTCGCGCCATTGGACTTCCCTCTTTTGCATCACTCCACACTGTCCCATCTCTGCCTTTGCTCAACTCAGTGGGAAACTGTAACATTTTAACTTGTTTTTTGCTTCTTGTGACCAGGAAAGTGGCCCTAGAAAGGAAAAGCAGGACACTCCTTTTCTAATTCCACAAAACTGTCAATTGTCATGAGACCCTTTACTTTGAAGAGCGTGAAAATTAAATTATAAGGCAAGACGTTCTCTTTAACTTGTTATTTTTGATAACTGTAAATTTCGGATCTGGGCTTCTTGCAGCCATAAT
>NW_003852538.1:1152887-1154018 GCF_000181295.1 Otolemur garnettii | reverse complement strand
CCACCTCCCACCTCATGTCAATAACATGTCTGTTAGAGGGGGTTCCAAGTGTCAGAATTTTAACTATATTCTGCATTCAAGAGTCACACTGCCAGGCTTTCAAGAGTGACATCTCTTGATGTTGCAGTTAAGACAACGGCCAGGGCTGAGGTCCTCTGACGGCTTGACTCGTGCTGGATGATCCACTTCCACATTGTTTCACTCAGGTGATGGTGGGAGGCTGCTGCTGGCAGGTGGCAGGAGGCTTATGGGCCTCACTATATAGACTGGACCCAAGGACATCTGACTGTCCTCAATATATGGCAGCTGGCTTCCCCCTGAGGTCAGAGCAAGTGATTCAAGAAACTAAGGTAGAAGTTATACTGTCCTTTATGACCTGGCCGCAAAAGTCATGTACCATCATTTCCACAGTATTTTACTGGTTGCTCAAGTCAGCCCTATTTATTATGGGAGAGGACTTCACAAGGATGGACAATGGGGGGCATCTTTTTGTTTAAGATTATGAAAGTGCAAACGATTAGGTTCTCTTGTTTGCATTTGCTTGGTAAAGTCCAAGCTCTAGTTGAGCCTTCACTAGGGTGTGTGCCATGTACTCTCACACTGTGCCCGAGGTGAGAGCTGGGCAATCCCCCTTCCTCCTCCTCTCTCTCCTCTCCTTCCTCCCCATCTCCCTACTTGAATTTAATTGTTTTTCTTTCTTGTGGGCGTGTAGTTCTTTTTCTATTGGTTATATCAGTACTGAGTGCATTGGATGCTTGCTTTTCCATTCTTGTGATACATTACTAAGGAGAAGAATGTTCTTCAACTCCATCCAGGTAAATATAAAAGATGTAAAGCCCCCAAGGGGGGTCATCTTGAAAACTGCCCATGACAGTCACTCATTTAATTCAACAGGGAGCTGGGCTAGTCTCTGGTGGCACTGGCAACACTTCATTTATTTATCTGACAAGTATATTTTGTGCACCTACCATGTACCGGGCATTCTCATATGCACTGGTGATTTTGCAGAGAAGAAAACAGATGAATTTCTCTTTTCTTGCAGCTGGCATTCAGTTGGGATGGGGTAGAACGGACAATAAACAAACAAATGTGCAATACGCCAGGTGCTAAGTCTGCAAACAAAAAGCAGAT
>NW_003852538.1:1140147-1151843 GCF_000181295.1 Otolemur garnettii | reverse complement strand
AAGGGAATAAACATCCACTGTCCTGTCCACATGTTAATTCTTAACTCCCCCTCAGTGTCTTCTGGAGCTGTGGCTTTTGGCCACCATCTCCCACCTATTTTTTTTTGTTTTATTTTCTTTCTTACTACTCACTGCTTCTTTCTCCATGTTGAAAACATACTACTATCAATATTATCCCTTGCTATTAATTCATGCTTCATTTTGTTACCCTGAGGTTATAGATTTTAAAGAGACCGACAGAATCAGCTGAAATTTGGGGTAAAAATGCAGCCTTACACCTTTTCCCCCAGATGTTCTCAGGCAGATTTTCCAGGGGTGGGTCCAGGAGGTTATGTTTGAAAAAGTTCTCCATGTCCTTCTGATGAACCACTGTGTTGGAGAACTACAGGTGTTTACTCTTTGGTCTTTTTCTTCCCCTACCTTTTTTTTTTTTAAACCAAGTATTAATTTATCTTCTTGCCAAATTTTAGTGTTAATCTCTTTTCTTCATTGAAATGAATTCCTAAGAACATTCCCGTGGTATCTGAATATTGAAAGCCAGTGGCCTTTCTCAGCCTTTATCGTGTTTGAATTTACTTCCTGACTGCCTTCATCTTCTTGAAATTCTCCTTTCTCTCTATTCTCATTAGAAATGTTTACTGTAAGTAGTGATCGCTGTTACATTACCATTTTACATCTGTGAAACTCAGGGATGAGAAATGAAAAGTAATCATTGCCAGAGCCAAAGCTAAACATTCTTAAGTCCTATTGTTCTAAGTGTCCCCAAAGACATTTAGGACACTACAATTATCTTCACTTTCATTTCATAATATTAGGTCCTATGGCTTTCTCCAATTTACTTAAAAAGTTTATATGTATAGCTTCTACATTGAGAGGAGTAGCATTTCTTTACTGTTTATATTAGGCAAATACTTGAGTAAATATCAGAGACACTTCATTCTATACTGTGCTAGGTCCTAAAATTGTTAAATAATTATTTGTATGAATCCGTAAGTGAAGGAGTTAGATGTCTAAGGAAAAGGCATTTATTAGGTGATTTGCTTTTGAGGTCTCACTTTCTACTCAAAATGAGGTTTATTAATTGTGGCAGAACTGGCTAGTTTTCTGCCAAAAACATCTGCTCCCCTTTCCACAGTGTGTGGCATTGTCACTGGAGGGGCTACCCTGCCATTTGCACCTGGGTGTGGCCCTATGACTAGTTCTCACCAACAGCCTGTGAGCAGGAGGGAGGGAACACATGGGATGGAGGTTTTAGAAAGCAGAGAGCCTGGGACAACTGAGCCACAGCATACGAGGCTGAGACCCAGAACATCACCCACAGCAAGGACACTCTCTGGGCTGCTGCAGGAGCAGCCAATGAACTTTTGTTGGGTGAAGATGTTGAAATGTGACTATTGGTTTGTTTCACAGTCAACACTGCCTCTCGGTTCTGAGTTACTGTCTGTACAAGTCTCTTAGCCACTTGCTGCTGATTTATTTTATTTTATTTATTTTTGCAATTTTTCAAATGTCTGAACAGAATTAGTGATCTCCCTTAGCTTTGCCTTGCTAAGCTCCATCTTAGGAGGTACAGACAAGAACGGAAAATGGTAAGAAGGCAAAAACTCGAGATCCTGTGCCTGCTCACCAGGTTAACAGGGTGTCCACTGGTCCCCAATTTCCCTAATACGTCTAAAGTCAAGTCTTGTCCTACAAAGACAGCTGTGACTAACTAGGCTAGCAGAGCACATGGGACTCTGGAACTGAACCAGTTCTACCATGAATTGTGTTGTGTGAAGTCATGCAAGTTTCCTGACCTCTCCGGGCCTCAGTTGCCACCGTGTGAGATAAGGAAGTTAGCTTGATAACCTCTAATTTCCCTACAAATAATAACTAAAGCAAAAATAACTGCAAAGCTTTTAAAAGAAAACCAGGCAAGTGTAGTGCATTTTATTCCCTCCTTTCTAGGAAACTCAGCTAGCCCACTATAATGGCACATTTTATGAAAGACAGTGCATTTGAGACTGTAAAGAAAATAATAAACAATACTTGGCTATGGAAAAATGTATATGAAAAATGGAGATGAAACAATAACATCACTATTTAACCTCTTAGTTTGTTAATAAGTGGAAAATATCCTGGCAAGAGGTATAGATTGCATCTTGAGAAGTTAGGTTGGTTCTGACCCAGAACTTGATGCATCTGAGTCAAGTGTTTACTCCCAATGGAATGCAGGGTGAGGGATGGGGCTGAGATAGCCAGCGTTTGGAACATTACTGGTTGTGGAGTGTCACTTGACCCAGGAGTATCTTTGAGAGTTAGAAGAGATGTAGTTCAAGTTCAGATGAAATAAAATACGTAGTGTGGCTTAACAACACACAGGCTTTTGAGTGGATTATCCAGAATTATGGCATTATTAGAGCCTGTCACTCCCATACTGGGTACAAAGGATGAAAGTATGACTATGGTGCTATGATTTTGTTCTAGGTCCACCCAGTTTTGCCCTTAGACTTAGGCAGATGGAGAAAAAGAACGAAAGAAGCAAACCCTACACCTTAGAGGGGCCATCCTCTGGCTGTGTTCCTGCCCGCAAAGTGGTCAAGAGAATGCGTTGTGCTGAATTATTTGTCCCTGGTCTGTATAAGCTGTGTCTCAGATAGGGTAAACCCCAGACTTCCCTTCCCAAATGGTCCTGCATCAGCATTCTGACCTCTTGCCTGGTCTGTTCTCCTGAGTTTGGTCTGTGATGACAGCAGGTGCTCCGTGGCCTGAGATTTGGTGGAAGGACAGCTGTTTTCAAGACTGTCTCTAATGGAGCTCACATATACCTATTGGGGTGTCCAGAGGCATGCAGGTGTAGTCCCCCACACCCACAATGTAAGACAGTGCTGAGGTAATGCACTCCAGGCTGGAGGGCATGTTGTAGCATAGAACTTGAGAGACCTGAGAATTCTGGGATCTTCTTCTCAGATCATTTTGAAGGTTTATTTGTCAGAGTAGCAAAATAGAACATATCATATCTAATAGATCGTGTGGTTAGTTTCTGACTGTAACATATTTGGCATGTAATATCTGGACCTAAACTTGTGTTGTGGGCCTGAGTAACCAAATTTTCATGCTAGCACCAGGGAAAGATGGATGGTTTATTTGTCTGAAAGCATTTTCCTTGATCTCTCCCCCTTCACTAATGCCCTGTAACTTCTCTTGGACAAACTCAGATCAATGCAAAATATGTGAGCATGTCTCGCTTGATCTTATTGGTCTTTTGTGCTTTGTAGAGTCAAACACTTTGCTAACGGAGCTCAGTAAATAACACTGGTTGACGGTTGATGCCTGTAAGGTCAATTTCCCTGTGGTAGTTTACACACATTATCTCTCAAAATTGTAATCCCATCTAGTGTTCCAGAGATTCCCTTGGCTTGAGAAATGCTCACATCCTATTCTTAATCCTCAAATGCTTGCCCATCCATTGAGTCTTACACTTGTCAATTCAGTGGCAGCTGTTTAAGCAAATGTGACTATGGAGATGCATTGGGGATTATTTTTACACAGCTGTTTGCACACAAAGGTAGCTTTCAATGGAGATGAAACTCTTCTGGATTATCTCATGAGTGTAAATCTGTTACCATTGTTCTCGCTGACTGTGAATCTCTGGTGCAGGCTGTTTAGCTATAGCCTAGTTAAATATTGCTACCCTATAAATCAGTGCTATTCAATATGGCTAAGTACCTTAGGGAGTTTTGGGGTGGGCTAAAACTGACTGGAGGTTAAAATCCAAAAGGGTTTGTTGTTTTTCCCCTTGACAATAAATCTAAAGTCTTTTCTCTTGAAGTACAGAACTAAATAAATAAAAACAGCAGGTGGTATTCAACCCTTTGAGGCTCATTTAAGCAACTGAAACTTTCCCCAAAGCTCCGGAAAGGTGCTAATCTATAGGGTGGGAGACTCACCTGCTGATGACAAGGGGGAGCAAATGGGACTTAAGTTACTGGGAGCAGATCTGAGCTGGTATTTCACCTCTAGCCATTTGCAGTTATTTTTATAAGCACTGTGTGGAAAACAATAATGGTTGGGCAAGTTTGTAACCTCTGTCTTGGGGGTGACCTACATGTATGATTTGTGGTTTCAAGTACAGTGAGAAAGGCCTCTCAGCTTTTGACAGCTCACCTACATGACTAAAACAGTACTAGAAATACCACTACCATACAGGAAGTTTTTTTTAGATTAACCAAGATCTTTCTTGATACAAAGGAATAAAAGAATATGTCAGTACAAACCTAACATTTTCATCAAGAATTTATTTCTCCAGGAGAGTTTTGGATCCTAATGTGGAAGGAGATAGAGTTGTTACAACAAAGGGCAAAAGGAGATGAGGAAGCGGAAATAGTGTCCCCTAAAAACATCTCCCATACTGATTTATTATTTATTCAGCTATGATATGTTGGACTTTTTTTTTTTTTTTTGAGACAAAGTCTCACTCTGTTGCTCAGGCTCTTCAGGCATTTATTGGTAAAGAGAGAATGTCATTTTTTTCTCAAGCAATATTGTGACTTAAGCATCAATCTTCTTGCCCATAGGAGGAAACAACCTAGGAGTGATTAAGTGGCTTACCAAAGATCATAGAAACTAAATTCTTTTCAAGTTTTATGTTCTTTCTACCACAGGAGTGAGCATTTCCTTGTCTAAATCACCTTGTGTGTCAGTAAATTTTTTATTTTCTCTGCTATGGATAAGAATACCTTTAATTAACTGAGCACCTGATAGCATGGTAAGCATCTGGGCCCTGCAGCCAAGTGGATGGGATTCAGGTCCTAGTTCTAGCAATTATAGGTTCTATAATTTTAGATAAATTACTCTTTCCCCCTTGGACTTGATCTATAAATTGGGACAATAATCTTACTTACCTCATAGGGTCATTGTGAGGATGAATCAAGGTCTACTTATAAAGTGAATACAACAACTGCTTAGTAATTCCTAGCTATTATACTTATCATACTGATTATTGTATTAAATCCTTTCAAAAACACTCTTAAGCAAATATTATACTTATTTATTATATAGGTAAGTAAACTAGATTCAGAAAGTTATATGACTTGCTCAAGGTCACCCAGATAGTAAATTCAAAGCAAGAAATCTACTTTACTTTATATGTAAGTCATTATGAAAGTTTTGA
Organism: Otolemur garnettii; assembly: GCF_000181295.1. Taxonomy (NCBI): domain Eukaryota; kingdom Metazoa; phylum Chordata; class Mammalia; order Primates; family Galagidae; genus Otolemur; species Otolemur garnettii. The sequence goes on along the minus strand of NW_003852538.1, from coordinate 1,146,691 downwards.
GATACATAAAAAAATCAAGAAACATAAAATCCACACAGAGGGAAGCCAATGAAGCCCAATCGGCAACACCAATAAGCTGAGCAAGTTGAAACTTGTATGGTTGAATCAGAAAGGAGCTGTCGACTGTGTTCCTTAGAAGTGAAATAATGGACCATATCAGTCTGTCTCAAAACTTTGGTGGTGACCCACCTATCAAGGTTTGTGTTATACTCTGCTGCAAGGTTGAGATGGCACCTGCAAACCTGATGGAGCCAAAGTTCGATATCTAGAACTAGCCTGCACGTAGGTAGAGAGCTGGCATAAGTCCCTGTGCAGGCAAAATGACTTCAAGATTTTGAACGTCGCTGCCAGTCCCAAAAGAGATTCTGTGCACCATGGCTGTGGCTCCAAGTATCCACCTTGGAAGTCTGTCTCCAAAAGACAGCGCAATTTAATACAAAGCCTCTGCTTAGAGGACTGAGGGGTGAAGTCCAGAGGGGCACAGACGGGTGTTAAGAAATGATTGCAGGGAAGCAGGACTCAGGCAAGAGCACCCTGCTTCACCTGCTTTAGAATGTTTGTCTGAGGCTTAGCACTTTGTCAATTCAAAAAAGCACCCACATTTACAGCTGTAAGAGATGCTTCTGTGCAGATCACAATCTTCACTGCCTTACGTCAAGAAGACTTTTGCCTTTTTCACAGCCTTGTCCTGGTTTCCCAGATGACGAAACTGAAATTTAGGAAGATTAGATTAACAGTGCAAGGCCATGACTAGCAAGTTGCTGGCAAAGCATTTGTAAAGTCTTTTGATAGTAAAGCTGTTGTTTCTTTTCATTACTCTAGGCTGCCTCTCAAAAGCCTGATTGCCAAGTACTTGGTACTGGGAGCCAAAAATATAGGGCTGGATATTTACATGGGTGGTAAATTCCACATGATTGGTCCCTTGACCTTGCTAGTTTATAAACCTATTGTGGAAGTAGCCTCTGATGCCCTCCAATATTAGCTTGGTCTGTAAGTAAATACTAAACCTCAAAACAAGCTTCAAGTTGTTAGTTCATACTAATTCAATATAATACTGAATTGCTTATAGATGTCAAATACATCTTGAGAGCCTGAAATTTGACCAAAGTTTCCTAGGGTTTTTATTGCATGTTCGTAAAATTTTACAAGCCCTGAAATTTGTGGCTTCTGACAACTGTCTCTCTGCAAAGGACAATGAATTAATTAGAGACAATGAAAAGTTTATTGCACACAAATCTTTGTAATTCTGTGTTGTCATTCAAAGTAATTGCAAGCTCCAGAAAGCCTAAACTCAAATGAGCCCAGGACAAGCCACATACTCCACCACAACACTAAGAGCAAGGCAAGTCCAGAGCAAGAATGAGGTCTTCGGTTTGTATGGAAACAATCAGATTCCTTTCTTCCCTGGAGAGTGGATGCATAATTAAAGATAGGACATAATTACTGTTCTTTTGTTATTTGAAAGAAAACTCAGCAGGCAAATGGCAGCTGGAAGAATTACAGTGCAGGTGAAGTCGACTTGCAACTTGGGAGGTAACTGCTATGATTTGCACTGCACTGAGTGAGGCACCAGATGAGAGCCATGTTGATACAGGTAATGTGTAGCAGCTCATTTGTATAATAAGCAGCAGGAGGATGTTTGAATCTCCCAAATCATCCTAAAGTTAGTGAAAGGCAAGGATGATTCCAGCAAAAACATTAACTGAATTGTGAATCCCACACTGAAATGAAGCTTACTAATTTGCTGATCCTCCCAATGGAAAACAATTTTCATTTAAGTATATGTATAATTTTGTTATAACTTAAACAATCTACCTACTTCTAAAAAGGATTTAATGAAACTTAACTCTATTACAAAGTGAAAACTAGGACACAGACAAACTAAAGTTTGGGGATAGGGTGTGTCTAAACAAACCACTCCATAAACCCATCCAGAAGAATTCTAAGCAGTGTATTTTCTTCAATGAAAAAACAAGGTAGCTGAGTAACAATATCGAAATATTTTCTGAATTTAACTGTACAAAACAATATTTTTTTAACCCACTTGTAGTTTGGTGTTGAAATGATTTTTGCTTATAGGAGGGATTTTAATGTTTCATTTTAAGCTTTTATTTTCATCGTATTCTATAACATTAACTGTCTCACACACAAAGAAAAATCATGTTTTCTTCCTTTTTCTGACACATTGCCAGAACATGTTTCCCAGAGTTCTTGGGTCTAGGTGAGCTGGCTGGCTCGTTCTAGTGTGTTATGAACCTGATGAGCAGGTGTCTGTCGCCTCTAAGCTGAGACGCTTGAGAGCAAGCATGCCCTCTAAACACTGGTCTCTTCCCATCCACTGGTTGAAGGCTGAGAATGTAATCCCTGGAAGCTTTAGAGCAGTGGTTCCCAAAATGTGATCTCTAGACCAGCAACATCAGCAGTTCCTGGGACTTATTTAAAAAATGTAGATTTGGGGGCCCACTCTGGACCCACAAAATCAGAAACTCTGGAGGTGGATCCTAGCAATTTATGTATTAACAAGCCCTCCAGGTGATCTTTTTTTCTTTCTTTCTTTTTATTAAATGATAGCTGTGTACATTAATGCAAACATGGGGTACAGTGTAGTATTTTCATCAAACTGGTTAACATAGACTTTATGTCATTTACTTAGTTATTGCGTTAAGACATTTATACTCTAGTTTTAGAAAGATTCACTTATACCTTTGTAAGACAGACCATAGAGGTGATCTTTCCAATTACCCTCCCTCCACCCATCTGCCCTTCTCCCCTCCCCTCCCCCAGCCGCTCCCCATACTCTTGGGCTAGAATTAGGTTGTTGCTAGAATTAGGTTGTTGAGAACTATAAATTAGTTTCATAATAGGGCTGTGTACATTGGATACTTTTTATTCCATTCTTGTGATACTTTGCTAAGAAGAACATTTTCCATTTCCATCTATGTAAACATGAAGGAGGTAAAGTCTCCATGTTTCTTTAGGGCTGCATAGTATTCCATGGTGTACATATACCACAGTTTATTGATCCATTCGTGGATTGATGGGCACTTAGGCTTCTTCCATGACCTGGAAATTATGAATTGGGCTGTAATAAACATTCTCATACAAATATATTTATTGTAATGTGATTTTTGATCTTCTGGGTATACACCTAATAAAGGAATTGTAGGATCAAATGGCAGGTCAATTTTGAGTACACTATTGGGACCTGAACAAACTAAAGAGCTTCTGCACAGCCAATAACACAGTAAGTAAAGCAAGCAGACAGCCCTCAGAGTAGGAGAAAATATTTGCAGGCTATGTCTCCGACAAAGGTTTAGTAACCAGAATCCATAGAGAACTCAAAGGACTTGAAGAGGAATTTCACCAAAGAAGATAGGCGTGCGGCCTATAGATATATGAAAAAATGCTCACCATCCTTAATCATTAGAGAAATGCAAATCAAAACTACTTTGAGATATCACCTAACTCCAGTAAGATTAGCCCATATCACAAAATCCCAAAACCAGAGTTGCTGGCGTGGATGTGGAGAAAAGGGAACACTTCTACACTGCTGGTGGGAATGCAAACTAAAATGTTCCTTTTGGAAAGACGTCTGGAGAACACTGAGAGAACTCAAAATTGACCACAAGGTGATCTTGATGCAAAAGAGTTTGGGAACCATTGTTCCAGATAATGGCAAGGCTTTGGATCTGAAGGGTCCTGAGCCCTTGCATGACTGCACGGAGCAGACTTCTTTCTTTGCCCCTCTTCCTTTACCTCACTGGACTGTGACATGAGATAATTTTTTGTACTGCATTAGACTCCGGAGATCCCCAGGTTGCTTTCTGGGGCAGTCAGCCTAGCGCAGCTTCCTGATCCTTCTACTGCTGCTCTTATGACTGTAATAACATTCTGCTTTTGTCTTTGTTACTGCAAGCCTGGGGAATGACAAAGAGGGAATAAGCTAACAGTTAAGTATTCTTTTTTCTCAAGATTGAATTTTCATATACTATTCCCTCCACCTATATTGTTACTTCTTACCTAGCAAAATATTACTCATCTTTCAATCATCTCCACATCAACAAAATCTTAAGATCCCTTCTTATCAGTGATTTTCAACCAGTGTGCCAGGAGAGGACCTTAGGTGTGCTGTGAAAAATTTTAAAGATCATTATATTATTTTAGAAAGAAGTTCAAAGCACAGTAAGTATATATATATTTTTGAGAAACATAAGTGTGCCACAGAAGTTAACTGTAGGTTCAAGTGTGCCATGAAATAAAAGAGTTGAAAACAAAACCTTAGATGATAAAGAAAGCAGCTTTCTACAGAGCCTTATAGAAACCAAATGCTTCCTAATGTGAGACAGTGATCTCAAACACCCCAAATTGGTCATAATATTACATGACTTTTTTTTTTTTTTTTAGAGACGGGTCTCACTTTATCGCCCTTGGTAAGAGAGCCGTGGCAGCCTCATGCAGCTCACAGCAACCTCCAACTCCTGGGCTTAGGTGATTCTCTTGCCTCAGCCTCCCGAGTAGCTGGGACTACAGGTGCCCACTACAATTGGCCCAGCTATTTTTTTGTTGCGGTTTGGCCAGGGCCAGGTTTGAACCCACCACCCTCATTATATGGGGCCAGTGCCCAACTCACTGAGCCACAGGTGCCACCCACATGACTTTTTATACAGTTGATATTTTTAAGTATTCCCCAATATGGTAAGGGTTACTTTGTGGGAGGAAAGTGCTTTTATCCTACTCCTAACACATATTTCTGTGAGTAATTTAGTTCTGCCCAGTATGAGTCCTCTAGAATTTTTCTAAGTGGGCGTATTGAAAAATTTTTAATTGATGTAAGTCAACCTTATGGATTGCTGCTTGACAAATCAATATGCTAACATATTTTATAAAACTCTAAAAAAGTTTTTTTTTTAACCAGATAAAAAGCTAATTTTTACCATCCATTAAAAAAAAAAATTGACACTGAGGAATTTCACCTCCATCCTGACATAGAAATCACTGGCCCTTTTAACTGGGCTGGATTACAAGAAACTACAAAACGCCTATTTTTTTTTTTTTTTTTAAGTATTGAGTCTCAAGTAGCTTTCATGCAAAACAGGAAAGTAGTTTCCTTGGCCTCTTCCTCCAAAATTCATTACCCTGATGGCGAGGAGAGGCAAGAAAAATGCAATCCCAGTTTTAAAAAATCCAACGCCAAAGGACCTTTCTCCCTTACGTTTACAGTGGCTCACGGGAACCTTCACCCTCGTGCCCCCGATTCCCCCCTGGAGCTGCTGTTCCTTCCTTCCTATGCCAGAGTTTCCTCCTCCATCAGAGCCAACCCCACCTTCAATTTACCCATAGCTAGTTTTAGTTTTAATGGACATTTCAAAGAAAGTTAAAACAGTTACATCACATAGACATAAGAACTTTGACCCTCTTGCTCATCGCACCAAAAGCTACGTCTAACTAATGCTGAGACGCAGTGATGTACCTGACCTGGCCCAACACATTTGTTCTCTGCACACCTGAGTTGGGAAGAAAGCTCACGGCTCAAGTGTGCCCTGAAATCCAGCACAGGACCACCTAGTTAACATCCAGTCTATCCTGACTGGATATATCTTAAATTCTTACTGAATTAATGCAAGACTAAAGATGAGTAATTAGGTAAGATATGGGAGTAAATGCCACATTTTTGGTAATGCTCAGAATATAATTGATATTCTGCAAATATTACCAATATTATAATTATAAATTTAAAGCTACTTAATCAGATATGATAATTTTTGCTTCAGCTCATGGAGGAATTTTGATAATTTCCACTCTTCTTCTCCCCTCTTTCAACAATCTTCAGTGGTTTCTTACGCACGTTTGACTTTTCCATTTTCTCCGTGTTCTGATTTGGTTCTGAGATTTAACTGTGCTAACTTTTAGGATCATCTTTTCCTGTTCATTATTTCATACCCCATTTTTCATATTTGCTTATCCCTTAAGTTAATTTTACTAATAATCATTTCTTATTTTCATTCATGAACTTTTGGGGGCTAAGGGACGGGAGAGTTCTGGACAATGCTCACAGTGAACTCAGACAGCAGAGGACTCAAGTGTGTAGAAGAAAAAGCATTTCCCTCACTCCCCATGGGAATGACACCATGGCTGGTATTTGCAGGGAAAACCTTGTCAGTCCCGAGAAGAGGACAATCCGTTATCTTCTGGTATAAGATGTTGCCTCAGAGAACTCTGAGAATTCCCTGATTTGGGCTTCTTTTAAAGTAATCTTATTTTTTATACTTGGAAGCTTGGAAAATTATTTCATTTTTCTTAAAATTTAAAGGGACGCTTCCTAGGTGAAGGACTCAAATACAACTAGGACTTTACCTTACAAATGTGAACAATGTAACCTAAGTATATGTGCACTCATATTAACTCAATAAAAAAACCCTTGAGTTAAAAAAATTATTTTAGTAGATTTTAGTTATTATACTACTATTGATATTAATTAGGACATAGCATTTTAAATATTCAATTTCAGGTTTTGGTTTTAATTCTGTAACTTTTTTTTTTTTTT
>NW_003852538.1:1127354-1139976 GCF_000181295.1 Otolemur garnettii | reverse complement strand
GGCCTGGGCTGGATTCAAACCCACCACCTTAGGTGTATGTGGCTGGCCCCTTAGCCACTTGAGCCACAGGCACCGAGCCTGTAAATTTTTTTACATTACCCCCTTGGTCATCTGTCCTAGCACATCTCCCTCATAGTCTCCCTCAGGAATAGATATTAGTTTTTAGTTAGATCCACACCCTGCTGTCCACCCCTGTCCTCGTCCCTCGCATTACTGTCATGGTATACACCTGGTGTTATGCTCCTGCAGTCTGTCTACAGGTTCACGTACAGGAGAACCTGATTCTTCACAGGAATTCTTGTACTTTTGCTGCTGGTATTAACCTGAGTAGGTCCAGAATCCAACCTACTCTATACTTACTACTCCTCTCTTAAACTGGACGAGGATGGTTCATAGTTCTTACTCTTCATTTTTTAGGGTTCACTTCTGCTTCTTTTTCTTTTGTTTGGGGTATTCTGTCAGCATCTTTGCATCACTCATAATTTCATGTGTCCGGAATGCTCGGCTTGGCTCAGAGTCCAGGAACAAGACAGAGGTGCCTCAAGGCCGACTTGATTGACCTGTGGGTTAAAGAGTGGAGAGAAAAGCAAAATCCAAAAATCAGCATGGACTGCTGAAACCAGTGTCAAGATCCAAGGACAAAATACAAATGAAGCAGCAGGCTCACCCCCTGTGAAGACAGAGAGTTAGAGACCTCGGGTAAACACTGTCAGGAAGGCAGAGCATGTAAGTGGACCGAGGTGGGAAAGCTGGGTCCTGAGTCTCTGAGATACTTTAGGAGGCGACTAACTGTACTAAACAGTTTAGACAAAAGGGGAAGCTGAGTCAAGTGAGAAATCCTATCTCATGCCTGTTGTTAAAGCTTATGCCGGGGGGCCTGGACGGGCCGTGTGGCTCCTGGTAGAAGTCCTTCCTGAGACCGTGTCTGCCGCTCAGGTTGGCTGGCAGCCGTGCCCGGATCCCCTGATCACAGACAGGAAGGAATATGCGCCCTTCCATTTGTTTTGGCAATTGCTGAGGTTGTTTTTCTCTTCTGGATGATTCCACAGATAGGTATTTTAATTAAAAAAGGGAAAGAGTTCTCAGCAGTTTCAATTCACTCTACCATTTTCTGTCAATTCCCCAATTTTTGTCAAAGGTGAATATCTTTGTAAGTCACAGAAGCAATATGAAAAGAAGACAGAAGTCCCAATTACTGTGTGTAATATTCTACCAATATGCTTCCCTCCACCCACTCCCGGAACAGACTATAATTAATTTCATAAATCCAGCATTCACGGATCGAAACTGTTTGTGTAAGATGACTAACAAAGGTGTCCTTTGCCCGAATTTATGTGATATGGAAACATGCCCAAGAGGAAGTAAAATGAAATTATTAGGTCACTTTGGATTTTCCAAAACCTTAAGATAATAATCTCTTTGATAGATAACTGAAAAGTTTTGGTATCAAATTTTAAGCTTTGATGCCATGTGAAGATTGGCCATTTAAATGAAATGTATATTTTCCAGGAAGAAGTGTTCAGAGTTAAGGAAGTTTTCATCAGAATGTGCTTTGCTGGCCCCTCAAAATTGCTGTCTGGCTCCACCCTCAATCAGAGAAGGGGCCCAGCTCAGCGACTTGTCAGAAACACAAGCAGAACGTTGGCCCACAGCACCTCCTGGGAGACAGGGCTTCCAAAGTAAGTGCATGTTTATATTCCAGAGTTCCCCACTTCAGCTCTATTTTACACTGAATTTTAAAAACATGTCAACAGAGTCGATACATGGCATGTAACAGATAGCCACTGACTACACAAAACAGGCAGTCACAGGCCATGAGAAACTAGACTAGGAATTCTGTCGTCAGTACACGTACACATCAACTGATCGTTCAAGAGTGGAGGAAAGCGTCCTTCATTTCTTTCATAAATCTTGGCTTCAGAACTTGCTCCAACTTGAGGACAATTTCCCTAGCACTCATTTATTGATCCAGCTATCCATCTATCCCATTCAATATTTTCTGAGTATTCAGCACGTGTTGATGTGATTTTAAAATTCAGTGTAAAATAGAGCTGAAGTGAGGGAGGAACTCTGGAATATAAACATGCACTTATTTTGGAAGAACTGCTACTTCATGAAGTAGCAACGGAAGTAATTTTATGCTTGGGGGTCACCACAACATGAGGAACTGTATTAAAGGGTTGCGGCATTAGGAAGGTTGAGAACCACTGCTCTAAAGGGTGAGAATCAGACCGACTCCTTTCTAGGCCTTGTCTTACGAAATCAGCTGCCTTTGCCTCTCCATACTTGGCTCCTTTGCCTCAACGCAGGGAGCTGGCGAGTTCTGTTGGGGTTCTCGCTGCCGTGAGAACTAATCACAGTGAACTCTCCAAGGCAGTAGGCTGGTGAGCACAGGGCTCAGGGCCAACTTGTTTGTTTCCCCTCTCAGGCGAGGATCGCTGCCCTTATTATCCGGATCCAGTATCTCGGAAACCATTGTTTCATATATTCTGGTTGTTTTAGCCAGGAAGGTAAATCCCGACTCTGTCTCCGTCTTGGATGGAAGCACATGTCTACTGCTGAGTTTCCAGAGCTTTCAAGTATTCTGCACAGGAGACCTTTGTTGTGTGGGTGATTTACAAATGTTTTCTCCCAGTATATAGTTTGTTTATCTTTTCATTCTCTTAATTCTGTATTTTGTTGAGAACAAGTTTTAATTGTGATGTTCAATTTGGCTAACCCCAGGTCAGATAAGTTTTCTCCTATGCATTTGCTACTTTTGAACTACTATTCACTTCATTTTATTTCAATTGTGTGCATGGGAAAAATTCATCTCTTGTTACTGAACTGTGTAGGATCTGTCTCACACCAAGCGTTCATTCTGGGCTATGTTCCATAGGGATCTTGACACACCTGTAATTATCTGAGTCTCCACTGGATGTCAACACCGCTCAAGGAAAGGCAGTTCCGGCATCGTATTGGGTGTACAAAACAACCTGTGGTTTACAGCAGAGTTAAGGTGGAACGATTAGAAAGGAGGCTAGAAAAAGTGGCACTGCTTTGGTCCGTAATAAAAGTCAGGCAGAGTGTGGCATTGCAGTGTTGAAATTCATAACAACGCCGAACCCCAAAGCTGAAAGACTGAATTCTATTTCCCACTCTGGCTCTGTAGTAGCTGACATATGCAAAAATGAGACCACATTTTGCTTGAATTATTTAGCTAATTCTCACAAAGTATTTTATTGAACTAGAAAGTTCAACCACTATTTCATTTCTTCTGTTCACTTTCCAGACATATACATATTTCAGCAGTGATCAGGTGGGAAAGAATGACTTTGATGAGAAAAATACCTGGACCATTTTGGTTCATGTCCAAGGATATTACCAACCTCAGCAACATAAAACAGGGCTCAAACAGTAGTGTTCTTTGATCAAATTTCTGAGCAGGTTTCATTTCTAAGAAGGGCCATACAAAATTTAAATTTGAGGCTTAAGATCTTTAAGAACGAGATTCTAGATATATTTTATAGGTTTATCATTCTGAATTAGGTAATTATACATTCTATCATTGCTATATTATATAAAATCATGTCTTTCTATAAGATTACTCATTTTGAAAGTTGGAAAGAATAAAATGTCTGATATTTTGGCTTTAGATTCTTCAGGTGGGAATATGGAATTCTTAGGAATTCTACAGGAATATGGGACTGACATATGCAGGTTCACATGGGACTCGCTCACTCAGATCCTCCTCAGGGTGGGGAAGTATCTCAGGGGGCATTGTGTGAAATATCTCTAATGTGTAATATGAATATAGTCAAAAGACTTCCAGTTAATGGAGTATAAAAGTGAATTTATGCTTATCATTACCTAACTAGCATTGTGCTAGTGTGAATAGCAATACCAAAAATATTGAATAATCATATTTAAGTCAGAGGAAATTTTTAAATAGACATGTTAAAAGTGTTCTTGCATTTAGAAAAAGGCACCCAAAATTCAGTTTAAGATAATGGGGATAATTTAGCCAAGCAGAATTCTATCTTAAAAGTAAGATACTGTTTTTTAAAAATTTCAGGTTAATATGAGAGCACGAATGATTAGGTTATTTTGTTTGCATTTGTTAGGTAAAGTTCAAGTTGTAGTTGAGCCCTTCACCCAGGGGTGTGCTGTATGTGCTGTATGTGTATAGGGCGCATGAAATGAGACCACATCAATCTCCCTCCATTCCCCTCCCCTTTCTCCTTCCCCCTCTCCCCAAATTCAATTATGTTTTTCACTCGTGTGTAGTTGTTTATCTGTTGGTTTCTTATTACTATTGCATACATCAAATACGTGCTTTTCCATTCTCGTGATACTTTACTAAGAGAAATGTTCTTCGACTCCATCCAAGTGAATACAAAGGATGTAAAGTCTCCATCCTTTTCATGGCTGAATAATAGTACTCCGCGGCATACATATACCACAGTTTATTAATCCATTCATGTGTTGATGGGCTGGGCACTTGGGTTGATTACATTTTTTGGAAATTATGAATTGAGCTGCCGTGAATATTCTTGTGCAAATATCTGTATGGTAAGAGGATTTTATTTCTTTTGGGTAGATATTGAATAATGGGATTATAGGATCAAAGGAAGGTCCACTTTGACCCCTTTGAGCATTCATCATTTTCAGTCTTACCAACAGAGTAAAAGTGTTCCCTTCTCTCCACATCCATGCCAGCATCTGCAGCTTTGGGACTTTGTAATGTGGGCTAAACTCACTGGGGTTAGGTGATATCTCAGGGTGGTTTTGATTTGCATTTCTCCAATAATTAGGGACAATGAGCATTTTTTCCTGTGTTTGTGGGCCATTTGTCCATTTTCTTCAGAGAAGTTCCTGTTCAAGTGTCTTGCCCACTGATAAATGGGGTTGTCTGCCCTTGTTGACTAATTTGAATTCTCTGTAGATTCTCGTTATCAGGCCTTTGGCAGATTCGAGGCATGCAAACATCCTCTCCCATTCTGAAGCTGTCTGTTTGCTTTAGTTGTAGTGCCCTGAGCTGTGCAGATTAGCTTAATCATGTCCCATTTATTTATTTTGGGTGTTGTTCCAATTTCCAGGGGGGTCTTTTTCAAAAAATCTTTTCCCAGGCCCATATCCTCAAAAGTGTTTCCCACACTTTCTTCTATAATTGTTATTGTTTCTTGGTTAGATGTTGTTTTAATAAAAGTTTTACATTCAGGTACTGGAGATAGAGCAAATATAAAGATTTTAGCTCTGTCTAAGGATTGTGAGTATTCAATTGTGACCTGTGTCCTGTGGGAGCTTAAAATCCTGTGTAGGTAAATCCAACAAATCTAATCTTTAAATTATAGTAAATGGGCTACTTTATAAATGAGGGCTGCTATCACCCCACAATTATGGTATCAGATACATATGGTTTCACTGCATTCATTTTTAATATTTTAGAGTTTAACTGCATTTAGTTTTAAATTTCATGTAGTGACCAGATTTTGTTCTAGCATGCATACTTTCTGGCAGGCTTTTCCGCAATGTATGTGTGAGGTTGTATTCACATATGTGCTTTGGCAACTGCCTGAAAACTCTGCATTCTTCTCATTCCCTATGTCAACAGGTTTTATGAAAAATGTAAAAATTAATATTTTATTACCAGACATTTTCATGTCAAATCTAGATCGTCTGCTTGTAACTAATGAGTTGGATTTTCCGACAGGCTGCCAGCTAAGACAGAAACTTATGAAAGTGTAAATCAGACTCCATCATGGCTCAAATTTTTATTCTAGACACAGTTTTGGCACAAAACTAAAAATATTGGATTGAAATTCCATAATTTCAGAGACATGATTTTCCTATTCTTTTCTTTAATGATAACTATATTGTATTTTTATGTTTTGATGTGATACTGTGTTATGATCCCATCTTCTAAATTTCTGACTAAGCTATTGTCCTACTTATCTTTTTCAAACCGTAGGAAATTAAAATCTGGAAGACTACTTAAAATCCCTTGGATGATTATCTTATTACTTAAAGGTGAAATACAATTGTCCTACAAAAATAGAATAGTGAATGTATTGCATTAGAATAAAAATGTAACAACTAAAACAGATCCTTAAAACTGGAATCATTGGCTCCAGTGTTTCAGGAATCTATGCCTCATAAGATAGTAATTTTTCCTTTCTCAAATTAATTAAAACAAGTCTTAACTTGTGTGGCATCATAATAAATCTTTTCTATATTTTTCATTTGCTTGGACTGTGAATAACTTTTAGACTATTTGGATTAATGCTTGGTGTTTTATACTAAAAACTTGTTCTAGACAAGAAATGAACAGTTGGGAGACAACCTATCTCTGAATAACATAATTAAAGGAGCAAAGAAAATAAAATACACAATTAGAAAACAGATGTTTTCTCAAGTGTTGCTTGCTGCTCGGGATTAATTTCATGTGAATTTGTACATTGGTGGTGTTTTGTTAGATGACTCAGACATATTGAGAAATAGTATTTGCCATCAAAATCCTTTGAGGAGAAGGTGTAAAGACAAACATTTCTTTGTTTTTGTTTCAATAGCCTTAATAAACCATGAAGTCCAGAATTTGGGATTCCCAGACCTCGAGTCTCCAGAGGGTCACTTAATAGAGAAGCTGAGTCTCTAAGCTGTTCCCACTGTGGCGTCAGCCCGCAGCAGCTGTTCAGTAATTCGGTGGTGTTTACCAAACGAGTGAATTCATGGGATGGAGCACATCTGGGGCTCTTTCAGGGTAGCAAAGTAGCAGATCTGATAGCAAATCATGAACATGATGAAACAGTAAAAGAGCCAGAGAGAAAGTTTTCAGCACCTTCTCTTCATGGGGTATTTTATGCCAAAGGAAAGAATATGTGCCCATAATTTTTTATGCTCATTTTCCAAAATCCAAAAAGCCCCCAAATCCGAAAGCCTTTTCTCTAAGTCATTGGAAGGTAAAAGCAGACCTAATCTCACAGCGGCCATTTATATTGTTTATTTATCCCACTAAGTGTAAATATTCGCACATTTTGCTGCAGAAACACTGGTGTGATTATTTTTGATGGAATCCTGGTTCAGACCCTAGTAGGAGGTTAGAGAATATACAAGATATGCCCTTTAATACCTTCCCAAAAATACATGCCATTCCGTGTTCAAAATCACTTTTGGCCCCACATCTTGGGATAGGGTTCTTGACCGTGTATGTAGTTTGTGAGTTATGGGATCTTTTCTGCTCACTTGCCTGTTTGCCAAGCGTTCTCTTTTTTCTGAGGTTCGAGTTCCATGCATAGGAGCAAGATGGTGCAAGAGGGCTCTCTTCTGAGGGGTGAATGCTACCTGTCTGCTCCTTGCCCACAAGGCTAGTGCTGACCAGCCCCAGCCTTAAACCCTCACCATGACTTATGCCTTTGGGAGTTGAAGTTCAGCTAGTATGGGAAAGCTTTAGTGCCACACCTGGCCATAGGGACCACTCACTAGGCCACATCACGTGAGTGATCAGTGTGTGGACTGAGCACAGCTTACTTCATGGAGATGTTAAGGATAATCAGTTGGGCTTTATTAGTTTTAAGCATTAACCATCTGGAGATCCAAGGAGGAAAACATAGCTATTTGCTTACCCTTTGCTAAAAATAGCCTCCCTAGATCACTGAAGAAGGGTTATCAGGGTAAATTAAACTTTCCTGTGAAAATCGTATGTCTGCTGAAGGACAAATCTCAAGCTTGAATGCCTTCACATATGGTTTTAAGTAATTGATCTAATTGGCTCAAATTGAAATTTAATCAGGATAGGATAGAAATAAAACTAAAATTAATTAATTCTGTTTCTCATTAATAGTTCTGGCTACAGAATGTATAGAGAGGATTGGGGAGTATTTAATGTCTTAAATGATTTAAGGGTAATCACTTTGGCTTATTAATAGAGTGGAACTGGCAACCCAGAGAGCAAGTACCCCAAACCCGCTGTGATAACCAGGACGTAGGAAGAAGGGAGTTTGCTGACTTGTATTTCTTGTTTCTCCATGATTCTGGATTTTCTGGAGAAAACGTTAGTCCTATCTGGCTTCTGTGATGAGATCCTTTCCCCCAAATCTCTCTCCCTTTCTCTTCCCCCCTTTTCTCTGTGTGTGTCTCTATCTGTCTAGTCATCTGTCATCACTTTCTTGCACTGTCTGACTGCAGACCTGTCAGTTTATCTGTCTGCTTTATTTTTCCAGACTGGAAAAACACAATAAAAAATGGGAAAGGTGAGAAATGGACGTTTGCCGTCTGCTAGTCAAAATATCCTTTAATTTAAAATATTATTCAAATCATTACTTACATAATTTTAGTTTACCAGAGTAAAGACTTCATATAGCAGTGATGACAATTCTTAAATTTCACTCTAAGAACTGCTAAAATGAGAAACCACTTAGCTTGGATGTTGTAGAAAAGAGACATAGTCCATAAAGGACTTGGAATTCCTCAGGAGATTTCAAGTGAACTAAAGAATGCTAATCATTCATAGTAAAATAATAAACTGTTCTTCTATATTGGCCTTAGAATTCATTTTCTCAGATTTCCCAGTGT
Organism: Otolemur garnettii; assembly: GCF_000181295.1. NCBI lineage: Eukaryota > Metazoa > Chordata > Mammalia > Primates > Galagidae > Otolemur > Otolemur garnettii. The sequence continues at coordinate 1,131,426 of NW_003852538.1, read as the reverse complement.
TTAATTTATTTAGATGTCTTGTCAGGGAAGACACGGAAAGTTTGATTCTCATGGAAAATTTTTCTCTTCAAAATTCTTTTTTTGATATTAGCATATTTTATGTTTTCATAAAACAAACAAAAATGAGTGTCTATAGAAAGTAGTAAACCCTTCCTTTTTAATGTGTCTGAATTGTATTATAAAGTGCTAAGGAAATCGTTTCATCTTCATGAGCATATTGTTGGCAAGAAGCTAGATGCTGAATTGACAAACAGTTGCAGCGGGTTGGCTGCTGGAGACTTGGCATCTTCAGGGCTCTCTAGGGGGCGTAGATCCCAACTTCTCTTTTTTTTTTTTATTACATAATAGCTGTGTACATTAATGCATTTATAGGGTACAAATGTGCTAGTTTTATATACAATTTGAATACTTTCATCAAACTGGTTAACATAGTCTTCACCGCACTTTCTTAATTATTGTGTTAAAACATTTATACTCTATACTTAATAGATTTGACATGTACCTTTGTAAAATGCACCATAGGTGTGGTCCCACCAATTACCCTCCCTCCACCTATCCTCCCTCCTCCCCTCCCCTGCCTTTTTCCCCTTCATCTTGGGTTGTAGTTGGTTATAGCTTTCATATAATATAAGTGTGGGTAGTTATATATTGGTTTCATAGTAGAGTTGAGTACATTGGATACTTTTTCTTCCATTCTTGAGATACTTTGCTAAAAATATGTTCCAGCTCTATCCCTGTAAACATAAAAGAGGTAAAGTCTCCATCTGTTTTCAAGGCTGCATAATATTCCACGGTGCACATATACTACAATTTATTAATCCGTTCATGGGTTGATGGGCACTTGGGCCTCTTCCATGACTCAGCAATTATGAATTGGGCTGCAATGAACATTCTGGTGCAAATATCTTTGTTGTAAAGTGATTTTTGGTCTTCTGGATATATACCTAGTAGAGGAATTGCAAGATTTAATGGCAGGTCTATTTTTAGATGCCTAAGTGATCTCCAAACATCTTTCCAAAAGGAACATATTAGTTTGCATTCCCACCAGTAGTGCAGAAGTGTTTCCTTTTCTTCACATCCATGCTAACGTCTATAGTTTGGGGATTTTGTGATGTGGGCTAATCTTACTGGAGTTAGATGATATTTCAGAGTGTTTTTGATTTGCATTTCTCTGATGATTAAGGATGATGAGCATTTTTTCATATATCTGTAGGCTATGCATCTGTCTTGTTCAGAGAAGTTTCTATTCAAATCACTTGCCCACAATGAGATAGGATCACTTGTTCTTTTTTTGCTAGTACATTTGAGTTCTCTGTGGATTCTGGTTATTAAACCTTTGTTGGAGACATAACCTGCAAATATCTTCTCCCATTCTGAGGGCTATCTGCTTGCTTTATGTACTGTGTTCTTGAAATAACCAGAATTCAGGAGCCACACACTCTGCTTTCTTTGCCAAGTTGAAAACCCTGATGCCAGTGTGGTGGCTCAGGCTATTTGTGGCTTCCTGCCCTGTCTTTCACCCATAACACTGGGATGCCCTAGATTATGTTCCTAGTTTCAGTAGCCGCTGATGGTGCAGTGATCCTCCCCGAGGGTTCAAACACAAAAACACACAGGTCCCGAGCCATGAGAGCAGTGGTCCAAGTGGCCTGTTCAGTGGTGAGTGCAGTGCAAAGCAGGCTGCCCAGCTGGCTGCCCAGCTCCCAGCCAGGATGCATGTAGACCCAAGTTGGTTGGTAGAGATTCCATGGTTACTTTTGAAAGAAACACAAAATCCAGGAGACTTTTTTCTATTATAATTTGTATTTTTAAATATTCTATTGTCATTGTTCAAGTTTGGGGGGGCAGAACAAAAATAAAGCAGCTGATTGGATCTGAACAATGAGCTACTTACCAGGATTTCTGCCCTAAATGAAACCTTTAAACCCAGGAAAAGACATCCCCCATATTCACATCTGTATTCAGGAATTCATCATCCCGGTTTAAGGCTCTGCTCATCTTTTTTTTTTTTTTTTTTTTTATTAAATGATAGCTGTGTGCATTAATGCAATCATGGGGTACAGTGTGGTGTTTTCATATACAATTTGAAATATTTTCATCTAACTGCTTAACATAGCCTTTATAGAGCTGGAAAATGTTCTTCTTAGCAAAGTATCACAAGAATGGAAGAAAAAGTATCCAAAGCTCTGCTCATCTTTCTGGCTTATTAGGAATCGCAAAAATCCCCCAGACCATTCCGACGCCGAGCAATGTTGGCGGGAGCCGGGCAGCGGGTCTGGACTTGGTGGTCGGAGCCCAGCCGCGGGAGAGGAGAGAGTCGCAGGCGGCTGTGGTCTCCAGATCGGCTGCGGGTTCTGCTAACACGACCCTGCCGTGCCGGCTTTACTTCAGTGAGGAAGTAGGTCGCCCCAGCAGGATGAGCAGCCTGAGGAGCCTATGGGGGAGAGACCGCAGGAAGGGAAGCTGAAGTCTGCAAGATACAAACCCGCGCTGTGGGAACGGGAGGAACCCAGCGCTGAGTGAGGTTTACCATGTCAGGCACACGGGACGGTGAGTAACTTACGGTGTCAGGCACACGGGCCGGTGAGTAACTTACAGTGTCAGGCACACGAGGCCCCCTGTCCTCCCCAAATAGAGGCGTCTCCTTGCAGGTCGGTCCTATAGCTTGCGCCTGTGACAGTTATGCGTATTCGTTGTAGACCTGGACGCAGTCATTTCAGTATCTAACCAGGGCCGACACATAATTTACTGTGTCCCTGGAATTGTGTGGTCATGCATCTCACTTTCCTGGATGTTATAAACAAACCATACTGACAGATGTCGCAGGAGGGGTTCTTTTAAGATATACACATTTCAACAAATACTTACTGAGCTTTGTGCTCTGCATTAGAAATCATAAGATGATCCTGACAATCACAGCCATGTCGTGTAGTAGATGAGACAGGAACCGGCCCATGAGCTCGCCATGACGTGATGCTGGGACAAAGGCCGGTGTGGTCCGGGAGCAACTCCCGTGAGGCTACTCCAGGTATATACAGAATCTGTCCATGTCCCTCCTCGGCTATTGCCATAACCCTGTCCAAGAAACTAATATCCCTCCTAAACTACCACACAACTTTCTATTCTCTTTATTCTCCATACATGCCCTCCTGACACCACCATTTCCACTCAATTCATTAAAAACTAGAGAAATTAAAAGAACAGTAATAAATGCCTGGGGATCCTGGCCATTTATCTCTCCAGTTTCATTTCATAGACTTGACCCTCAGTCAGTTGCTAGACAGAGCTAACTACTTCCTTGCTCAGAACTCTGGTACTTGGTGTTTTCCCTGAGGGACAATTCTCCTCTGGCTCAAATGTCACCTCCTCAGAAAGGTGTTAGGCACCCTAAGTTCTCCACCTTAAATGCCATCTCTCTTTTGCTTGTACCTTTTATTAAAATGTGGTCCTCACTTTTGTTTGTTTCCTTGTTTTTCATTGACCTCGCCACTGCATTTTATAACAAAAGCATCTTTGTCTTGGTCAGTTATACTCTCAATATCTAGCAGGGTGTGTGGTATAAACAGTAGATCCTCAATAAGTTTTTTCCTGACATTGAAAGAATTATAAGACCCTATGGGGAGAAACTGATTCTCATAAAATATGTTCTTCAAAAAAAAAGAGCAATTTTATGAGACTAGTATCACCTTGATACCTTTGTCAGACAAAGACATCGTTAGAAAGAAAATACTACAAGCCAGTTTCTCTGATGAACATTGATGCAAAAATTCTCAATAAAATATTATCAAACCAAATCCAACAAAACATCAAAATTATTATATATTATGACTAAGTAGGATTTATCCTTGGTATGCAAGATATGCTATATCTCATTAATAGAATGAAAAGTAAAAAGCACATGATTATCCATCCTCTCAGTTGATGCAGAAAAAGCATTCAATAAAGCCCAAAATACTTCCTTCACAAAACTTTTAACCATTTACATATAAAAGAAAAATCCTCAATATAATAAAAGCCACTTATGAGAAAAACCACAGCTAACATTATGATCAATGGAGGAACAGTAAAAGCT
>NW_003852538.1:1112772-1119105 GCF_000181295.1 Otolemur garnettii | reverse complement strand
GATTTGTGATTGTGAGTGGTCTTTGGGTAGGCGACCCCCGGGGTGGGCACAACACTACAAGGCAAGGATGCCCACTTTGCTGCTTCTGTTCAAATACTCCTGGAAGTACTAGCCAGATTGATTAAACAAGAAAAACAAAGAAAAGGCATCTAAATCTGATATGAAGACGTAAAATTACTTTTCATTTGCAGATATCATAATCCCATATGTAAAAATCCCAAAAGATTCCACAAAAACTGCTCAAAATAATACATAAACTTAGAAAAGTCACATTATAAAAAAATCAACGTACAACAATCAGTGGCATTTTTATATATAAATAACAGCCTAATTGAAAAAGAAATTAGACAAACACAATTTCATTTATGATAGCATGAAAAAATACCTTGGGATACATTTAATCAATGAAGTAAAAGATCTACACACTGAAAACATTAAAACATTGATGAAAAAATTGAAGAAAACACAAATAAATGGGAAGACATCTCATATTCATGCAATGAATAAATTAATGAATATTGTTAAAATATCTGTACTGCCCAAAGCAATGTACAAATTCAGTGTAATTCCTATCAAAATTCCAAAGGCATTCTCAACAGAAATTTAAAAAATCCTAAAATTTTTATGGAGCAATAAGATACCCCATGTAGCCAAAACAATGCTGAGAAAGAAAAACAAAATTGAGACAACATGTGTCCTGATTTAAAATTATATTACAAAGCTATACGAATCAAAACAATATGGTACTAACATAAAAAAAGACAATACGAACCATGTAACAGAATATAGAAACCAGAAATGAATCCAAAGTAAACAGTCAACTAATTTTTTACCAGGACACAATCAGGAAATAATAGTCTTTTCAATAATTGGTGCTGAGAAAACTGTATTTCTGCATGCCAAATTATAAAATGAAATCCTTATCTTACATGATAAACAAAAATCAACTCATAAAACACCTAAATACAAGATCAGAAACTATAAAACTCCTAAAAGGGAATGTAGGGGAATAGCTCCTAGACATTGGCTTTGGCAATGACTTTTTGGATATCATACCAAAAGCTCAGATAGGCCACAAGAGCAAAAATAAATAGATGGAACTAAACAAACTAAAAAGCTTTTTCACAGCAAAGTAAATGATCGCAAAATGAAACAGGAGCCTATGGGTTAGGAAAACAATATTCACAAACCACACATTTGATGAAGAGCTAATATCCAAAATTTTTACACAATACAAACAACTAAATAGTGGAAAAACAATGCAACTCAAAATGGGCAAAAGACCTGAACAGACATTTCTCCGATGTACATAAAAGCAAGAATCCAATGTACTCATTGGATTTGTCCTCATGAATCCTCATGCCCTCATTAGGACAACTGAGGACCTAGTACGTGGTGGGGAGTGGGGAGACGGGGGATTCAAGAGAGGGAAGGAGGGAGGGGGTGGGTGGTCACAGTGTGTGACACACCTCTTGGAGGCTGGATGCAATTATAAGAGGGACTTTACCTAACAAATACAACCAGTGTAACCTGGTTCTCTGTACGCTCAATGAATCCTCAACAATAATAATTAAAAAAAAGAAAGAAAAGTGGCCAATAGGTATACAAAAATGTGCTAAACATTGAATCAGAGAAAAGCAAATCAAAACCACTGTGAGATAGCATCTCACACCTGTTAAGATGACTATTATCAGAAAGTTAAGAAATAACAAATGTTATTTTTATTGTTGATTACTGTTGATGAGAATGTAGATTGGTACAGTCATTATGGAAAATAGTAAGGAAGATTCTAAAGAAATTGAAAATAGAACTACTATATGACCAAGCAGTTCCTTGGCAAATATCCAAAGGAAATGAAATTATCACCTAATACAGATATCTGTGCCCCCAAGTTGATTGCAGCATTATTCATAATAGTCAGGATGTGAAAACAGCATAAGTGTTCATTGATGGATGAATGGATAAATAAACTATGGTACACGCATGTCATGGAATATCATATAATCCTAAAAAGGATGAGATCTTGCCATTTACCATAATATAAATGAGCCTTGAAGACATTATGCTAGGCGAAATAAGCCATGCATGAAAAGAAAAATATAAAATATCTCATTTATGTGTGGAATCTAAAAGAAAATCACATGTACAGATATAGAGAACAAAACAGTGGCTACCAGGGGTAACCACTGGTGAGGGGGGGAGAAGATGGGAGATGTGGCTGAGAGGACACAAAGTGGCAGATATGTAGGATGAAGGAGTATAGAGAGAGGATCTGTGAATGAAGACTGTATAACAAAACTCCACTGTATCTAAGATTCATGCTAAATGAATAGGTTTTAGCTATTTTTTCAGCAAAAAAACCAAAAAACAATTGGTAACAATATAAGATGAGAGACAGGTTAATCTGCTTCGCTGTGGTAACCTTTTAACTCTACATACGCATTCCATAAAATGTATTTAAAAAAATACAAGCTTCCATCTTATGAGGACACTAATTGCTGAATTGGGACTTACCCTAATCCATTGTGACCTCATTTTAACTCAATTACCTCTGCAAATGCTCTGCTTCCAAATAAGATCATGTTCATGGGTGCCAGACTTGAACATACCATTTGGGAGAACTTGATTCAACCCATCAGAGTTGTCTACCTCTTAGAGAATGATGTTAGAGTGGTATCTCAAAAGATGAATAAAATTTGTAGTGGCCAGAGAGCTGGGGAGTGAATGTTTAGAGGAATAATCAGGACAGTAAATCTAGCATGAAAGAGACATTAAGGTTGGGTACCAACTGGCTGGGGGGAAACTTGGGTGCCCAATAAAGGATTCTTGATTTTATCCATGTCTTAGTCTATTCAAGCTGCTAGAACCAAATACCATAGAGTGTGTGGTTTTAACACAGAAACATATTTCCTCAAGTTCAAGGTCAAGGTGCTAGCAGAGTCAGTGCCTGATGAGAGTGCACTTTGTGAATTGCAAAGAGCTGCTTCCTCCCCTGGTGGAGCAAGAGAGCTCTGGTACCTCTCTATTTCCTTAGAAGGTCACCAGCCCTATCAGATTAGAGCCCTGTTCTTAAGACCTCATGTATCCACCCTCACCTCCTCATATAGGCTGAAGCAACATGTTTATGAATTTCATAATTTCTCATAATGCCTCCAACTGAAGCATACATGTTTATGAATTTCATAATTTTTCTACTTGTCACCTTATAAAACTAGGACTATACCCCAGTTTCTCTGATTCTTATTTTTTTATTCTTGACTTGAATTTTCTACATTATCAGAGTTCTTTCCAAAACTCTGGCCTGTTCCCAAACCAGCCAAACAGGCCAGAGTCCAACTCTGCACTTTTCCTGGAAGATTAGGTTCTGTCCTTCTGACTGCTAGGACCAACTCAGAATTAACAGGATTCAATTATTTAATTGAATAATTATATTCACTAAATAATTAATTAAAATCAACGAATTTTATTTTTAAAATGCTGCCATACCCATGTCATCCTTTTCTCTTGGTCCTAGCATTCTCATGCACTGCTTTGGGGCTCGCTGAACCACCTGGCCTCTGGACTCTCCACTGTGTGGCTGCTCCCACCAAGCAAGTCTACTGGAGAGTTGGATTCCTCTTACACTTCCTGCCCGTTCACAGCTTTCTCCCAGCTGGCCTTTGTTTCTGGAATTTTGGCTGGTCTTTCCTCCTCAATTTTTCTTTGTGTTGGAACTTTCTAACTCAGGCAGCTGGAGAAAGAAGAATCAGTTTAGAGGACCAACCCTCCCCCTCTTTGGCAGGTATAGTTTGTTACCTCAGCATTCTTTGTTCAGTACTTCTGCCTTATAGTAAATATTTGTTTTTTCAAAAGCAATATAATTTATGTAACCTTCAAGTTCACATTGGCGTGTGGATATAAAAGTTCCTTCTAAATATGAAAAGCCTAAATTCAACATTTGGCCATGTAAGTTTCTCTCCCTGGCTGGTCCTGATTGGCTCAAGCTGAACCAGTTGAACCTCACCTATCCTAGGGCAGCAATCTTCCCACCACCCTAGTGAGCATTTCCAGCCTGTAAGAGCATAAAAAGGGTCTGTCTCCCTCCATACCGTCAGGCCTTTAACCCCTCCCTGAGTACTCAGTGTCTTTCCTGAAAGTACTTTTGTTTCCAAGTATCATTTTAAGGCCTTAGAGAAGGAAGAGTTTTCTTCACAGCAAGTGCACAGAGGCTTTCTTTAGAGTTTTGACTGATTATACTCCCATGAGACAGCCAATTTGTAAAGCGATGACTTTACCTGTGAAAATATATAAACATAATTAGCTTTTTGTACTTTATGCATATAGTTTTGGTTTTAGAAATTCAATCAACATTTATAGTTTGTGGATAAGCACGAGTGTGTGTATCAATGAATATTTATGTGAAAAATAATTTGGATTTTAACACACATATTAAACCATTTGAACATAAATTTTGTGAATCAATTTTAATAGAAGAAATTATAAACTTATTCTGGAAATTTAAGAGTCAGGGAAGAGAAAGAGAACAGTATTTTATAGAAGGATGGATTTAAAGATGTGCCAAAATACTCTGGAAAAAACAATTCAGTTCTTTCAAAAATATCAAATATTAAAACCTAATTTTCAAATTTAAAAGTACCATTAACATTAGCTTTCTAATTTTTATGTGGCTTGTTAATTTTATTGAGCAGTGCCAAATGATTCCTAAAACCAACTTTTCCTTTTCCTTTTGAGCTTTCCAAAATCTGTAAGGTTATAGCACTCCAGTATCCTCTGATATATCTCTGTGTAAAGTACAAAGTCAGCAGTTTTGAGAATATGATATTGAATATCAGATTGAAAGTGGTGTTTCATTCCTGGAAAAAATCCATAGATATTTTACAGTATGAAGTATTCATTTTATAAATATAATTAGGAAAAACACTTTAGGAATTTTTTTGTTTGTGTTTTTGAGACAGAGTCTCACTTTATCACCCTCAGTAGAGTACATGACATCACAGCTCACAGCAACCTCCAACTCCTGGGTTTAGGCGATTCTCTTACCTCAGCCTCCCAGGTAGCTGGGACAACAGGCACCTGCCACAATGCATTTTTTTTTTGTTGTTGTTGTTGTTGCCATTTGGCCTGGGCTGGGTTCTATATGGGGCCAGTGCCCTACCCACTGAGCCCTTTAGTTTTTTTATCTTACAAACTTGATGGAAAGAAAACAATCCCATAATGGGAATGTTGACTATTGGATGCCACTGCGTGTGAGCTGCTTCTAGTGAGCCAGAGTTTCCAAGATGACCTTTCTTGTGTGCCGTTTATAAAGTGCACTGGGGCCCGTAAGATATTAGTGTAGGGGGGTTGCAGGTGGTCTCTTCCTCTTAGACTCTACTAGATCCAATTTTATGCCGTTATTATTAGGCCTTAGAAGCTTAATATGATACAGAGCCCCTGGAAAGTAAAAATAGTCTTTATATTACAAAGTAATTCACCACAGAGTTCCTTTTAAATGGCAAACTTCCTCTGTGTCTGCATCTCCAGCTGGCTGGGGATTTGGTCTGCCTTTGAATGGACTATATTTGTGATTGCTCCTTTTTCATCCATCGCACAGACATATGGTCACAACAGGATCAGAGAAGCCCCGACTTTCCTCTGAGGTTCCTTATGTACGTAGGGCAGCTTTGTTCAAAGAACTGGGAGTCCCCACAGACTTGGCCTTACACACGAGGCTGACCCCACGGGCCCCTGGAATGTGGGACTAAGGTGAATATGTCCCTATCCACTGAAATGTGCTGGAACCTCAGTCCCTTGCCCAACTCCAATACTAAGAGTTCCCTGAATCTTGCATCCAAGCATTGAACAAATTCTCTTAATTTTACTTCTTTATCTCAGACTCCATCTACTTTTCTCTGTTCCATTAGCTCAGGCCACTGTTGTCTCCTACCCACATCACTCCAGAGCTCCCCGCTGTTGCCCTGGCCTCCAGTCTCACCTCCCACAAATCTACTGTCCGTTTTTCAGTGTTGCTGAAAACACTTCAGATGCTTCCTTTTGCCACCAGGATTAAGTCCAACTCTGCACAGGGTGTAATGTTGCATGTTTTCAACTTCTTTGTATTTCTGTCTATTCTTCCTTAGTCGTAAGCCTTGGGAGAGCTGCCCGAGGCTTGGGAACCCGCTCACCTCAGCAGCCCCTCTGCCTCCCCCATTGCTTCCTCCCTCTTCTTGACTAACTGTCTTGGCTACTGATCAAAATCACCCTTAGACCAGGGATGTCCTCATGTGAACCAGAATGAATGTGGCCCAAGACAAAAGTGTAAACTTTTTTTTTTTTTTTTTTTTTTTTGGTTGA
>NW_003852538.1:1099369-1112709 GCF_000181295.1 Otolemur garnettii | reverse complement strand
CCTGCCTCAGCCTCCCAAGTAGCTGGGACCACAGGCGCCCACCACAATGCCTGGCTATTTTTTGGTTGCAGCCATTATTGTTGTTTGGCGGGCCCGGGCTGGATTTGAACCTGCCACCTTAGGTGTATGTGGCTGGTGCCTTAGCTGCTTGAGCCACAGGCGCTGAGCCACAAAAGTGTAAACAGTATGAGGTCTTTTTGTGTGATTTTTTGGGTAGAACTCAACTGTGTGGTTCTCGAGTGTGAGTAAACACACGCTCTCATCATTTCTATGCACACGGCTTCAGTTTTATGACGGGGTGCGAGTTCCAGTGTGCTATCTGCCGAGTGCAGATGTGGAACTGACACCCAGACGTCAGACATGCTTGTGGAGACTTGGCCAGGAAGAGATTATCAATGACATTTCAATGTACTATCAGAAGGCGAGGCTTTCCATGGTATTTAGGAGTGAGGTGAGTGTTTTGACTTGATTATCAGGGGCACTTCTGCATCTCAGTGGCGGCTCAGCCATTCCTCACTGGGCTGTACACTTGGCTTCTGCCTGGCCCTGCATCCGTAGCCGAGATGTGGAGGAGCCCAAACCTTGCTTTCTAGTTTCCTGTCAACTAAATTTCATCATAAAAGTAAACATAGTCCCTTATCTATTATTATTTTTAAATCTTATATGGCTTATACAACATCTCAAAAGAAAACAGAACCTCTCAAAAGAAAAATTACAGATGAAAGAAGATTAGTCAATGAAAATTGAACAGACAACTACGTTTTTGTTGAGACAAATAGGAAGACAGACCATAATTTGAAGCATTATATGCAAAAATACGCTGTCAAATTTGATGCATATGAAGGATTATTCATAAGGACAAGTAACAGAATTGAAAAAAGTCAGTGTCTCAACAATTTTTTTTTAAAAGTTACACCTCAAACTGATTCAATTCTAAAATGAAGTCATGTTGGAGCATATTTAACAGCAGAAAATCAAACCCAAGTACTGATGGTGAGCTTAGGAAGCAATGTGTGGAAATCATGGCAGACATAATTTTCCAAAATTATGTCTCATTTTGTAGAAAGGGAGATATTTCTAAAATATATAGCTGGTAAATTCAAGAAATTAGAAAATCTATCAAAAGAAATTTGGAGAATAGAGCTAATTTTAAATCCTGTGCTTTGGGAATGGGTGATAGCTCTGATGTGACAAATATTCCTCTTGCCATTTTTATTAGAGATTGACGACAATCTGCAGTGTCCCTGCAGAATGGCTTCTTTAGGGTCATTAAAAGACACAACTAAATCAAGAGATTTATATGAAGCAGTAAAACATGTGTTCTTTGTTCATCGTCAACACATCTGGTATATTTACTGATGGTGCCCCAGCAATGGTAGGTGAGAGAGAGGGACTTGTAAAATTAATAGACGGGCATGCAATTGCCACCTAGAACTATGTTTGATGAACCAGCATTGCATGGTACATCAAGAAAATTTATGTGCAAAAGCTTTAAAAATAGATAACATCATGCGGATTGTCATCAATGAATTTCATAAGGACCCAGGGACTGAATCATCAACAATCCCAGGAATTCCTTAGAAGCATGGATGCTGGCTGTGACAACATCACTTACTTTTCAGAAGTAAGATGGTTGAGCTGAGGCCAAATGTTGAAACATTTTATGATTTGCCACATGTTATCAAGTCATTGAGCGTATCAAAAACCAAATTTGTGACAGAACATGATGATGAAAATTGGCTTACAGATTTAGCATTTTTAGTGGATTTAGCCACTCATTTCAATGACTTAAACAAGCATGAAATTAAAAACCAATTTATCAATACAATGTTTCAAAGCATAACAGCTCCCCAAATGAAACTGAAATTATGGCAAGCTCAAATTAAGGCTAACAATTTTATGTATTTTAACATGTTGGCTAAATACAATCCTGTAAATAGCAGAAAATATGTAGCCTTGCTTTTTTATTTGATACAAGAATTTGAACAGATTTCAATATAATCAATATTTTGGTGAAATTGTAACTCTATTTTCCATCAACATAAATTTTACCTGCTGATTTTCAAATGGAATGCAAAGAACTGCAATCTGATATTCAACTTAAGGAAAAATTCGGTCCTGTCCCTTTCTTGGGCTTTAACAGGTCCTGTCTTTCCAGAGACAAATACCCCTGATAGTCACATCTCATTCAGGGCATCGCTTTCAGCAGCACCTGCACTTGCCCCCAACTACTTTCTTTGAACCAGATATTGATACAGTAGTTTCTCAAATACAATGTCAAATATCCCACTAGTTTTATGTTGCCCACTTTTCATTTACTTTTATAATTACAAATATCAGAACAACCAAAGACATTTTATTAGTTAGATATGTTCATTTTCTGTATTAGTGATTGCAAACTTGGGACCTGATGGACAATTTTCACAAACTCTCTGAACAGGCTGCTGCATAATTAGGAAAATATAGGAGGATTTTTTGCTTATCTGTGGTGGTGGATATCATGAAAATTATACACAGAGGTTTTTTTGCTCATCAGATTTCATTAGTGTTTGTGTTTTAATGTGTGGCTCAAGACAACTCTTCTTCCAGTGTGCCCAGAAAAGCCAAAAGGTTGGGTGTGCCTGCTTCAGAACTAAGTCTTGATGTTGTAATCCCTTGACATCTTTCCTGACTCCCCAGACTGGGCTGTGTACCCTGCTCGTGTGACCTCTTAGGACATAGCACTTTGTGTGCCCTGAGCTGTTTACCACCTTCCTGACTCAACCACAGGATCCCTGCAGGCCGTCACTGCGTGCTGCTCGTTACCGCGTCCTCGGCACCCCACAGCATCCCTGCAGGCTGTCACCGTGTGCCGCTCATTACCGTGTCCTCAGACCCCACAGGATCCCTGCAGGCCCTCACTGTGTGCCGCTCATTACCGCGTCCTCGGCACCCCACAGCATCCCCGCAGGCCATCACTGTGTGCCGCTCATTACCGCGTCCTCAGACCCCACAGCATCCCTGCAGGCCGTCACTGTGTGCCGCTCATTACCGCATCCTCGGCACCCCACAGGATCCCTGCAGGCCCTCACTGTGTGCCGCTCATTACCGCATCCTCGGCACCCCACAGGATCCCTGCAGGCCCTCACTGTGTGCCGCTCGTTACCGCGTCCTAGGCACCCATGGTTTGTCCAGCACCTCACAGGTACTCACTTTGTATCTGTTAAATGAACATGGCTTTGTGCCCACATGTTCTTTGCTCCTGATTTCACTTGCATATTTCCCTGAGTCCCAGACGTTTGGTCTCCTCTCCCCGCTATGACCTTGTGATTGCCCACACTGCATATCCAGGTCAACTTTTCTTATCTGACCGTGGCTCCTTCTTGGATGTGGTCTGCACAGCAATTCTTTCTGTGTGACTCTCAGGAAACCTCCCTCACCCTGGCCCTGCCTGCCTAGTTGATGTTGCTTCTGCCCCTGTGGGCACATGGGTGGTGGAGGGAGATGGGGACCGGGTACTTTGGTCCTAATCATCTGTTTATTACAGCATCATTGTACGAAGGTAAACTCCTTGACTTTCCTTTTGGCACTTAGAGAACCAGCCAGGATGCCTTAACTGGCATTTGAATTCATCCCACCATGGCCACATTCTCCTCACTGGGTGGCTGTGAGTGGTATCTCTGCTTGTAGCAAGCAAGACACCCTTGCTCCTGCCATTCTCCGTCCGGTCACCACAAGTGCAATGTCTGTGTTCAGCCACTTACTCTAAAACCGTGTCTAGTCCTCATCATTACTGGGCAAGTCTTAGCAAGACGCAGGAGAAACACCTTGATTGTTGCCTCCCCGATAGTCTTTATCTTTTCTCCAAGTTCTAACCCAAAGAACAAAGACAAAAATGTTTCCCCAAATTCTTTCCAAACCTCCAAGATTTTCCTCCCAAGAAACAAGAATGCCCAAGTTCCTCTCTGGGTTCCGGCCCCTCTTTCTCTCTGCTTCCTGCTCTGCCAGGGTCTTTCCCCTTTCTCGGGGGTGACTATGAACTTTGACTCTGACTCTGACTCTGACTCCCTGTTGAGGCAAGTCCTCCCAGCAATTTGAAGCATTTTTTAAACTTCTACAGCCCCCTGTGTAAGGACTTTGGATGATTTTTCTTTTTGAAAACTAAGTAGCTCAACTAGCAACAAATTCAGCAACAGCATCACTCTGCGCACACCCTCAGAAAGTTCTCCCCCCCCTTTTTTTTATTAATCTGTGAAAAGTCTTCATTCATTTGTGACCCCAAATTGATGTTTCTCCTGATCGTCAGGAACAGAGCATGGTTTTATAGTTCTAAATATCCAATGAACCAGTTCACGAGCCAGGAAGAAAACTTCCTAGATGATCCTCAAATGAGAAGGGGATTTTAATTTTTAGAGGAAGCAAAATCGATTTATTTCTGCCAATAGGATGTTTGTGTCTGAGAATTTGTAAGCAACAAGTATTTTTCAACCAGAGCAAATTCATTAATTTTTAATGACGACTTTTCATTTCCACCAGACTGCAAAGTAATAAGTGTGACACCAAGAGAAGATGTGGCTTCCCGGGAAGCAGTGTCCTCCAGTGACAATAATGCAGGCCGTGTGTGTGATGTTAAAGTTCTTAGTAAGTGTGTTAAAAAGTAAAAATTAACAGGTGAAATTGATTTAATAACATATTTTACTTTTTCAAACATACCCTAAATATGATCATTTCAACATGTAATCAGTTAAATATTACAATGGGGGCTCTTCGGCACTAAATCTTTGAAATTCAGCATGGGTTTTGCACTCTCAGCCCATTTCGATTCTGAGTAGCCACGTCAGGTACTAACTGGTGACATCAGTTATCCACATCAAGGCTCCACCTTGATCACAGAGTTCTGGAGCCTGAAGGAAGTGGCATCTCAGATAGTAGCAGGCAGAGGGTGTGAGATAAGACTGAGGATTCCATGTCCTCACTGTGTCACCTACGATGACAGTTATAAAGTCTTCTCAGACCTAGAGGCCAACTCTTGGAAAACTAGCATTGGCATCCTTAGTACAAGTGAGATTAAGCAGGGTTCGCTTCTCAGAATAAGGACCTAAAGTAGAAATCAAGTTCAGTTATGAACAAATTAGAATTTCACTTTTCTTTCTCTCAAATTTGTGGACTGAGTTTTTAACCCACTGTGTTTACCTTACAGAGTGGTTGAGATTATTAAACAGATAAACTTAAACAAAAAATATAGTATAATTATGATCCATAGAAAGAGCTCAGTGCCTAACCCTTCCCTAAATGGGTTCAAATCCAGGGAGGTGAAGGCTGTAGGTTTGTCTCTTTTAGGATGAATACATTTCAGAGACTGATACCTCAAAATTTCAGGACGCAGTCACAGTGGGACCAAACATGATGACGAAGTAAGGACAACGTTTTCACTAAATGGTGACTAAATTCAGTCAACACATTCTGAGAGCCTAAAATGCCCACATTGTCTGTGAATGCCAACGCTTGAATTGGAAACACGTGGATACTAAGGAGTGCATTAAGTGAGGTATATACACTGGTCTGTTCATTCATAAATAGACTAAACAAAAATGCGTCTTGATCACAGGAAACAGCCAGGATTATGGTTGTTTTACTCCATAAACATGGAGTAAACATTACTCCATGTTCGAGGCACATGTGGATTCTGTTGCTGCTGTTTAGATATTCCAAATAAATGGAATCCGGCCATTTATTTCATTAGCAATGTTCAAGGTTAACCAGAAGGAAAAGGACGCAGAAGCTAAAAAGAAATGCGTGAGGTGACACTGACCATGCATGTGGGAGACCGGCTGGAATAATGTAACCATTCCTGATGACAGCAGAAACACATGACAGAGACATCTTAAAGAAGAGGATGAGGCTTACAGACAAGACTCGGTTCTTCCTTGTATAATCTTGTACCACAGTGAAATCCAGGTAACTGTCTCCTGAAGACAGCATTTTATTTAGAACAGAGGTATAACTACTACAACAAAGACTCAAAATGGCAGTGGCATGAACAATATAGAAGTTATTTCTTGCTCATGGAATTATTTAAGAGTCAGCATCCCAGGGATCCTCAGTGACAGAGATGTGGATGTTTTTCCCTCGTGGTTAGCGTTATCCTTAGACCAGAACAGGAACAGCTGTTCCTGCCTGTGACCTTCCTCCAGATGTGTGCACTCTCCACAGAGCAAGAAGCCTTCAGGACCAAGGATGTGCTCCTGGAAACTGTGTCCCCTCGGGCAGTGCCTGTGGCTCAGTGGGTAAGGGCGCCAGCCCCATATACCAAGGGTGGTGGGTTCAAACCCGGCCCTGGCCAAACTGCAACAAAAAATAACTGGGCATTGTGGCAGATGCCTGTGGTCCCAGCTACTAGGGAGGCGGAGGCCAGAGAATCACCTAAGCCCAAGAGCTGGAGGTTGCTGTAAGCTGTGATGCCATGGCATTCTACCTACCGAGGGCGACAAAGTGAGACTCTGCCTCTAAAAAAAAAAAAAAAGAAAGAAAGAAAGAAAAGAAACTGTGTCCCCTTCTTCCCAATCGGGATCATGTGCTGGGTACTCAGCATTTAGAAAACCGTCTAAATGGCTCTAAACCTGCTTTCAGGGCCTAAGGGTACCGCCCCCAAAGAGTGGTCTGTGTTACTGGTTTGTACTCTCTCAGGCTCACGGCAAGGGGTGGTGAAATGACAGCTGTTTACGGGGAGTTTAGGCACAGGAGCTGGGGTGGAGAGACATACGATGAGGTCCTTGCAGTGCTGCAGGAGCCACAGATGCATGGAACCAGTCATGTGTCAGGAGCCAGGACTGGGTGGTTATCTATCCCTGGCCTCATCACATTACTCAAAGGCGGCCAAGGATTTTACACTTGGACTTGGCATACAAGGTTACTTTTGATGGAATATTTGTCAAGCTAAGGGGTTAGAACATATTTCATTTAATAGGGTTTTGGGCGGTGGATATATAACTTTTAAATATTTTTTTCCCCTACAGTAGTTGGTCTTCTATTTGAACTCTAATTCAAAGCCCTGCAATGTTTGGTCAGCTTGCTAGGGGTTCTACAGTTTCCAACTAGGACTAATTGACACTTCATGGAGCTAAACAGCTCCTTCAGCTCCACCCATCACATCTGTATTTCAGCCAGCAGAAAAGGAAAAAAGAAAAGGAGAGATATATAGCTTTTCCTATAAAAGCACAATCTAGTAAAAACAACCTGACTTTGAATCTGCATACATCCCATGGGCCAAAACTTTTGGATGTGTAGATTTGTTCAGGGCATCCCATATTCTGAGCTAAAAGCTCGATTACTGGGGTTGAGGGGGGGATGGCGATTAAGGGGAGACGCAGCAATGGAGCACACTCTGCCCCTCTCCACACGAGGTCGGGCACAGAGTCACCTCAAAGCTCAGAGTCCCGGATGGTACGTGGTTCTCTCCATTAGATGGAGGTAGCTTGTGAAGGTCCAGAAATAAGACAAGTTAAAAGAAATCAATTTGTTCCCCCACAAACACATACACAAAAACTTAATAGCAGAGAAGAATAGGACAGCCACAATCAAAATGCTCAGACGAAATTGGGGGGAACAGGTAACCCACAAACAGCCACTGGTTTTAGCCGTCGCCGTTTCTTGCTGAGAAAGATGTTGCAAAACCTCCCTCTGGCAGCCTGGACAGTGTCTGGGTAGAGCCTGTGGGAACCACTGACTCTGCTCTCTGAAGAAAGTAGTCTCCATCGCTGTCGTGGTCCCTGGTTTTGCCCTCCAGGACATTCTTCCCTGTCCATTACTCTGCACGGTGACTGTAAGTGAGGGATGGAGAGCGTGTTGATCCTGGGAGACGTACGGCTTTCGGGGCTGGGGGCTGCTGGACGGGTCACAGTGACTCATGCATCTTCATGCTACACGTGTGCTCTCCTCGGCTGTGGACCCACCTCACGACCTTAGTGAGCAGACACTGCTGGCTTCCAGCTGCTTTCATGAATAAGTTGCCAAAGAGACTTTCCAGTTAGACTTTTTACATCTGAAAACCTTTTTTTTTTTTTTTTTTTTAATAGGGCTTGTGTCTTTGTCCATCTCCATGTCATTGGTGGCTCACCTGAGCGGTCCAAAACAACAGTGCTGGCTGGAAAGAAGGCAACACTCATCTGGCCAGGGCTTCAGGGCTGGACTTGCTTACTAGCAGAAGGCGGCACTCATCTGGCCAGGGCTTCAGGACTGGACTTGCTAACTAGCAGAAGGCGGCACTCATCTGGCCAGGGCTTCAGGACTGGACTTGCTTACTAGCAGAAGGCGGCACTCATCTGGCCAGGGCTTCAGGACCGGACTTGCTAACTAGCAGGAGGTGACACTCATCTGGCCAGGGCTTCAGGACCGGACTTGCTAACTAGCAGGAGGTGACATTCATCTGGCCAGGGCTTCAGGACTGGACTTGCTTACTAGCAGGAGGTGACACTCATCTGGCCAGGTGCTTCCAGGACAAGCCTAGGAGAAGCCTGGAGACAGTTTGGGGTCCTATGAAGGCTTCATCTTACAGCTGTTTCTCAGCCCTAGTAATTAACTTGTCCACTGCTGTACATTTCTACACTACTAGGGCCTTCATCCATTCGTAGGCAGGCTGCATGCAGGCAAAACGCCCTCAAAGGTTTTACTCCCTCCCATCTACGTTCACAAATATTTTAGTTCCAACTTAAAATTTTCTTTCTAGGATTTTTCTGAAAGCCTCAAAAAGCAGCCAATACACACCAGCATTCTGGTGTTTTCTTTTCTCAGAACATTCCTGGAGTCACATGTTCCTGTGTGTTCTGCCTTCCAAGGTGTTAGAGGTGACATTTTTCATAATTTCATCTCAAAAAAAGACAGGGCCACTGCATTTTCCAGCCTCTGATATCTGTGTGCCTTCCACCACTGCCCAGCCTGAAGCCAACACCACACATGTTAGATTCTGTTGTGGCAACCCTAATTCCAGGATCAAATTCAACATCAATTAAGCTATGGAGACAGTTGTTGAGAGTTCCAAAATAATAGTAGCTTTTAGAAGATGGTTTATTTCTCTCTTGTCAGGGCCTAGGACTGACCACGTCTCAGCCCGGCTTAACTAGGTTTCGGACGTGGACCGCTAAGCTACCTTGCTCAGGAACAATTTCTCTCAAGTGCCCGAGGGCTATCTACTTTAGCTGATGGGAGAGAGAGAAAGAGTCTTAGAGAAAAACAGTCTTAGAATAGACAGATCTTAGTCTTTAGCAGAGCTTGGTAATCTTCAGCAGAGAGATGCCGTGCTGGTGTTCTGCAGGCAGGAGAGGAGACCGAGTCAGGGTAAGCGGATCTGTGATAGAATGCGCATGCTCCCCACTGCCTTCTCCTCCAGCCTCATAGAAGGCTGATCTCCTGCCTCACAATACCACAGGTGTAGAGACTGCCAAGTCACCAATGCTCTCATCTTGAGAGCTGTCATGCTTGTTAGGAGAGCTAAATCCCTCTCCATGCCCTTTTCACCAAGGTGTCTCATTATTGAGCTACACAGGTATTTTTTCTTATAACTGTCACTCCTCCTGGCCATAGGCTACACAGGCTGCTACACTCTCTTACAAAGCAGCCCAGCTGAAAGTGTCCAGAGCAGGAAGGGTGGCTCTGAGGATGATTTAGAGTTTGCTGTTCTAAGTGATTCCTTCAGCTCCAGTGATCAGACCCACATTCCAGCCACTCTGGGGAGAGGAAGTATGAAGGGGAAGGTACATCCCTTCCTCTTAAAAGCATGGCTTACTTTCACACACGAACACTCACTGGCTTTTAGCAGCCATCAGGTCACTTGTGCTCATGTTGCATTAGCCATAACTTACTCACATGAGCACAGCTCGCTGCCAGGAAGGATGCAAAGTGAAGTCTTTAGCTAGGCAGCCGTGAGGCACTGCAGGTGCAGATGGGACGGTGAGAAAGACAGCATTGCCGCTCACCTTTACAAACACTTAGTCACTTCATACTCGCTTCAGAAGCAGCCCCTGCTTCCCCTCCAGAGGGGAAGCAGCCCCTGCTTCCCCTCTGAGGAGCCAAGCCTGCACACAGGTGCTCACGGATTCCAACATGGCAGAGCATTTGTGAAGAAGTTTTGTTTAGTTTGGAAAGGTAATTGACCTACTGGGAAGATCAGTGTGCATTTATTGATGGAAGTTTTTATAACATTTCCTTAGACCACAAGACCTAATACGGCAACTACAAACAGGATGTGTTGGTTCTTTGGATACTGGAAATGACAGAAGCCAAAAGCAAGCCTCCCAGGACAGCATTTATTTTTTAATCTTCCTTTCTAGAAACATCCATCTTCCCCTTTGTGCTTTCTCTGATGGTCTTTCACAGACAGAAGGAACGAGTACCTAATTTGGATCCAAATCTCCTTCAATGGCAGTCTGAGTGACAGTGTAGTTTCTGCCTGGCCGTGCGCTGCTGGACTCGACCAGGGCGAGCTTCGGGGATCCCAGCTACTCAGCAGACATTATCAGCTTCCTTACAGTTTGAATTAAATAGTAGCTTTTAAACACTGGAGCTCATTAATTCACTATGAATAAAACTAGGCCTGAATACCATCTTGATTTTAAATACAAAGTAGTGGCAAGTACACAATATCTGGGTCTGGGTCAGACAATGTTCAAACTGGGCTCTGACCTTTCACTCTGATTTTTCTCGTAAGACTTCTCCTGTTGCATTCTTAATCATTTGGAGAGTTAGGGATAATAACTGAACTTGAGCTGCTGAATAGTGACATGAGATGACATGAAAAATAGCCTAATGGTCCAAAAGCAGCTATGTTTATTGTGCCCATGTGTGATAAGCAAATCCATAAATCTCTCACCTGTCATACACCTCATGAGTTACGGTACAAAGTTTTATGTATGTGTGTGCATGAGATGATAACAAACCCGGATCACATTCACACAGGGGTACACCAGGATATTTTTCTTTATAAAGAATACTCTGTCTAACCTAGAATTCTGCCCGTCTCTTGTATAATACTTTGCATGTAGTAAGTATGTGGTTAATAAAATTCTGACATTATGTATTTGTTTAAATGAATTTATTAATGTGAAGATTTTTAAGTAAGTTCACCATAAGACTTGCTGCTCTTAATAAGTTGGCATATTAACACATTGACATTAACAACATTAATGGCCATGTGTCAATCACCATTAAATACGTGACCTGTATTATCTCATTTAATCTTCACAATTATACTCAATGGTAGCGCTTATCTCTACTTTACTGACAAATACACTGGTGCTCATTTTACTGATAAATACACTTGCTGTGTGCTTCTGTGTAAGTTGACTTACACAGAAGGTATGTGTGGAAATAGTAAAATGGCTGTGTAACAGCAATACATAGGTAGGTAGTTAGGAATAGCTATCTTGGGTGAGGAGGAAAAGGGATGAGCCCCCAGGCTGCCATTTGGTGTTGCCCACTTGAATTTGTTCCCAGTGATTGGTCAGCCCTGGGAAGAGGGAAGACCCAACCAATCAGCCAGTCAGAACTTGGTGTGCCCTCTACAGAAGGCAGTAGAAGATTCTCTAGTCTAGCAACAGGTGCAATGGAGTGTTGAAGGTGGCCTAGGACTGTCTTAGCACTAATTATCCTGCAGCCCACTCCCCCTCAGTGGGTTCTCAGAGGGAACCATCGGAGGTCCATATGCACAGTAAGCCTCTGGTTCCAAAGTGACCATTGAACCACGAGGTAGGCCTGACCCAAGTGATAAAGAGAACTGCCAGGCATGACCTTTGTCTCTTTGCCTACTTGCCCTGACTATGGAGGCCCATTCACTCACTGTCTATGCTTTATAAACTTTCTTACTCTGTAAACCAATCTTTCTCTTCCTCAGTAAACTTTATTTCATGTTTGCCTGCCTTATTTTGGAGTGTCTGATCATTTTCAACCAAGAACACTCCAAGAACAGAGGACCCAGGCAGCTGTCTGACACGCTGACATTTTAGGAGACAGACAGCTGCCTTGAACCCCAATAACAGATTTTTAGAACATTAAGAGTATTATTTTCCAAGGCAGCCTGAGAAAGCATGTATGAAGAAATACAGAATCTACCTGCAGTGGGAATTATCAATCAAAACTGTTGAGTGTGTTTTACTGAGGGGTTTTTGGCTTTTCCTTGTATTTTCAATTTCATTTGGCTCCAAGAGGGAGAGAACAAAAGAGGAAAAGGAAATTCAAATAAAGAAAGAGTTCTAATACCCTTCATTCCTTTATTCTCAGTGCCAGCCTTCAAAAGAAAATGCTCTCCAGTTCATCCTTCCTTTGCTAACATGTGCAGAGAAGTGATATGGCCTCAGGATGATCAAATGCACTGTAGAGATCCTGGGAACAGTCAAAAGGCAGCTCCAGTGTCTTGGCAGATGACTGTCATCATAAAGGAGACTTTCAGTCAACATTTCTAGCTCTAGTTTGGAAAGGTAGTCACATAAATGATAGTAGATGCTTTGGAGACAAATTTGTCATCAGAATATAATGGGATGGTTTAAAATATTCATAAATAGTAGGTTGGATAGAATCACTGTTTTGGCAATGTATTATATTACCAGAAACTAAGCAGCCTAAAACAACATGCCCTTCATACTGCAAAGCTTCTGCAGGCCAAACATCTGAGCATGGTGTGGCTGTGCGCTCTGCTCAGTGTATCATAAGCTGTAGTCAAGGTGTTGGCCAGAGCTGCAATCTCATTTAAGGCTCAGGATCCTCTTCCAAGCTCCAGTAATTGCAGGTAGGATTCTCTTCTTCCTGTTGTAGGACTGAGACCCTCACTTTCTAGAGGCCATTGTATAGAAGCCTAAAAGGTATAAACTACTTTATAGTGATGGACAGCATATCTGTGATCATCCAGGGAAGGAGGCAAAATAGGAAGGGATGGATTATCACAAGGCAAGAGGACATTTTCAGGACAATAGACAGGCTAATAGATTCTTTAATTATTTTGAAGGTGCTGAGAGTTTCACAGATGTATACATATGTGAATGTTAAAATTTAACAAAATGACAATAAGTGTCTGGGTTCACCTCTTGGTCTTTAATTCTGTTCCATACATCTACCTCTCTATTTTTGTCCCAGTACCATGCTGTTTTGATCACTATCGATTTATAGTATAGTCTGAAGTCTGGAAGCGTGATTCCTGCTGATTTGTTTTTACTTCTGAGTAATGTCAAGGCTATTCAAGTTTTTCTCTTTCCATATAAAATGAAGTACTAATTTTTCCAGGTCTTTAAAGTATGACAGAGGTGCTTTAACAGGGATCACATTAAATCTGTAGATTGCTTTAGGTAGTATAGACATTTTAACAATGTTGATTCTTC
>NW_003852538.1:1091152-1098336 GCF_000181295.1 Otolemur garnettii | reverse complement strand
AAAAAAAAATCCAATGTACTCAGTACTACTGTGAAACCAAATTACAATTACTCACACTTGCATATGAAAAATGAAACACAACTATAGCCTGGGATGAGGGAAGGAAGGGGAAGAAGAGGGGAAAGGAGGAGGACTGGGTCAATATACGGAGGGTTGGTAGGGGGACCACACCTATGGAGCATATTGCAAGTACAAGTTGGATCTATCTGGTGCAGAACACAAATGTCTTAACGCTGTAATTGGGTAAATGAGGTGAAGGCTGTGTTGATTAGTAGGATGTAAGCACTCCAATTTGTACAAATAATCAACACATTGAATCCCATAATCGCATAAATGTATTCATGATCTATGTACAAATGACTTAATAAAAAAAATTTTACAAAATGTACAGTTTAAATGTGTGTTGTTTCATGTACATCAATTATACCTCAATCACTTTTAAAAAATAAATACAGTAGAACCTCCATACATAGTTGACCACCTCCCTACATTGACCACCTCCTTAAATGGACCTAATTTTCATAGACTATACATGTACCACATTTTCATTCTATATATTGGCCATCTCTGTAAGTTGTATCTTGGACAAACAATGTTAATTTATTCTTTACTTGACCAGTTGAGTCCACTCTATACCAAGGGTTTGAAGGTCTGGGCTTTGACACTCAGTTGTATTATTATTATTATTTTAGTGTAAGTTCTGTTTTCATGTTTTATTATTACCAGTTGGATTAGGCCTAACATCCTATTGTTTATCATGTGTTTCATAAGATTTTTTCAACATAAGGGGTCTGAATTGTGGGTACATCCTACAATTACTAAAAGTTTTGTGGTTAATTAAGACATTACGGCCCAAAGGAAAGAACTCAAAGAGCTGACATTGAAGGAAAAGGTTGATCTTCTACATTTTCTGGAAAGTGGCAGCCAAAGAAAGATGGCAGAATATTTTGGTATTAGCAAAACCACGGTTTGCAGCATACTAAGTTATAAACATGAGCATTTAGAGAGATTTGGTAAGGAAAATGGAGACCTACAGTGGAAAAGGAGGAAAACTTCCCTTGAAGTCAATGAAGCCACATTAAACTGGTTCAAACAAATGAGGGCAATTAAAGCCCAAAGCTCCAGGATAATAATCCAAGAAGTTGCTAAGAAATTTGTATAGGAATTCAGGGTAGCAGATTTCCAAGCATCAAGTGGTTGACTTGAGAAATTTAAACTTTGCCATGAGATCTCCCAGAAAGTCTTGTGTGGCGATCCAATGAAGTTCCAGTAGAAGCTGTGGAAGGGTCATCAAAAAGTTCCCAAACTTCACCAGAGACTTCAAAGATAATGACATCTTTAATGGTGTTGAGCAAGGATTCTTTCTCAAGGTGATGCCTGACAGGAGCTTCATCATGAAAGGTGACAGATGTAAGAATAGAAAACTTTTCAAAGAACATTTGACAGTTCTGCTTTTCACTAGCTCAAGCAGAGAGAAATTAAAGCCCTGGGTTATTGGTAAACTTCCAAAGCCACGTGCATTCATGAACCTGAAACCAGAAGCTCTCCCCTTCACTTGGAGAGTTAAAAAAAAATGTGATACCCTGTCTGAGGAGTGGGTAAGGAGTATCGACCAAAAAACAAAGAAGAAGAAGAAATGGCCTAGTCCACTGACAGTAGACAACTGTCCTGGCCACCCTCAAGTGAATCATTTCATAAATGTGATACTAAAATTTCTGCTTCCAAACATGATCTCAAAAATCCAACCTCTTGACCAAGGCATCATCAAAACAATTAAAATGCACTAGTGAGACCACTTCTTGCAGTCATCACTAAAATACAAACCTGCAGCAACTTCATCCCCTGCATTAGATAATGCAGCCCCGGATCAGGGCGCATCCAGCCAGGGGAACCCAGCCCCGGGTCAGGGCACATCCAGCCAGGAGAACCAGCCCCAGGTCAGGGCGCAGTATGGATGAGGCATGTCAGGAACTGTAGGGAGGCAGATTATTCAAAACTTGCTTCACACTTCAAATTTAACATTTATTAACTTCATTTTGAAACTGTGATCACTATGAAATGAAAACGTTTCTGAAAATTTTAATATGTATAGATTCATAACATTTTGAGGATTGATGAAAAGTTAGTAACTAAAAGTAGAATTATTTGGTTTCACAAACTTATGAAGATGAAATTTTACTGTAACTTTTAGGAATGATATTATAATTTGTGATTATATTTATATTTATTGGTTATAACTATTATATGTACAGTTTTATTTTTAATTTTTTATTTCAGATTGATTGAGGGTACAAATGTTTAGGTTATATTACTGTCATCTCTAAGGTAAAGTTCAAGTTGTAGTTGAGCCTTTCATTGGGGCATTATTTTATAATTGCATAATTATAATATTTTGGAAATGAAAATCAAATACTTCACATATGGTACTCACATTGTTTTTTGGTCTGTGTTCCCAATGAAATTCAACATTTTTATGCAATAGGAAAATTGTTAATATTGTTGAAATTGTTGAAAATTGTTAAAATTGTTGGTATTGTTGTATCAGCAAACAAAGTCATGCTATTGCAAATTATGTAAATCCAGAAAGTAATAATCGAAATCTAATGCAAAACTCTCATTGAAAATAGCATTGCTGTAGAATAAAGATCTTAAAACTGTCAGCTCTGGATGACGTCCCAGGTTCCATCTCCAGCATCACCACGTACACACACACACAGAAATGCAGCTTTTTGGAGTGAATGATGGAAAAATGCCTCCAATGGCAGGAGAACATTTTTTGTCTTTAGAGAATCGGCCCAGCAATGCAGTCTGGAATTCTAAAAGCAAGTTGCTAAGCACCTGCTATACATTTGACAGACTCCAAATCCCTCTTGAGATCAGATTCCTCTTGTTTCACATTTTAAAATTTCTGTAGTATACATTTGTAATAAATCAACAAATAAAATAAATAAATATATGAATAAGTAAAGAATTGTTATTTAAATTGAGCACAAACCCAGATTTCAAAATTTAATGAAGTTAACAAACAGTGGCAAGTGAAAGAAGCAGATAATGGTTAGAGCTTGGTTCTGTGACAAAGTTTGCATTAGGAGAGCGGCTTTTTTCTTTTCTTGTTTCTTTATTGAAAGCAAGTGGTCTTCTGGAGACTCCAGTGGCAATTGCAGCAACAACAAAAATAAACAAATGAGACTTAATTAAACTGAATAGCTTCTATACAGCTAAGGAGATGACAACCAAAGCAAATAGACAACAGTCAGAATGGGAAAAGATACTTGCATATTACAAATCAGACAAAAGCTTGAAAACTAGAATCTACAGAGAACTCAAATTAAACGACATAAAAAGAGTCAACAATCCCTTATATCAATGGGCAAGTGAGGTGAATAGAACTTTCTGAAACTTACCAGGTATGGAATATAAATGACTTAACACAGTAACTAAGAAAATGCCGTGAAGGCTATGTTAACCAGTTTAATGAAAGTATTTCTAATTGTATATAAAACCAGCACATTGTACCCCATGATTGCATTAATGTACACAGCTATGATTTAATTAAAAAAACAGATGAATGGCTAACAAACATATAAAAAAAATTCATCATCCCTAATTATAAGAGAAATGCAAATCAAAACCACCCAGAGATGTTACCTAACCCCAGTGAGAATGGCCCACATCACAGTCTCGAAGCTGCAGATGCTGGTGTAGATGTGGAGAGAAGGGAACACTTTCACACTGCTGGTGGGACTGCAAACTAATACAATCTTTGGGGAAGGAAGTATGGAGAATCCTCAAAGAACTCAAACTAGACTTCCCATTTGATCCTGCAATCCCATTACTGGGCATTTACCCAGAAGAAAAAGAAAATCATTTTATCTTAAGAACATTTGCACTAGACTGTTTATTGCAGGTCAATTTACAATTGCCAAACTGTGGAAACAACCTAAATGCCCACCAATCCAGGAATGGATTAACAAGCTATGGTATATGTATACCATGGAATATTATTCAGCCACTAAAAATGATGGACACTTTACATCTTGTATTAATCTGGATGAAGTTGAAACACATTCTTTTTAGTAAAGCATCACAAGAATGGAGAAGCAAGAATCCAATGTACTCAATTCTGATATGAGGACAATTGATGCTGGTACATAATGTGGCATAGTGGAAGGGGAGAGCAGCGAGAGGGACGGAGGGAGAGGGTCCTGGTATGTAGGACGCCTGTTGGGGGTGGGACACAATTATAAGAGGGGCTTTACCTAAGAAATGTAGGCAGTGTAACCTCGTACAAAGAGCCAGGTTACACTGCCTACATTTCTTAGGTAAAGAAAAAAAGAAAAGAAAGTGGTCTTTTAAAAAAGACCACTTTAAAAAAAAAAAAGAAAGAAAGTGGTCTTTTTACTGGTGTGATAGTGTTCATCCTAATTTAGAAAACCTTGCTTCTTTTGCTTGGCTCCTATCTCAAGATTTTTTTTCCACGTATTTATGATCTCAAAACCAGTAATAGTAAAAAGATGCCAGAAGCCCCTTCACATACCCGGTAAGGAAACCACATCGATTCACTTACTGGACGAGACAACGTGTCACCCTTTTCCTGAGCACATCTTACTCCCTGCACTTAGGGTACCCCCTTTTCCCTTGTTAACCTGGACATGAAAATTAGAAAACATGAGATAGTTATGACCCTTTTCTCATAAGTAAAATACATACACAGATTTTTGCATATACCTGGGACAGTCCTCGACAGTCGAGCCCGGACATGACCAAGTTGACAGTGTGCTCATGCCTGTCATTGTATTTCAAATACTTGTTTGTACATTCAACCATCTCTGGCATGTTGAACTCTTAGAAGACAAGGGCTACCCCATATTTAGGTTTCATTTCCAGGACACTCCATAAACGTTTGTTGAATGAATTGATTCCTTGAGGTTCGGCAACTTGAGGCTCAATTATAAATACTTCAGAGCAAATGCAAAGACTTGATGTAGAGAGTCATCTCAACAAATGTTAGATGAAGCCTTAACATTTTAGTTTCCTAAATGTATGGTAGTTTCTAATGTAAAAAAAAAGAAGTTTTCATGTATTAGTTTTATAAGTGAACCATGTTTACACATACTCTCTCTCTCTCTTTCTCTCTAACTAGAGCAGGACAATAGAAAGAATCACTAACATGCCCAGTGGTGCATTAGAACAAGATGCTGGAGTTGACATTGTCATCAAGCTCCCTACCTGAGGACAAAGATGCATTAACCAACCCCTTCCCCAGTTCCACCTCATTCTGAAGAGTGTCACCAAGAAGTTAAGCCAGCTATGTCTAGGCTTGCTATGGGATTGTTGAATTGGCCCTGCTACCTCGCAGATATCATGCCAACACCAACCCTTACCACCTCAAGATGACAGAGAAAGAACAGAAATGGGAGAGAGCGTTACTAGCATGAACATTCCCTTAGAGCATTCTCTTTCTGCACAGCAAATGGCTTAATGGACAGATTACATGGCTTAAAACAACATGAACTGACTGTCTCTCAGTTTCCCTGAAGCACAGTTCAGCTGTGCTTTCTGCTTACAGTCCTAAAATGCTGAAAGCAAGGTGCCTGCCACCCTGGGTTCTGGAGGCTCAGCTGGGGAAAGACAGTCTGTGCTTTGTTGGGAAGTTAGCCAAATTCATTTCCTTGTATTGGTAGTGCTGAGGTCCCTGTGGTCTTACTAGGTGTCGGGTGTGGGATTGATTTCAGCTTCTAAAGGTCATTCTCAGGTCTTTGCTACATGGCTTCTGCCACAGGCCAGCTCACACTCCTAGTATCTTTGCCTTCAGGAAGGGAGGTCCTTTGAAGTGCTAATCTGATTAGATCAGGGTCATTGGACATCTTGCTTACGACTCAAAGTCCAATAATTAATAACCTATTGAAGAAGTAATCTACCTTTAGATTCACAGATTCTGCCCGCTCCGGGAGGCAGAATCTTGATGGCCATCTGAGGATTCTGCCTACCACAAAGGATATCATGGGAAGTGTGTGGGAATCTCTGTGAGTCCAGTGACTTGTTGTCTGAGGTGGGAAGGCAGGAGTCTCCTTCTTTATTGCAGTCCTACCCAAGTGGCCCCATTGGACAAGCACAGCATGGTGGCAGGGGAGCTCTGGGGACGGTTTGATGCTCCCTGAAGTTTCTTGCTAGATGTAAAACCTGTTACTGATGCCAGCACATTTTCTGCAAAGGAAGAAGACTGGAGAGAGAGTCTGGCAACAGAAAGGTGATCACACACTGTGGCTTGTTGTGCATTAGGAAGGATAGAGGGTCCCTCCAGCTCAGCTCTCCAAGGCTCTCATGGAGGATGGGGAGATGTCCTACTCAGAGGAGGCTGAGACAGGGCCTACTTGAGAAAGACTAAAGGGAGGCAAGGCTGCCCCCCCTCAAGAGGTGCTAGTGACTGAGGAGGCTGACACCATGGTCAACACGGAGACCATTATATCATAAGAGCAGACACAGTCAGCCTGAGCCTGACTGGAAGCTGGGTGGCCTCCCCACCACAGCATGTGATGGAGTACCCGCAGAAGATCTCTGCCTCCCTTACTTCCCCTCCCACTCTCCCACATGAGGAGGAAGTAAGCGTTGACCTAGGGAAGGAAAGACATAACCAAACTCAGATCATTTCATTTCCCCTCTCCAGATCTTTCACCACAATCCTGGACAACTTAGGAGAGGGGAGAAGTGCAGGTAAGAAGGATCAAGTGAGATTTCAGCCAATATGAGGTCAGAGCCCCAAATAGATCTGAAATTTTAGAGAAAGACATGGCACATTTGCAAGCTGTCCTTAAGGATTAAGGATGTGACATTTGACAGAGAAAGTGCAGAAACAGTGATCAGATAAAAATAAAAATATTTCATGTTTACAGCCCACATTGAGCTTCTCAATAAGCCAAATATGGACAGATTTAAATTTTCCCCCAGCTTCCAATTTTTTAATGTTCAAAACAAAACTTTTTTTTCTTCGTGACTTCTAAATTTCCAGAAAACAAATGATGTCACTAAGTTACATATTTGAATAAGTTAGATTCAGATTTCCTGAGAGTGAGTTTTGATAGGGAAGCTGAGAATGCAGCAGTGCACAGAATGTGTCAGCACTGCACACAGTGGGTGCTCTGGGTGAGGAGCACAGTGACCACTCTCTGGGTGATGGGCACAGT
>NW_003852538.1:1085502-1090077 GCF_000181295.1 Otolemur garnettii | reverse complement strand
GCACAGTGGGTTCTCTGGGTGATGGGCACAGTGGGTGCTCTCTGGGTGATAAGCACAGTGGGTTCTCTGGGTGATGGGCACAGTGGGTGCTCTCTGGGTGATGGGCACAGTGGGTGCTCTGGGTGATGGGCACAGATGCTCTCTGGGTGATGGGCACAGTGGGTGCTCTGGGTGACGTGCACAGTGTCTGCTCTAGATGATAGGCACAGTGGGTTTTCTGGGTGATGGGCACAGTGGGTGCGCTATGTGTGGTAGACACAATCATAGCTCTGACTTAAGCATTATAAAAGTGATCCATGTAAGCTAACTATGTGTACCCCCATAATATTTTGTAATAAAAATAAAAGAGGAATATATTAGTGGGAGGTGAAGAAGAAGTGCCACTAACATTGCTAACTAGGAAACAAGCTGAAAAGCATTTCTGGGTGGAAAGTAACATGTAGTTTGAGCTGTCTGCCTGCTGTACCGGGAGACTGAAGCAGGGCTTTGGTGTTTGTCTCTGATTGTGCCTACTGCACGTTCTGCTCGGCATTTTAAAGTAACACGAGGACATCATGTGAAAACACAAAGGCCTCTCACAAGAACTCGAAGAAGCCAAGAAACCATGACAACATGACTGACTCCATACATCCCTCTGAAATCAGTCTCTTTACAAGGTGAAAAAGCAGCTCCTCGGATGACCAGCTGAAAATAACTGTGTTGAATGTAAATAGTTTGTAAATGTAAAGATAAAAGATGAATTCACTCATTATTTTTGGATTGTTTCAAATGATGTCTATTCTTTTCTGAGTCCCCGTGGTATACACAGGCAGTGTGCGAGTGTATGTGTGTGTGTATGTGCATAGGTGTAAATCATCACTGCACACTAATCAAAGTAGAATACTTAAGAAGGATTATGTTCAACTCTAGGCAAATAGTAAGATCAAATAGTGTCGCAAGCAACCAATCTCTTCAAATTTAATAAGACGTATTTTTTCTTCTTTCTTTCTTTCTTTCTTTCTTTCTTTCTTTCTCTCTCTCTCTCTCTCTCTTTCTTTCTTTCTTTCTCCTTCTTCTTTTTTTTTTTATGAGACAAGAGTCTCACTATGTCACTTTGGGTAGAGTGCTGTGGCATCACAGCTCACAGCAACCTCCAACTCTTGGGCTTATTCTCTTGCCTCAGCCTCTCAGGTAGCTGGGACTACAGGCGCCACAACACCCAGCTAATTCTGTTGTTGTCGTCGTTGTTTAGCAGCCCTGGGCTGGGCTCAAACCCACCAGCCCCGGTGTATGTGGCCGGTACCCCAACCGCTGTGCTGCAGGCATAGTTAACATCACATCCGTATGTTGGGAAAAGCACATGCTGCACAGGAGAGTAGGGAGCTTCAAGGAACTAACTATTAATGTGACCAGCTTGGTATAAGGACAGCCAGCTCAACAAACAGAACATGTGAATACTCAAACGACTTACAGGACACGGCCCTTTGTTAGCCTTCTGGGTTAACACACATTTATGAAAAGTTTTAGTCTTTTACAGAAAATAATTTAAATATTTGATATAATAACTACTCTGCTAAATCCATAGTGTGGTACAGATTTCATGTGCGTGTAGCACAGTTACGAGGGCACTGGAGTACGTGCAGAGCGCGACCAGGGGCTGACGGGCGGGGCGCCCTCCAGCACCCCTTGTCAACGAGCTGAGTCTGAGTGGCTGCATCATTATAATTTCACGATGTGATTAGTGGTAGAAGATTTATTCTCCTCTAAGTGAAAAGTACCTTTTTATAAAAGACACTTTGCTATCTTATTCCACTGGTGTGTGTTGAGGGGCTCTTAGGTGTGCCATGAAAAATTTTAAAGGCTATTAATTAAATTATTTTCAAAAAAAGTTCGGAGTACAATGAGTATATTCTTTTTTTATTCTTTTTCAAATCAATCTAATTTAATTGTACTACAGAAGTTTATAGGTTCAAGTGTGTCATGAGATAAAAAAAAGGTTGAAGAACACTGTCTGAGACTGTTGTCTAAGATCTGGAATTTTTTCCCATCTATTTTGGATAGCTGAGAAATTGTTAAAAGTTTATGTTAGATATATATAAACATATCTAAATATACATACACATATGTACTACGGACATACGCATATATGCAAATGCTTTCCGGTACAGAGAATATTTTTGGAATTCAAGCAACTGGTAGAAGTGAGATTAGAATAGTGCGACTAGGAACAGGGTAGGAGGGTTTCTTAGTTTGGTTTTTTCCAAAAGTAGAGCCATCGTTAAGAAAGTGGGCGCAGGTATTTCAGGAGAGGTGAGAACAAGAAGCAGGATCGTGGGGGAGGGAAGGAAGCCAGTGCATGTGTCGGTGGGCATGTCACCAGGGTGGGCATGTCAGCCTCCGTGCCCCTGGTTTCAGAAATGATATGAAACGTCCTTCATCATTTTGTTGCCAGAGGAGAGCAAAGGAAGACTGGGGCACGTCTCCAACTACTTCTACCCTACCCCACCCCTACATGGGTTAAAGTGGCCCCAAGACCTTGACTTCTCCACACTTGCTGTGCAGAGCCAAGAGACTGGGATGTTAGAGGTGGCCGGCTGTCCTCCTGGTGTCCCTGCTGGGGCGAGGCTGGGGAGGACCATTTACATTGCCTGGCTCTGAGCGTTTCTCCCACCGCCCTGCACTGCTCTGCTCCGTACTGGGCCCTTCTTCCCATTCCAGGCCATTTGTTCCCCACCAATTTCCTATACAAGGAAATGTATTTAGCAGGTTATGTGACAGGTTCAGCATGACGAAGCCTGGAGGACCTTTAACCACTTAAAATTGAAGATTAATGTCTCTGTCCTCAAAAGGCACTTGGCAGTTCCTCCCCCCCACTCCCCGCCCCCCGGAAAGGACTCTCATTGGGTGCTCTTGACTATGCAGTCTTCTCTTTTCCCCAAATTCCTTTCCTTTACTGATTTGTGATTCTCAGAATCAAACATTCCTTAGATTTCTTGTGCACAGTAATTTGACATCATGGTTTGCTGTCCCTGTCCAGCTGTTAGCAAAGTTCACTTCCACACCCAAAGTGAATGACTGTGTTATTTCCTTCCTTCCTTCCTTCCTTCCTTCCTTCCTTCCTTCCTTCCCTCCTTCCCTCCCTCTCTTCCCTTCCTTCCTTTCTCCTCTCACTCGTTTGCGCCAGGCTAGAGTGATACAGCGTCATCATAGCTCGTAGGAACCTCACACTTTTGAGCTCAAGCAAATTCCTACCTCAGCCTCCTGGATAGCTGGGACTACAGGTGCCCTCCACAATGCCCAGCTAGTTTTTCTATTTTTGTTTATTTTATTTATTTATTTTTTTAGGGGAGACAGGGTCTCACACTTGCTCAGGCTGGTCTCCAACCCCTGAGTTCAAGCAATCCACCCACCTCAGCCTCCCAGAGTGCTAGGATTATAGGTGTGAGCCACCGTGCCTCAGCCTCATGTAATTTTCTTAACAAAAGCATTCTCATATTGAATAACGTTAGTTCTCATTATTAAGATAAAATTGTTTAGAATTATTTTTACCCCACTACATATTTAAGTTTGTACATATAAATAATCTTACTAAGACAGTGGGTTCAGACAGCGTTATTTATGACTTGTGTCAATTCCGTCTGGATCCCCTCCTCGAGTCCCCCTTCTGGTCTTCCTGCACACTGAGTGCTGGAATGTCGACCTCTGACCTCAAAGCCCCAATCACTGATGTTTCTCTGACTTCTTCTGTTTACCTGAGGAATCGTTATGGAAAGCTCTGTGCTACAGACCCGCAGCCCACGGTATAACATGTTGTTAACTTCTCTCCCCTTCCATGCCTTTGTGAAGGATTGAAGGTCTTACAGCAGAAAGATATTTTTCTGGCTTGAAGTTCCAACTGAAAATAGCCCTCACTCTCCTACTCAGAAATGTAATCTTCCTTCCTCCTCTTGGGTAATACTATGACACTTGCTGTGTGATGCCATTAAAAACTCCCCAGTCCACGTTACTGTTTAATCATGTCACGACTGACATCATTTGTGTTCCGGTGGCACCAGAGAGGTGCCACGAGAAATACTCAAGCTGTGTCTGAGCAAGACTTGTATTTCAAGCTGCAAAACTTCTACCCCAAGCTGAGATGAGCAGTTAATTTTGGGAAGCCTTTATGAAAATTAGTATGCTATTTATTTGCTCTGGAGGTTTTAATATTGACAATATCCTTCCTTTACGATGAGGGAGGTTAGTCAAGGCTGGAAATTAGAAGAGAAAAAAGTAAAGGCAAGAGTCTCTCCAGTCCCACCTCCATCTCCAATTGTCAGGCGAAGATACATTGTTTACCCAATTATTCCTTAATAAGGAAGATTCTTTAATAATGAAAACACAGCTTTAAGCAAGTGGTAGGCCCAGCTTTTCTTCTTTCTTTGTCTCTCTTTCTTTCCTTCCTTTTTTGTTTTGTTTGTTTGTTTGTTTGTTTTCAAGATAGAGTCTCACTCTGTCTCCCTAGGTAGAGTGCCATGGTGTCATAGCTCACAGCAACTTCAAACTCTTGGTCACAGCAATCCTCTTGCCTCAGCCTCCCAAGTAGCTAGGACTACAGGC
>NW_003852538.1:1082780-1085061 GCF_000181295.1 Otolemur garnettii | reverse complement strand
GCTGTTAAATGCAGATAATACTCCCAGGCAGTCCAACATCATTGCAGTGACTCATAACTAGCAATTCCTATTTTAAAGCACTTACCAATTAGAAGGACTTTATACAAATTACAGCTTATTTTAGAAAAGAAGAAAAATAAACTAGCATACGGAAAATATTGGACACAATGGTAAAATAGTACCATACCACCTGCTTTGTCTAAAAGTGTCTCAAGTGAAGAAACGAGATTTTAAAGTGACTTTCCCTTAAACCTAAACCCACAAAAAGACTTGACTAACTACTTGTCTGTCTGCTCAGGGTCTGTCACAGACATACCGGCTCAGGGAATACGGGAAAACTAGAAAACAGGAGAAGCAAATCGGCTTCCGCTTTCCTCTGCCTTCCTCCCCACCTCACCCACCCAGGGTGGTTGGGCACAGCTGAGATATATGGCCTGCTTATGCCAGGTCCATGGACTCAAATAAAGAATGTGATATTAATAATACTTCACATTGCATAGCATCTTACAGTTTCTAAAATGCTTTCACACAGATTGTTCATTTTAGGGAGAAATATTACACAGATGTTCTACCTATTTGCAACCATGAAAATAGCTAGTTCTGATTAAATTAGTCCAATATTTCAGGTTCTGTTTGTCTCACTTTTTTATCTTACCTCTGGTTCACAAGAGATTCTATTACACTTGTGCAAAGCTTCCATCATTTTCCCTGTATTGAAGCTCTTCCTCAAATGAAATTATTGAAAGTTTAAGTTAAAAAGAACTTTGGAGAAGTTGTGTTAAACTTCTTTACTTTATAGATGAACTCTCGAGGTTTAGAGAGACTTTGTGAATTGCCTAAGCCAGTGTTGCTCTGAAATCTGGAAGGTTTGCTGTTACCCCCTACAGCGCCCTCTCCTGACGACTCGTGTGTGTGTGTGTGTGTGTGTGTGTGTGTGTGTGTGTGTGAATAAAAATCTCAGGGATGAACTTGCCGACTACAAACCAAACTCCAAGCAGCTGCTACATTTTGGAAGAATTACTTTTTTATCTTTACAAAAGATTTTTTTCTGAAGGAGATTCACTCAATATTTCAAGGGGGCACACTTGTTTTCCTTCTTCAACAATGTTACCAAATATCTCTTTTATTATTTTTTGTTAATTCAGAGACCTTTAGATTCCTAATCCAAGGCTGTATGCATTTCTTTCTCATTTGATTCTTATAGGAATCTTGTTAAAAATAACAAAGCAAGGCAGGTATTTTTAGCCTGATATTAGAGTTAAAAAATCTTATGCTCCGAGAAGATACGTGAGCTGTACAAGGTCACAAAGCTGGTGAGTAGAATTTGTAAGATGAGAAGCCACTTTGTCTGATTTTTAGTACAGTTTTTTCTGTTTTATTTTAGTTTTAATTTGTTTTACAACATGTTACTGTTGGTTTGAGAATAGCACTGAGGATCATTGAGTTTTACCCAAGATATATTTTTGCCTTTTTCCCAAACAGCTTGAGAAAGTACAAGGTAATCCGCATATGTAGTTAAATTGGATTCAAATTGAAGCTTGTAATGTGCAGATTTATTTGTAAAAAAAATGCCTGCCTGTAACATAATGAATTTATTTCTTTTTGATATGTTAGTTCCTATTCTGTGTTTCCAAAATGAGGTTGGGCACAAGATTTTTTACATAATATAAATGTATTAAATTCCAAATAGAAGATTTCATATTTAAATTAGACACAGTGTTGGGGGAGGTTAGAAACTACCCTAACTGTAAAGTGAATAGCTAGCATTTGTTATGCATCCACTATATATCCACATATATTGCTTTCTCAGTGTAAATAAGCACAGCAAGCCTGGGAGGTCACTATTATCTTCCTTTTCACAGGCAAGGAAAATGAGGCTCAGAAAAATAAAGCAATTTTCCATAGTCACAGCTCTACATTATTCCAAAGTCTGTGCTCTCTCCATAATACTTTTCATCTTTCTCCAAAAGCACAGCTGAACTCCAAAGAAACACGTCTCAGTACATAGAGGTAGCTAATTATTTCAATCATTTCTGAAAAAAAAAATACTTGCTTTTGGCCAAATAAAGACATCTTTTTATTCAGATTCATACTCATTTCATGTCACCAAAATGCGAAGTGTTCTAGAATACCTGGCTAATGTTACAGGGTACCTCTCTCAGGATAATGGATTAATCTGTCTCATTTTGTTTACTGAGTTTTAAAAAGCATCCTTTCCCTAATAGTTAATTTGTCTTTATTAATTTATACTTATAAAATAGTAATTAGTGGATTTCTATCA
>NW_003852538.1:1079935-1080992 GCF_000181295.1 Otolemur garnettii | reverse complement strand
ATGCACATTTTAAGAGAGAAAAAATCTGTATTAAAATTATAATACTCAATATGTAATGTGATGAATTCAAATCACGTTTGAGCACCTCTTGTACTTAGAGAAGTCAAATGTGACTTCAGTGTTACAAGTTTAATAAGTTTTCCTTTCCTAAAATGTGTATACTTTTCTTGTCACTATCTACATATACATATAAGGATATTCTCCAGAGAGATAATGGTGGTTTACCATTTTTAAATATCAATTAATATTTACCACATTAACAGAGAAAAGGATAAAAATAATATAATTACCTTGCAGAAAAAAAGTGCTTCAACACTCCTTCAAGATAAAACTCTTTTGCAAACACAAAATAGAAGGGAATTTCATTAATTCCATAATGGAAATCTACAAAGTAACATGAGCAAACATTATAATTAGTAGTAAAGTGCTAAAAATTTTTCTCTTAAAATTAGAAATAAAATGTGTGCTAATCAACAGTATAATGAAGGTCCTTCTTGATACAATAAAGACAATAAAAATAGGTAAAATATACAAAGAAGAGAAAGAGAGAAATAACATTTTTATTCTTCATAAATAGAATGTTGGTATAGAAATAAGATTTTAAAAATACCTGAAGAAAACTGTCAAAATTAATATATAAGTACCAGGTCAATATAAAAAGTCAACTATGTTTCCATCACGTTTATCTTGCCTGTTAAAAAGGATCTTAAATTAATTTTGGTCATTTCAGACAAACAATACACACATAATGCTAACTGGAGGAGAATATAATTCTACACATTGTTAACTTACTTATAGATGGTCAAGATGAAGATTACAGTCTATTTTAAATAGACTACATTCCATGGTACTGGTAACAGAGGGCAAGAAATCTTCAAATTTATTTATTTATTTATTTATTTTTATTTTTATTTATTTATTTTTTGAGACAGAGTCTCACTTTGTTGCCCTTGGTAGAGTGCTGTGTTGTCACAGTTCACAGCAACCTCCAACTCTTGGGCTTGAGCGATTCTCTTGCCTCAGCCTCCCAAGTAGCTGGGACTACAGGCACCCACCA
>NW_003852538.1:1077338-1078722 GCF_000181295.1 Otolemur garnettii | reverse complement strand
AAAAAAAAAAAAAAAAAAAAAAAAAGAGAAAGGTTTTACTGGTGAAATGTCAAATTCCCTGAGGTTTTTTTATCTTGGATTTAAATTTTGAATCTCCTCCTGTTAGAAGCCCTCTGTTTCTTCTCTTGAATGAGTTGATGAATATTCACCAACTATCTCAGGGCCTGACACAACACAGGTACTTAAAAAATGTCCATCTCTTCTTTTCTGATCAGTACAGCTGAAGTTGGTTCTGGCAGTACTAGTGAGATTTTCAACCTGCTAAAAACTTCCATAATGAAATAAAAATCCATCTGTTCTTAAAGTCAATTTAATTTCGTCTTTGTCTGGACTACCTCTTCCTCTTCATGCCCCTCTCATTCTCTATACATGCTGTGTATAATAAGAATCTTCATCCTCCAGATAAAAAAATTATATTTATTGAAAGCCTCTATGTCTCAAGGCCAGTTCTGAGTGTTTAGCGTGCCTTAGGTAAGGATTTATTAAGTGTGATAAAATTAAATTCTCTCATTCATGCTCACCAACAATGAGCTTGTATTAGAGTAACATGGCACAGAAAAAAAGTTGAACATGTAGACCCTGGAATCAGACTACCTGGTTCACATCTCAGCTCCAGTGTATGGTTGTGGTGCATCTGTGAACAAGCTGACTTAACGTTTTGCTGCCTCACTTTCTCATTTGTGAGATGGATATAATTGTTTTGTGGACTGTGGCTGATTGTATTTTCCCAAGTCACCTAAAATGGCATCTCCCATCCATCATGCTCCTCTGACAGTGTGATTTTCCCACTCCCTGTCCAAGAGTTGTAATCTATATTCTTTCCCCTTGATCCTGGGAAGAGCTCTGTGACTGTCTCACCTACTAAGTCTGACAGGAGTGGAATTATGTGACTTCCACAGGTAGGTCATAAATGCTGCACAGTTATGCCTGTAAGTTATGCTGACTTCCTTTGCGCTGCTCACTGTTGGGATCAAGGCACATAAGGAAGCCTAGACATGTAGGAAGGTCTGAGCCAGCTCCAGATGAGAGCCCGGACAATACTCACCATCAAAAGCCGCATACGTGAGGCTGCCTTCAAGATGACTTCAGTCCGGGCACTGTCTACTCCAGTTACATGAGCAGCCCTGAGTAAGAACTGCCTTGAGGAGGCCAATTAATCCACCAAATCATGAGAGATAATAATAAAATAATTGTTACTGTAAGCCAGTAAATTGTGGAATAATTTATTACAAAGCAATAGATAATTGGTACAGCTTGCTATTGGGATGTAGCAACAGCCTCTTTAGACAGCTTGGGCTTCCTCACAGCGTGGTGGCTGGATTTCAAAAGTGTCAGGTAAAACTTGTATCATCTTTTATGATCTAGTCTTGGAAGTTGCATTGTG
>NW_003852538.1:1076145-1076723 GCF_000181295.1 Otolemur garnettii | reverse complement strand
GTACCAGTGTTATGAAGTTCATTGTTATGAAGTTCACATGTTTACAACTTCTCCCCTGCATTTACACTTGTAAGATAATACAATTTTGTTTTTCATCATATTTTTCCTAAAATATTATATTGTAATGTATGCACTTGGAATTTGCATTATTTGCTTTAATTTTTGTCTTTTTGTTTTTACCTAACCATGACTTAAGAGACTGGTCACGCTCATATGCAAAGACCTACTCCATCCCTGCAGGAATGGCCATTGGATCTGATTCCAATTTTTATTCCACAAACAAATCTAAGGTTTGCACATTTCTGATTTTAGCAGAGCCAGCCGAGCCACCCACTGAAATGGCTGTGCCGATCTGCAC
The DNA here is from genome assembly GCF_000181295.1 of Otolemur garnettii. Classification (NCBI taxonomy): domain Eukaryota; kingdom Metazoa; phylum Chordata; class Mammalia; order Primates; family Galagidae; genus Otolemur; species Otolemur garnettii. The sequence goes on along the minus strand of NW_003852538.1, from coordinate 1,076,365 downwards.
TCTCACTTACTATCAAAGAGCCCATACTGCTGGACACCTTTGTTGACAGTTGATATTTTTAACATATGGCCTCTCTGTGATGTTAAAAAATGGTAAATCATTGTATTTTAATTTCCACTTTCCTGACCATTAGTAAGCAGGCCATAGTTTATGTTTATTGTTAGTCTTAACCTTCTTTATATGTCTTGCCCATTTCTCTACTGGGTTATCTTTAGTTTGT
>NW_003852538.1:1066669-1075147 GCF_000181295.1 Otolemur garnettii | reverse complement strand
GATAAATGTCTCCATTTCTTCCTCTTCAATCTATATACTTACATTTTATTTTAATTCCTATCCAAACACAACTTGTTTTTCTCCTTAGATATGTCCACCTATAAAGGATTGACTTAAGGTTTTATTTCTTCATATTCATTCAAATTTTCTGCAATAAATGATTTTTGCTCTTATAGGCGGAAGAAAATCAATAAGTATTATTTTTAAATAAATACTCTTCAGTGGCTTTTCATTTCTTGAAGTATCTTTAATTTTTAAAGAGTATATATTGAAGAAGGTAATTAAATATTTAACTTTAAAAATTAATTCGCTTTTTTCAACTACTTTATTATAAGTAATCATTGTGATATTTTATTTTCATCAATTAATTATTCTGGAAACACATTAAACCTTAGCATTTGTTCTAACGTCTATTTAAAGCTACTTTTCAAAGTTTATGTTCCCCACATTTACTTTTGTTACTGAGCACTATTTGCTTTTAACTCCATCTGGATTCTGAAGATGGTCGTAATACTGCTCCTTCCTGAGATTTAACTAGTCAAGCCGACTTTTCTTGAAACTTATCAGCGGCATTGAGGAACCATTATATTTGCTTGAAGTTTGGTCTTATTTATTTGCCTTTGTGTTACTCTACCTAATTGCTCCCTGGTGTGTTTCATTTCAACCATTAAGTTCAGTGATTTATTTTAGCAAATTGTTTATGGAGACTTATCAATTTCTTTCCCCAAATTTCCACATTTACTCTGGTTTATTTTCTTGTTATTGTGTATGAGTGTGGGTGTGTGTGTGTCCGTATATGATACACATAAGTGTATGTATACACGTAGATTTAACTTGTATATATATGGCCATGCTGTACATCAGTAATGTATCAAATGAGCTTTAAGGACTTCTCGGAAAACATCTGGAATCATTTCCTGTAAAAATGTCTCTAAATAGGTTGTGATACATGTTTTTAAGTGGAGAACCAATACTTCACTTTTAATTAAAAAGAAAATTCTCAAAAAGTTAAAGTAACCCAATGATACCTGTGGATATTTCAGTAGGTATAAGCCATTTCTGGCCAGCCATGTCTTCTTAATTACCAGTAATGTTATTCCATAAAACGAGATCATTTGTTGGTTGTTTCTATGAGAATGGAGTTCACTGATGTATTTTACTTGTAGTGAATATTATATCTGTTGCATGATTAGGGGCATTGGTAAGAGGAAAGGAAATACCTGTGACTAGATCATTAACCTGTAAAAATTCTTTGTCCTATTTTTGTGTCTTGCCTGGACCAACTTTAGTTTATAAATCCATGCAGTGGTGGGATATCTGATGTCCCTAAAGTATTGAATCTGCAAAGTCCTGCCTCTCTATAATAATTATTTCTGTTTGGTAATTATGACTATGATTTTTAGAGATGCCTTTTGATAAAATTTCTTCTTTGGCTTACAGAGGCTAGGCTGGAAGAAATGACCTCTCTCTAGATACTATCAGATCAGTATCATACTGATATCAGATACTATTATACTCAGTATCCAGATACTATCCTTGAAACCAAAATCTGAAAAAAAGCTAGAAGCAAAGAATTATCACCTTCCAAATACAAATAAAAATAAAATTTTGAGGTGATGGATATCCCAGTTATGTGATTGTTACACATGTATCAAAATATGTTGCAGCACATTCTTCTTAGTGGAGTATCACAGAATGGAAAAGCAAGTATCTGACGTACTCAATACTAATATGAAACCTGCAGAAAAACAACAATCCCACAAGAGAAAAAAATACAAGTACATACAAGTATATTTATGGGGGGGCACAAAGGGAGGAGGGTGGAGTTTTGGTAAGATCTCACCTAATGTGACCATGTGAGAGTGTTCAGCCCATCCCCAAGGTGAAGGGCTCAGCTACCACTTGAAATTTACCTTCAAAATGCAAACAATGTAACCTAATCATTTCTACCCTCATATTAATCTGAAATTTAAAAAAAAATCACATGTAGCCTTAAAACACTTGCAACTGTGATAATAAAAAGCAAAAACCATACTAAGTATCAACTAAAGAAAAGAAAATCAAAATCTGTGAAGTCCCTAATAAACTATGACTATTAATAAACTAAAAAATTAAGAACCATTGTGATTTGTTTTCCCTGAATAAGAAATATTTAACCTTGATATATTTTACAATTAACTTCTTTTTTTTCAAAACATTAATTCACGTAACTAATTCATCAAATAGTAATCATCCCCTACGTGGATTATTACCCCTGGGGAGAAGTGTATTTCAAATATCTGAGGACCATTTCAAATTACTTCATCGTACTTTCATACTCCTACTGATTATGAATAGGAGCACATTTCTCAAACTTTTAAAAAATATATATTAATTCTCTAAAATGGGAATTTTTTTCAGTCTCAACAGAGAAATTAATAAATTTGGCTCCATGGAAGGAGTTGGATATTTTGATTATCAAGACAACCCATCAAGAAAGTAAACAATCTAGGTTGTTCCAGTTGAACAGAAGATTACAATTTTCAGCAAAGGTTATGTGCTATTTTGACATGTAGAATTGTGGGCATTGATTGTTATTTACATGATTAACATACAGACTGAGGACTAGAAGTGATGTTTGTATGACTTCCTTTGGAAATAATGAAAGAGTAGTAACTTTTTCTGAATTCCTCTAGTCTAAACTCCAGTTGGCCTCAAGGCAGCACCCTTAGGACCTGACAAGTCTTCTTGGGTTAAAAGGGGCTTGAAATCTCGCTTCTGTTTTGCTCTCCTTGGTTTCCTCCTGTCTCTGTTCCCTCACCCTGTGCTCTGTCCCCTCTTCTCAGACTGTCTTCAGCAGCGGTGTTTAGCTGGTAACTGGTCCTGCTGGCATGGCTGAGCAGGTGACCTCGGGAAGGTGCCTCTTCCTGACGTTGACTGAAATATCACAGTACAGTAAGACCTGAACGTTACGTGGGTCACACATGAGACAGGTTCCTCAGGGATTTTCCCATTATGTGTTGTACTATTTGTTTGTTTATTTGTTTGTTTGTTTATATTTCAAAAAGCTAAGGAGTGCAAATGTTTTTGTCACGTGGATACCTCATGTAATGCATAAAAAGTGTACCCCTCATTGGTGTTCATTGTACCCACTAGGGAAACTTTCAACCCTCAGCGCCTCCCTCCTGCCTTCTTGGTTTCCAACATCCTTTGCATCTCTTGTGCCCACGTGTACCAGTTGTTTAGTTCCCAGTTACTAGTGAGAGACCAGGAGGGGTGAGTCACTCTGGGAGGCCTAAGAGGGTGGATTGCTTGGGATCAGGAGTTCCAGACCAGCCGGGGTAAGAGCAAGACACATCTCTACTAAAAAAATAGAAAAACTAGCAGGTGGTAGCAGGAGCTTACAGTCACAGCTACTTAGGAGGCTGAGGCAGGGGGATCACTTGAGCCCCAAGAGTTTGAAGTTGCTGTGAGCTATGATGACGCCAGGGACCTCCACCCAGAGTGACAGAGGGAGACTCTGTTTCCAAAAAATAAAAACAAAACAAAACAAATGAAATGAAATGAAATAAAAATTTCAGTTATCAGTGAGAACATGTGATATTTGTTTTTCCTCTTTGATCTCAAAATCAAGGATATTCTCTTATGTTAAATCCTATACTTTTCTTTTCCTATTTAGATTATTAATCTAAGTGAATTTTTTGTTCAGTATTAAGTCGAAACCCAACTTCATTATTCTTCATACAGATCACCAGTTGCCCCAGTACTATTTATTGATCACTTTCACTGAATTGGCAGTCCCATTCCTGTTGTATATCACGCCATCTACAGACTCTCTGTTCTGTTACACAGGTTTATCTGTCTACTCTTGCACCGTCTTACACTGCCTTCCTTAAAGTAACTTTATAACACGTTTTGATAACAGAAGAGAAAAGAGTCAGTATCTTCTGCTCTTTCCAGGCCAGCTCAGTCATCACGCAGCATTTTCGTGTGAATTTTAACATTCTCTCATCATTTCTACAGACTAAATATATAAAGAGATTTTGATTGAAATTGCATAAAATGTACGGGTTAACTTGAAGATAATTGAAATTTTTTTTTAATTAGGTCTCTCAACATTTGATATTTCTCTATTTGTCTTCTTTAATTTCTTTCAATAAGGTTTTAAAATTTTCTTCAGAAATATTTTCTGTGTCTAATTACGTATATTTATAACCATTTTATATTTATGTAAGTAAATGAATTTTTAAAATTTCATGTGTAATTCTTTAATTTTTGCTGATACATAGAAATAAGATTAATTTTCTACATTTTTAAATCCAGAAACTACATGAACCATTCCACTAATTCTAATTAATTATTAGATCTTCTATGTAAACAATCTTATTGAAAATCAGTGATGGTTTTCTTTCTTCTTTTCCAAACCTCATTCATTTTCTTTTGTGCTATTTTACTATGAATACTACATTTTATTTATTTAGTTGTGCTTTACAATGTTGAGTAGAACTCCATTATCATATTGAATAAAAGTAGTTTTAATTGGGAAATCTTTTCTTCTATGATATTAAAAATAATGCTTTCAATATTTCACTTTGAGTATGCTTGTTGTACATGAAGGTTAAGAAAACCTCCATCTGGCAGTGCTCGTAGCTCAGTCGGCAGGGTGCCAGCCACATACACCTAGGGTGGCAGGTTCAAACCTGGCCCTGGTCTGCTGAGCAATAATGACATCTGCAACCAAAAAATAGCTGGGTGTTGTGGCAGGCACCTATAGTCCCGGCTACTTGGGAGGTTGAGGCAAGAGAATAGCTTTAGCCCAGGAGTTTGAGGTTGCTGTGAGCTGTGATGCTATAGCACTCTGCCCAGGGTGATATAGTGAACCTCTGTCAAAAAAAAGAAAGAAAGAAAGAAAGAAAGAAAGAAAGAAAGAAAGAAAGAAAGTCTCTGTCTATGCTTAGTTACAAAGGCTTTTTAATCATGAATGAATATTAAAATTCACTAGAGATGTTTTTGCATTTACATGAGTGATCACGATTTTCTTCCTAATCTATTAACATGGTGAAATAACTAATTAATTTTCTCATTTTAAACCAAGTTAGTGTTCCTGGAATACACCCCACTTGGATAGAATATATTCTTTTTTATATACACTTGTCAAATGATTTTGCTTATAGTTTAAGACTTTTGCTGCAATGTTTCTAAGGAGATTAATATTCTTTCTTATTCTGTCCTTGTCAGGATTCAGTATCATTATTAGGCTGGCCTCATTAAATTAGTTGAAAGCTATTTCCTCCTTAAAGTATTCTGAAAGAGCTTGTGTAAGATGAAATTAAATTGTAGATAGTACATCCCTGTGTATTTGTGGTAAGATGTTTTCAGCATCTTTAGGGGCCAGAGAATAAACTGTGGTAGGCCAAATTTTATAATTCTCCCCCCACCAAATATTTCCCAACCCTAATCTCAGGACTGTTCACTGGATAAATATCACATTCATCAGAGCAAAAGGGATTTTACTAATCAGTTGACTTTGAGTTAATCAAAAGCAAGATTATCAAGGAGGCCCCAATCTGGTCATAGGAGTCCTTTTAAAGTAGATTTTCCTTAGGCTGGCACAGTAGAAGTAGCTAGAGAGATCAGAAGTGAGAACGGCTTATTGCACGCTTGCTGCTTGAAGACAGACGGGGCACATGAGAAGGGATGTTAGAGGCCATTAGAAATACAAAGTGGTCCCCAAGTGACAGTAGACCAGTACATGGAGACTTCAGAAATATAGTCACAGGGGAAGTGGGTTCTGTCAACCCCCTAAATGAGCTTGAAAACAAATTTTGCACAAGAGCCTCCAGATACGGAGCCCAGCTCAGTCCACATCTTGACTGCAGCCTTATGAGATCCCAGGAAAAAACCAGAGAGGCCTGCACAGACTCCCGACGCACAGAACTGTGATGTAAGCTGCACATATTGTTTTAAGCTGCTAAATTCTTGGTAATTTGTTGCCCAGCACTAGAAAATGAATACACTTACTTATTCTTGTGAATATCTGGCTAAATCACATCTTGGTTAGATATTATGACTGATGTAAATTTTTGGACATTTGTTGAGATATGACTTATGGCCCCATGTGTTGCCAACTTTGTAAATGCTCTGTATGTTCTTGACAAAAAAAATGTGTTCTCCGTCTGTTGTATGTAATCTCTTACACACACATGCTCACATACTCGGTACATAAGACTTATTTGTGGTGTTCATACTTTTTCTTCTGTATTTTAAAACCTTGATTGTTTTATTCTTCACCTGCCTCATCAACTATAATATGTGATTGCAATCTCTCATCATGCTGGCAAATTTTTACATTCTCACAACAATTACAATTTGGGGTGTGTAGATGGACTCCAAAGTGTCTGAACCTGCTAAATTATATGTGCTGCATTTGTACACATGCGCCTACCTTCTTTGTAGGAGAAGGTTCAGTCCTCATTAGACTAAGCTAGAGACCCAGAACTAAAGAAGATATTCCATATTAAAGTAATCAAATGGAAAAAATCAACAAATAAATGTGTCAGTCGTATCTTACTCCATTTGGCAATTTGAATGACTAACCATAAAATATGCCTAACATTAAACACAACTAAAGAATGAACAGAAAAAATGGCTGCCATCACAAAATGGGAAAAAAAGCATTGAAAAGTTGAAGTCACTTAACCAGGAAGTAAAATGTGGCATGGTCAATCATTCTCAAACTTCAGAGCATGTAAGTGTGCCCTCCTTAATATTCTGATTTAATAGATCTGGGGGGTAAAGCCAAAGGATATATGTGTTCAATAAGCATCACCAATGTAGCTGGTGATGAACAACTAATGTTTGAAGAGCTTTTCCCTAACACCTGTCACTGTGTGTAAAGAAGATGGTGGTGCCTTGAGCCCTACCAAAAGGAAGGAATGTATTCACTACTCCTTTTAATCTGTTCAGTTTGAATATGGTCTTTTCTATTCTTTCTCTAAAAAGTAGGGAAGGTATTGTGTCCTCTCCACACTTCCTCAGCTTCTGCAAGAACATGGCTGTCTGTGGGCTCAGCCACGTGAGGTCCCATAAGGAAGGGTGTCCCTACAGGGGAGGCCTGAAAGTTAAGGGACTCCTCGGCGGTGGGGATAAAATATAGTTTTGGTTGAAAAGAAGTCCTGGCACACAAATGATCCTAAAACTTCACTTCAAAGGCAATTTAAACATCAATACCCCCTCCCAGATTTACCAGTCAACTCTGACCACAACCTGTGTTTAGGGTGGATCACTGGAGTTCTTGTAAATGAAACATTATAGCTAATGAGTCCATGAAAGCTCACAGTACTTCCCCAACTTCACTAATTCTAACATCAACCATAAGCTGCACATCTCCCCAAATGAAATTATTAGGGGATGTAATATTAACTGCATTTCAAAATTAGTTTGTCTGATAAGTAAGCTCACTTTATGTTCATCAGAGAGTTTAAAAATAGCAAATGGATTATATATTAATATATTGGTAACTTTATTTATAGATAACTAAAGATTTATAGTGCTCGGAATATACACAATCATCTCAGAGAATGTCTCTAGTATTAAGGAGGAGGCCATGCTGTGGCATTTGGCTTTAGACTGAGAAGACTTGGGTTTAAGTTCCTGCTTTACTTGTTTTCTGGCAAATGTTCCTGAATTGGTTAGTAGCCTTTCTGAGCTTTAGTGTCTTCTCCCTTGTAATATGAATAATGATACCTGTCTTGCAGGGTAATTGTAAAGATTAACAATTTACATATTGCCTAACACATGGTAGTATTTCAAATAATCATTTTTATTGCGTATTTATAACTCCATCCCACAAATAATAAAGACAATTTATACGTATAGTGCATTATAATTTTATAACAAACTTTTACATATAACGATAATTTCATTATCATCCAATCTTGTGAGGCAGATAATTGTTTCCATTTGCCATATGTATAAGCTGATATTCAAACAGATTAATAATTTTGCCAAGACCAAGATCAGGCAGCCAGGAGGCATTGAAGCTAGTAACAGTATTTTTGACTCCATATTCAAAGCTCTTTTTGTTGGACCAGACTAATTTTATTTGAAATAAATAAATACTTGTTAAGTCATTAATTCATTATTTTTAACCAAATGGAAGGTTATTTAAAGCCTTTCATGAGTATAACTTGTACAACATCAAGGCAATGTAGTAAGTAGATGAAATATTTCTATCTGTCCTGTGAATCTGTCCTGTGAATAAGTATACTACATATTGCTTCTGTTCGTTACATTTGCCAAACAACACATTATGGTTGATTATGGAAAGTACAGTTTGACAATCAAATCACATGACTGTTCCACTCACCATTTTCCATGTACACATGTACGTCCATCTTGCTGTTAACAGTGGGGTAGGATTTTCCTCATCTCTGTGTAACAGTGGGGTAGGATTTTCATCTCTGTGTAACAGTGGGGTAGGATTTTCTTCATCTCTGT
>NW_003852538.1:1044663-1065656 GCF_000181295.1 Otolemur garnettii | reverse complement strand
CAGTGGGGTAGGATTTTCTTCATCTCTGTATAACAGTGGGGTAGGATTTTCTTCATCTCTGTATAACAGTGGGGTAGGATTTTCTTCATCTCTGTGTAACAGTGGGGTAGGATTTTCTTCATCTCTGTGTAACAGTGGGGTAGGATTTTCCTCATCTCTGTATAACAGTGGGGTAGGATTGTCCTCATCTCTGTGTAACAGTGGGGTAGGATTTTCCTCATCTCTGTGTAACAGTGGGGTAGGATTTTCTCTTTCTACCTTGGCAACACTTAAGTTTATCTGCTTCTCATTGGTCTGGATCCCATTTTTATCACCATTTTTATCTTGGTTTTACCTGCACTATTTATCAGTGACAGCTCAAAGCGAAACTGCTTCTCACAAATTAGCATGCACTTACAAGGGCTGTCCAGACAGTATCAGCCACGAAATATGAAAAATAGAGACACGTGTGACTGGATATTTTCAGAACAGTCCTCTTGTAAGACCAAAAGCTTTCGTTTTATATATTCCTGCAAGCTCCAGGATTAATTTGGGCAGAAAGTTGTTAGCAGTGATCAAATGCCACATAAGTGTTACTGAAAGAACAAGCTCATTCTAAGACTGTGACCAATTAAACAGCCCAACACAGCAAACTGATAGTAACAGGTTCAGTCAGTCGAAGGATGTGGGTTCACTCCTGCTGAACCGACCGCTTAGTTGGTGTCATAGAAACACAGTCTGAGTTTATTCCTTTGTGCTGATGGGGCTGACATCAGTAAAACTTAATTTAAAAACTTACGAAAGAGGAGAAGTTTCTTTGACAGGCTTTGGAAGTTTTTCAACTCTCCATCTCTTTCTGGACTGTTGCACCAGGGACTCTCCGTGGTTTTGAATCACTGACAGTTGGAGGAAATTTGAGGAGAAATCCTGCAGGCTGCCATTTCTTCTCCCTTAGTGCTAGTCTTTGCTGGGCTGTTGGCAGTGTCATTTGGCTTAAGACTACAGAGAGGCTGACAATGAGTATCATGTATTCCCAGACCGCCTAATGCCATTGCTTTGATATGGTTGTTGGGAAAAGTATACAAGTTCTAACAGAATTATAGTTAAAGTTAGACTTGTTCCTCTTCAATAGAAATGTTTTCTGATTCTTTTTTAAATGATAAGAAATCATTAGAGTCTTCGTGGCAACTGGATTTTAATCAAAGAATCTGACTCAAATATTTTGCTATTATTTATAAAAAATATTTTTTATCATTCAAGAATATACTTTCTTGTGTGTTCTGTACTCTGCTTTATTGCCAATACATTTTCAGATCTGATCTTTCAAAATGTAGGGCAATAAATGCATCCCACACATTGGCTCAATCATTGTCTCTAATGCAATAACTTTTGTTTCTTGTTAAGATAGAAAAGTTAAAATAACTTATGAAATGTAGCAGTTGAATGGCTGTTGTTATTAGGATATCCAAGGCTGACTAATGGGCTCGTGAGCACAATATGCCGTGATAATTTTCTGGAAGGTGCCTTTGTGAAAGGCTGTTTAACTGGTCAGCGACTTCTTAGAGGTCAGCTGGGTGCACATTTAACCCTTTGTCCTGACTAACCCCCCTCAGCCTGGGTCTTCTAGTTAACACCAGTACAGCTCTTATGTGTCAGTGCCTCACAGATGCACAGTGAAAAAGAAATGACTGTTTTATCTCTGCATTGAGGGATTCTTTATTTTGTATAGAGTTCTAGACTTTTTAAACTGAAAGGGTCATAAAAATTTAACTTGCTCATGTGGTGGTGTTGAATAAGCAAACATGGGGGTTGTGACTTGCTCAAGGTCACACAAGTAGAGTCAGAGCCAGGACTAAACCCAAATGTGCACACGTGATCTTTCTTTCCAAGCAGTAGTGCCAATTGTGAGGACTTTTCATCATCAGAAAGTGAGGCAGCAATGTGAGGTCTCTTTCCAAAAGCAAACCTTTTCCTTTTGCCCACTATGGTCTAAATTTCAGGAATTGGGTGTGTTTGGTTATCAGCCCTTAATCATCTGTATGCACTTGTTTTAAAAATGGTAACTCTCACTGTGTCAGGGTGGGCAGGCCCATGTGATCACACCATCATTCACTGGGAACTTAGAATAGATATGATATTTACTGGAAAAGAAATCCATCCTCTGCTCAGCTCTTAAGTAAATCCATTTATCTGTAGCACTGATTTTCATATTTGTCCATATCTTCTCTTTATGCCAGCTAAACAAGCTTGGAAAGCTTTAATGTCAGCTAAACTGATGAGACTAATGCCTGACATAAGTAGCTGAATGGCAGGGCTAAGTGGTCATGATATAAACCATGCATAGCACATTGCCAGGCACCATATATATATATTTTTAAACAGAGTCTCACTATGTCACCCTCAGTAGAGTGCTGTGACATCACAGCTCACAGCAACCTCAAACTCTTGGGCTTAAGTGATTCTCTTGCTTCAGCCTCCTAAGTAGCTGGGACTACAAGCACCCACCACAACCCAGCTATCTTTTTGTTGCAGTTGTCATTGTTTAGCTGGCCCAGGCCAGGTTAAAACCCACCAACCTGGGTGTATGTGGCTGGAGCCCTACCCACTGAGGTACAGGCACAGCCTGGCACCATAATTTTTTAAAGTAGTCCATCTCCAAAAAGGGAATCCAAAAAAGAATATAAGACTGAAAAGAAAGTGTTTAAATAAAAGAAGATGTTTAGCTTCTTCTCTGGAAAGCAACCAGAGAACGGCAAGAGCAGGTAACTTCAAGAAAAGAGTCAGGTGTTGACGGGAATCGACCTTCTACACTTTGATGCAGTTTGAAGAGTGAATGTCAGGAGACCCTATGTACTGGACTGAGGCCTTTCCTGGTCCTGTCTCGGGAGGCTGCCTCACCATCTGTGTGAATCCCCATAGACAGGCAGTGCTAAGGCCCAAGTGAAGATAGCTTCATTCCAGTGGCAGCAAGAAGAGCCAAAAGAAAACATTTGTGGTGGCACCTGTGACTCAAAGGAGTAGGGTGTCGGCCCAATATGCTGGAGGTGGCAGGTTCAACCCCAGCCCCAGCCAAAAAAAAAAAAAAAGAAAACGTTTGCTACTGAAAAATAATTTTAAGAACCAAGAGAGGGAGAAAGAGAGACATAGACAGAGGAGAGAGGGATATGGAGAAGGCGAGGAGAAGGGAGAGGGAGAGAGAGATCAATATATCAATCTGTGGAATTTGTCAGCATCGAAAATTAAAGCCTCAAACTGGAGGACCTTGTCTCTTGAAACTCTACCCATAAACTCTCTTTGAAACTAATTTATAAAAATAGTAATAATCTAGAAATAATTAAAAAGTAATATGTTATTGTTAAAATAATATTTAATAATAATCTAGAAATAATAAAAAATATTTTTATTTACAAAAATTATAGTAATCTAGAAAGCTCTCTGACCAGGAATCTTCCAGAATCTCAGGTGTTCTGGACTGAAGCAAGTGACAGAGTCCTTGCCTGAGAGTTTAATAACATAGTGCCTGTATCAGAACAAAGTCAGGAGCTATCAACCAAACTCAGCTTTTTGATGTTATGACAAAGTAGAAGAAAGTTATTTGTAAAAGCGGCTGCATTAAATTTGCAGAATTGTTCAGGCATGTATTCAATAACAAGCAAGCAGAAGAAAAGACATTCTTTACAAGACTCAGTTAGTTCTTCCTTGATTTAAGAAAATGGGTTTGACTAACCAATTCCAGCTTGCCATGTTCTTTATTTAAAAGGCTACCACGTAACAGAAAACTGACTTGGCAAACTGAATGGGCCAGTGATCTGGGTTCAATCATTCTTTGGGTCAGCTAGCTTTTTTGTACTCTAAATTTTGGCTAAGCATTTTCCCCAAGGATACTTTGGCTAGAGACAGAAAGTAGATATTATGTAAAAAATCAAATCCATCCCTACTACTGGAGAAGCAAGTAGATGCCCTAGAAATGTATATCCTATGTTGTTTGATAGTTGGCAGTATTATCTTCCTGTAGAAAGGCTAGCAAAAATAAAATAACCTATCCAAAATAAACCCAGAAACTAAAATCAAAATGTATGTAGATTATTGTTTTCTTAACTAGAACACACACCCATATTATATGTATCACAGCTTGTAGAACTCACAGGACGATAGAATCAGTTCTAGCATATTTTTTAATGTTGCCACATGAGCAACAGGAGATAATATTTATAGCTTCTCTATTGCTGGTGGAGCCATGTAAGTTGGCTTTAATCAAGAAACGCCTCCCCCAATTCTTTTTTCTTAACTAAGATTTCTTAAATGCATGCATAAATAGTTGTAATTTAAATTCAAAATAGATTCTTGGATGAAAAATTTTATACATTTTTGTGTAATTGTATAAAGAAGCATTTAGCTAAAGATGGAATGTAAAACTTCTTACAAGTGGAACAACAGATCCAGTTTTACTTGTAGAGCTGCGGTTAACTACCACATCTGCTTCTTGAGGGGTCACTAAGTGTATTAGGTTACCCATCTATGAAGCATTTGCCTGAAATAGGCAGAGTGTATGGAACCTCTTAGGTCTGTGTTGAAATATGTATGAGATTACAGCACTTTGACAATCTTGTGATTGATCCACAACTCAATGAGCCGTGAGGGGAAGTCACATCCAGAATGATTAATGTAGGACAGGCAGAAATCAGGAAGCGCCCGAGGAAAAACTGCTTGGTCCTCCAGGGCAGCCGTCTCCTCTGGTTCTCCTATAAAATCCCCTCAGCTTCCCCAAGTTCAGATCCTGTGAGCGGCTGTGCCTCTCTCTGTGCACATCCTTGTATGATTTCTGACTTAGACTGACACAAATGTCCACAGGAAGTGCTGGGTCACTTTCCGGGGATGGGCAGGAAGTGGAGGGGAGAAAATTTAAAGTTGAAAGATGAAACTGGGAACGTTGTCCAGATGGACGGAGGCGTAAGGTTTGTGGAGAAGGGAGGGGCAGCTTCCAGCATCAGCAGGATGTAGTTTAGGCCAAGGGCTGATTGAGACATTGAACCACTGACCTCTCAATCAGGTCTTGTGACTATAACAACCCAACTAACTGTCCCATAAAAAGTCAATCCTGGTCAGCCATCTATCTGCTATTCATATGTGACTGTTTTGAATGTCCCAGCAACTAATGCCAGCAGCAGACTGTCCCATGCTCAGCAAAGTCCTCAGTCTCCTTCCTGAGCATGAAATGACACAAAAGCAAAACAATCGATAGATTTCTTTTTTATTTCTGATCTTCGATCACAGCATTTGGCATTTTGGGGGCAATTTAAAAAAGTACAAGGAATACTTTTTTTTAGATCTAAATAAGTGAAGGAAAGACAATGATAAAGAGACTTTCTTTGCTTCACTCACACTTGAAAAGGTTACATTTATTTACAAATAATCAGTGCTATAAGAGAAAACAGGAAAAGTGAACCCTTCAAGGAAAAGGTGTGCACTTGCTGGTTTTCAGGGATATGCAAATGAAAATGCCAACAGGAATCATGTGACATCGGACCAGAAGAACAAGAAAACTGCCAAGTGCCTACTGGTATTTTAAATCTACAGAGCCATTTTGAAAGACAATTTGGCAATAAATTTTAATAACTAGAAAACATGATCCCCCATCTCTGAAAAAAACAATGCTATCCTAAGGAAATAATTTACTAGAAAAAATGGCCAAATGAATTTGCAACAAGTTCATGTCCCTGGCTTTAGTCCATGCTGGTAAAAATGTGGAAGAATCTGAGATGCTCAAACTTAGAGAAATGAATAAATAAGATCATAGCACTTAATAGAACTGTACTGAACAGCCACGCAAAATCATAAATATGGGGACCACAGAGCAATGTAACAAGAAAAGCATCCAAAGTCTCAGTACCCTCTGTGGTTGCAATATGTGCTGTGTGTTTACATATGGACAAGAAATGGAGTGGAACAGAAGACATAAAGCCAGCTGTGTTTGAATGGAAAAAATTTAGGGTAATACAGATTGAGCCATAAATGTACATGTGAACAAGTGCGTCTCTTACAATTGCTGAGTGTCTTATTGTACTTAAAACACCAGGTGAACTAAAAGTGCTCCGTTAGGAACTCTGGAGCATTTTGAATTTGAGACGAGGGGAATGTGAGCAACCTGAACGCAAAAACGCTATTCAGAGACGCCCTCTGCTTCCTCAGGACAACTCTTCTAACTAAATTCTCTGATTTTTTAAATTACAAAAGCAACAAATATTAACTACATACACAGAAAACATGCACAAAACCCCCAAAGAACAATAATTAGTTCACCCCCTCCCTCGTTGTTCCTCCCTTTCTTCCAATATTCCTTTATTTTTTTCTTTTGCAAAAGTTAGATCCTTCAAATAGCAAAAAAGAAAACAAAAGCAAGTGCAAGATTCTACCATGAATACCAGTTAGTAACTTTATGTAACGCAATCTGAATTTTTCAAGCCAGCTTCTCTTGTTACATTTTTCCCTTTCCCCACACCTGTCTGTCAGGCAGTAGACACCACCATTTCTTGATGTGGACAGGGTGCCAACTAACTGCGCTGTTAGTTGTGGCACAACTACCAAACAGCTGATACGAGAGATATCTTAGTCTCACTTTTTTTTTTTTTTTAATTGAGACAGAGCCTCAAGCTGTCCCCCTAGGTAGAGTGCCATGGCATCACAGCTCACAGCAACCTCCAACTCCTGGGCTCAAGCGAGTCTCCTGCCTCCGCCTCCCAAGTAGCTGGGACCACAGGCGCCCGCCACAACGCCTGGCTATTGTTTGGTTGCAGCTGTCATTGTTGTTCGGCGGGCCTAGGCTGGATTCAAACCCACCACCTTAGGTGTGTGAGGCTGGCGCCTTAGCCACTTGAGCCACTTTTATAGTAATAAAATTGCTGAAACTCAGGGAAGCAGTTTGTTCCAAAGTACTTAGCTAATAAGTGACAGGGCTGGGAATTCAAAGTGGTTCTTTCTGACTGCAGAAAATGTGCTCGTGTCAACCTAAGAGTATCCATCAGAGGCAGTGCCAGACTTACAGCACAGCCACGGCTAGGGGCAAGCAGGGGATCAGCCCCTCTTCTTTTAAGCCCCAATCTTATACATCTAAAATCTCTCGGTAGTTGCTGCGATTGGCCAAGCTTCGTCCCCAGAACCCCCTTAGCCACATGGGCTCCCTTCACCCCAGCTTTGGTTGCTCTCCTCCCCTCCCGAGGACTTTCAACCAGATGCTCTGAGGTGTTCCTGCACTCACAGTTTGAGGTGCTCCCTTTTGTACAGACCCCAGTTGTGTAAGGTCACCAGCTCCAGATTCCTCCTACTGGCCAGGGTGTTATTTCCTTCACAGGATTATGCGAGATGCTAACAGTAGCACCAGAATGTCAGCTCCTGTTCCTTCATGTTATGTTAATTTTGGAGAATCCCATTATCATCTCAACTAGGAAATGAATAGTCACCAAAACAAAAGTTGCACTCTGCCTGGCCTCCACTATTATCCTCCTTCTCAGACTAGCAGCCACCTGGCACGCCCTGACCTAGCCTTCTCCAAAAGACACTTGCCTGATTATCGTCACCCTGCTGTTCAAAGGAATCAACCAACCGCTGTCTTCTGTGTCAACCTGTCGGAGTCAGAATCTGAACCCTGTCTCCTCCCAGCCATTCTAGTTCCGTTCCCACTCTTCATTGCCTGGTCTGTGAGATGACTACACAGCATCTAATTCATAGAATTTAGATAAAAATAAAATCGTGCGTTACCGTGCACACGTAGCTGCTGAGAAAGGGAGGTATACAGACGATACACGCTCCATTACGTTTTCACCTGAACAGAAGCTAATGCCCAGCCCTTCTCAATTCGGGCCTCTCTCTGTGCTAGAATTTCTGAGCCTTTCTCATTCTCTGCCCTACTTAACCAGGCACATTCCCAGCTTGAGTGGCTGCCACCATCTGCTTTCCATGTGTCAACTCCAATACTGCTAATTAAGGTATTATGCCAGCAGTTACTAATTCATGCTTTATAATCTGTGCCCTGTGATCTCATTGCAATGTTTTATTTCTCTCCTACAAGATTGAAATCCCTACAGTAACTTCCCAAATTGCCCCTACTTTTAAAGATCCCAGTGGCATGCCCACATTCCCTCCTTACTCCAAACAGGCAATCTGGCCTCCTATTACAAAGAATATTACTCCTGTATATAAAAAATAGAAGAGAAGATGGCAATATCATGATTATTATAGTAACCTCTCTAAAGCGTTCCTCTTGAAAACCAGTCCACGCTTATCCTCACGTCACAGCAAGGTCACAATTTGTGTTTGTCTTGTTTCCTTCATTAATCCTACATTTCAACGTATCTTAACAAGAACCCCAAATCCCTTCCTAGCCCACCTTTACATGTACACTATAACAACGTCTTGTTTTTTTTTTTAAAGAATGTCATTCCTTGTCTTTTCTATGTATCAAGATTCCGCCTCTCCTCAGCATCCTAATTAAAATTCCACATGTTCCAAAAAGCTTTTCATGATTATTCCAGCTTACTTTCCTATTTTAAAACATATGGCTCTTTGTTCTACTTTTAGGGTGCATTCCTCTTTTTATTAGGTCATTTGTCTACATTTTGTCCCTCCTCGGGGAGTATAAGCTCCTTGAGAGAACGCAGGCCGGGGCTGCACACGTTTATAGATTCCTCCGTGGCACTGGGGAAGCAGCTCATAGCCAGCAAAGGGCGGTTTAAAGGCCCCATCTGCTCTTTCCGCCCTCTCTGTCTTTGAAGTCTCTTTGAAGTTAAAGCAACCGCTGCCCAGAGAGACGCTCCCCAGGGAGACAGGTCAAATGAGGATCAGGCCCTGTGCACTGCAGAGGGAATCTTTGGAACTGAGGGGGCAGAGCGGGAGGAGCGCTCACTTTGAATGTGGGCCGCAGGGCTTTGCTGTCTCCTATCACTAAACGACGTCAGTGACCCTGCAACTCGCTTTGGAGCTGAGGACTCATTTCAATCCCAACCTTCAGGTTTAGCAGATTTTAACTTTGGCAAGAAAAGCTCCCTTTGCCTGGAACTTGATACGTGGTGATCTCAGATTGAGTGTCCTTACAAAATGAGACAGATTACACACTAGCCAATATGCATCCTGACGGGCCCCTTTCCATACAGAGCTTGAGTTAAGCGTTGGGCACAGGCCGGGGTGTGGGTGTGTGCGTTTCACCCTCAGGCCCGGCAGCCGGGAGCGGGAGCACCTGCCTTTCATTAGAGCTCAGCTTGGGTGTGGCGGCTTCTGAAACTAATGCGATCTTCTACTGCATGGTTGGGTTAGCCATTCCCATAAAGATAAGCACTATAAGGGTTGGGTTTTTAAAAAATACCATAGACTGTGCGCACTGCACTGCGTATGTCTTCGCCATACCAGCAACCCTGAATGTTTTTAGAAAATTCTCTGTATAAAATGGAGGGAGATCTGAATGCATCTCTTAAAAGCATACTGTTTGCAACCAGAGAGGTGCCCCTTTTCTCCTCTTTCTATGAAACAGTGACATCTACTGCTGGGTGAAGCTCATTCTGGGGGCAGTTCTCAGACACCAGTTTCTCCTGCTGGTTGGCCTCCAGAGCCAGAGGCCACAGGGTCACCACCTCAGCCCCTTCCCCGCCCTGCTGAGGTCCCGCCACCGTCCGGTTGAGATTTCTCCCCACGTTGGATTTTCTTCTTTCTGAATTAGTTTTTTCTACAATCATATGGCCTCATACTGAGCCCAAATGTGCTTCTTTTTAACGTAGGACCTTCTCTTAGCTCTACTTAGATAAGTAAACTTAAGGACACAAGTTGTTCCATTCCTGCATGGGGTTCCCTTTGTCCATGTGGACGCCATCACTCTGTAGCCTACCTGGCTATTATCTCAAGCCCCCTCCTCCCTCTGCTGTTATAGGCATGTGTTCCTAGTGAATCGTGTACATCTGGGTTAACAAAAGTGGCCATGGCACAGAAGTCCAGCAGTTACGCAAATCATTTACTTTGTCTTTAGATAAACGGGAGAGACTATGCAGTGTGTAAGTGAGTGGAATTTGAAGAGAGAAAATCTGGGTCCAATCCTGGCTCCTCCCTGTGAGCTGTGGGTTCCATGCAAATCACCAGACCACTCCACACCTTTATGCTCAGCTGTAAAGATCTGTGGCAATAATGATGACTAGGAGCTTTCTGCAAGGCTTAACAAGGCTCAACAAGGCATTGTGTGAAGAGCCCAGGGCCCTTTCCTCAACTCAGAGAATACCCAGTAATGGAAACCTTCTCATTATTAACTGGCGGCTACTGCACTAAATAAACAAATATGAGAAAAGTTGAGGAGAAACGGTGAGAAGTGATAGAGGCATGAATGCTCATGTTTTAAATTATAAAGTATAAGGTTTCTTAAAGTCTGCACCAATGTCATGGATACACGTGTCTCTACGCGCTGAGCCTGTACCCAGTTCTGTCACAGTAAGGTCAGCCAGTGTTTGCTGGATGAATGAACTTCACATAGATGAACGGGTACAACACAACAGTGGAGGAGCACGCCACGGAGTTACCATCACAGGGGTATTTCCTGTGTGAAACGTGGTATGATATACAAGCCTGAGTGAGCAGACGGTGAGCCACGCTCAGGCTGCGTGGTGCCTTTTATAACCTGAAGGAAGCTATTCTTTCAGGAATTTTTATTCATTCAAAAATGAATGACTCCTAGTTATATGCATGTATTAAATTCTTTTCTACATAGACATTGTCAACATTTATTTTTAGTGACCACTTACCTTTAAGCGAAGGCGTTAGAATACAAAGTATAAATTATTAGCACAGGTGTTAAGAATACAAAGTAAAAATTATCGTTTCTTTAGAAGCGTTTACAATGTAGTTGGAAAAATAATTAAGGCACAATAAAATGATCATTAAAAATACAAAGGATAAAAGAATGATGTGGCCTGTAGCAGCCACATTCCAGCTAATGCCTCACATTATACCTAATAATCAATGGAACCATTTCCTTTTTTACATGATTCAGGCCAGCCAATTGTGAAGTATTTTATTCCCACTTCAGTCAAGTTAAATGCCTAAAGAAGGAACAAAACCAGTAAACCTGAGTGTATGTCATTGAGGCTGGGGATGGTGCACTGTGTAGGGTCTTAGCTAAGGGCATTGCCTTTTCCTCTTCTCTATGCTTCCAGGATAACCTCTCTTTCTTTGGTTTCAACGTTTGCATAATAAAGAGAGGAATAACTGTGTGGTTTAAATAATAGAATGGAGTCACCTCTGGTAATCTCCCTATGGAAATGCAAGTTGATATTAACACTGTTGTTAAGGCATTTTTCTGCCTGTCTAATGAGGTCATTTGTGAACAGGTTTAGTCTCCTGTCTCCTCTGTGAGTCATCTTTACCAAAAGAAAAAAAAAATACTTAGTCCATTTTTTTTAATAAACCAAAACGAAGACCTATTGGATGGATCTATCCACCAAAATAAACATTCAGTATGGTAAACTGATGGGTCAGCCTTAATATGTGTATTTGATATGGATTCTCATACAATCAAATCAGTTGCAGTAATAAATATTGATCATGAAAGTTCCTAAAGTGAATAATTTGGACAGGAATATGGCAAACTAATCATCCAGTATTATTTATGGCAATTTTTTAAAGATTATTACACTTAGACACTCAGAAAAACTTGTTACAAAGTACAACAAAGTTTTAGCAGTCCATGTCCAATATCCCCTTATCTCCACTAAAAATGCACCCTTTTTTTTTGTTGTTGTTGTTTGTTTTTGAAACAGAGTCTCACTCGGTTGCCTTTGGTAGAGTGCTGTAGCATCACAGCTCACAGCAACCTCAAACTCTTGGGCTCAAGTGATCCTCCTGTCTCAGCCTCATAAGTAGCTGGGACTACAGGCAAAAAAAAAAAAAAAAAAATTGGACCTTTTTTAAAGGGGAAAGATTCTGGCTTTCTAACACCACCAGCCTATGGAAACACATATGAATAAGAAAGTTCTGTTGGCTTGTTACTTTCACCTGTTGAGAGATGTTCTTCCACTCTGACATATTCATGGTTTTTACCTACCTGAGGGAGGCCCATGGTCACTGCCATGGCCACATTGCACACAGTCTGGCTCCGCCTCTGTGAGGTCCTCTGGAGACCCGCCATGCACTGTGGCTGGTGTTGAGGAAGAGAATGGCTCAGCCTTTACAGAAGAGCTGGAGCAATGCCGCTTGTACCAGAGTCTTACATAAAAGAGGTCAGCTTCTGTTTCCAACCATATACTAGGGCAAACACACTATGCCCTAGGACAATCTAGGATAGAAGCCCTTCTATCCACTATTGCTGTGGTCTCTCATCTTTGTCCGATGAAGAACACAAAACTCCATTTTTCTTCAGCCAAAAAGAAAACCTTCTATACATGCCAGCATGTGTAACTGGATGTCAGTAAGGTCACTGTTTTAGAAAAAAAGCAGACTTCAAATCCCAGTTTGAGATCAAGAATATCCTGTTAAAAGCAATGCTTACAAAATAGGCAGAATCTTGACAAGATCACTGACAATTTATTTTCCAATTGCTTTTAATACAAAATCTGAATTGTCTTAACTATTTGGGAAAATTGACAGTATTTGTTTTGTTTCGGTTCTTTGGTAAGAAGAACATGGCTGTCAGGGCCAAATTCATGCTTGCTCATTGCTCTATTATATTAGCATTTTGTCTGAGGATGCTGGTGTGGTCCTCACTCACAAGTTAGTTTTTCTTTGGAGCATACAGTTTTGGTAGCACTTTGAGATTTTCACCAACTATTCCATCCTCGCTTCCTAAAGTTTTTGGAGAGTCCACACCCTCCAGATGGAGAATTAGCATAGCATGCTCTGTTCTTTTTTTGTTGTTGTCTACATATTTTCAATAACTAGAAAAAACTGGGCACTAACATGGCTATTTTCTCTAAACAGATGCTATTATTAAATAATAGAATACATTTCCATTTTAAAATGTCGTAAATTCAAAGCATGTTTTATATGATAAATTAACAACCAATATATCAATTAGGGTTTTTTTTTTCCTGTTTGTTTGTTTTTTGAGGCACAGTCTCACCATGTCACCCTGGGTAAAGTACTATGGCATCACAGCTCACAGCAACCTCAAACTCTTGGGCTTAAGCGATTCTCTTGCCTCAGCCTTCCAGTAGCTGGGACTACAGGCGCCTGCCACAACGCCTATCTATTTTTTGTTGTAGTTGTCATTGTTGTTTAGTAGGCCCTTGCCGGGCTCAAAACCACCAACCTCGGCGTACATGGCTGGTGCTGTAACCTCTGAGCCGTGGGTGCTGCCCCAATATCCATCTGTTAATTGAAAATCTGTACAGTGGATTTCCTTCTCCTTTTTTGGCTTTTCTTTTCACTGATCTCATTCTTCTGCAGAATTTTGTCTATAATTTTTTCAACTGACACATAAAAATTATACATGTTTGTAGGGCACAGTGTAGTTTTTCAATATACATACACAATGCGTAATGATCAAATGGGGGTAATTAGAATGTCACACAAAGAATTTGTCATTTCTTTGTGTTAGAAAACATTCAAAATTCACTCTTCTAGCTATTTGAAAATATACCATAAATTGTTGTTGATTGTAGTCACTCTAAGCTTCTATTGAACAATAAAACTAAACCCTTCTCTCAAGGTGAAATTTGTATCCATTAAGCAGCCTTTGACCATCCTTCTCCCTCTTACCCTCCCCCTCCTCTAGTAACCACGTTCTACTCCCTACAACTATGACATCAACTTTTTTAGTTTTCACATAAGAGTGATAATATGCAGTATTTATCTTTCTGCGCTTAGCTTATTTCACTTAACTTGAGGTCCTCCTTGCTTATCCATGTTGCCATGAATGACAAAACTTTGTTCTTTCATGTGGCTAAATAGAATTCCATTGTGTATATAGACTGTATTTTCTTTATCCAGTCACCCATTGGTGCAAACTTAGGCTGATTTCTTATCTTGCTGTTGTGAATAGTGCTATAATAAGTATGGGAATGTAGATGTCTTTTCAACATGCTAATTTCATTTCCTTGGAATATATACTCTGTAGTAGAATTTCTAGATCATATGGAAGTTCTATTTTTAGTTTTTTTGAGGAACCTCCATCCTTTTTCCATAATAGCTATCCTAATTTGCATTCCCACCAATGGTGTGTAAGAGTTCCCCCTTCTCCACATCCTCATCAAATTTGTTATTTTTGGTCTTTTTTCTAATAACTCTTCCATCTAGGATGAGATGATATTTCATTGCTGTTTTGATTGGCATTTCCCTGATGATTACTGACATTGAGCATTTTTCGTAGACTTATTAGCCATTTGTATGTCTTCTTTTAAGAAATATCTTCAATTTATTTGCTTATTTCTAGATGATTTTTTTAAATTTTTGCTGTTGAGTTGAGTTCCTCATACAATATATTTTGAATATTAACTCCTTGT
Organism: Otolemur garnettii; assembly: GCF_000181295.1. Taxonomy (NCBI): domain Eukaryota; kingdom Metazoa; phylum Chordata; class Mammalia; order Primates; family Galagidae; genus Otolemur; species Otolemur garnettii. The sequence goes on along the minus strand of NW_003852538.1, from coordinate 1,051,212 downwards.
CAGGTGCGTAGTTAACAGATATTCGTTCTCATTCTGCAGCTGTCACTTCACTGTGTTGATTGTTTCCTTTGTGATGTGTAAGATTTATAGGTCAACATATAGTTCTTAGTTCAATCTCGGTAGGTTGTGTGTCCAGGAAGAAGTAAAGAAGTATCCATGTCCACCAGGTTTTGCAATTTGTTGGTGTATAGTTGTCCTTCAGGAGCATATTGTTTAATTTCCATATGTTTGTACAATTTCAGTAATTGTTCTTGTTCTTAAATTCTAGTTTTATTGCATTGTGGTTAAAAAATACATTTGATATGACTTTAATTCTTTTAAATTTGTTGATAATTGTTTTGTGACATAACACATTGTCTATCTTAGGAATGTTCATATGTTGATCAGAGAATGTAAATCCTGCAGCTGTTGGATAAAAATGTTCTGTAAATGATCATTAGGTTCATGTGGTCTAAAGTGTAGTTTAACCCAGTGTGTTTTTGTTGGTTTGCTGTCTAGATGATCTGTTTGACGTTGAGAGTAGGACATTGAAGTCCCTCACTATTATTGCATTAGTGTCTATGTCTCCCTTTAGATCTAATAATTTTTGCTTTATATATCTGGGTACTCTGGTGTTGAGCACATATATATTTACATTTGTTATCTCCACTTGTTGAACTCCCATTTATCATTATATAATCTCTTTTTACAGTTTTTTACTTGAAGTCTGTTTTATCTGATGTAAGTATAGCTATTCCTACTTACCTTTAGTTTCTTTTTTGTACAGAATATCTCTTTACAACCCTTTACTTTTACTCTATTTGGGTCTTAACTGCTGAAGTGCTTATTGTAGGCACCATAGACAGATGGGTCATTTTTTTTTTAACATTCAGCTAATCTATATCTTTTATAAGTGGAAAATTTAGTCAATTTACACACAAGGTTATTATTGACAAGTGACAGCCATTTTGTTAATTATTTTGTGGTTTTGTGATCTTTTGCTTCTTTCTTCCACTCTTTATCATTGCAGTTTCACAAGGTTTGATTCTTTTCTCTTTTTCCTTCATGTAACTTCTCTAGCCGTGAGTTTTATACTTCATGTGTTTTTATGACAGCAATTATCATTTTTTCACTTCCAGATACAGGACTTCCTTGAGCGTTTTTGTATAGCTGGTCTAGTAGTGATGAATTCCTTCTGTTTTCACTTGTCTGGGATATACAATGGATTTTCTTTTAGAAAATTATATCTTTATTTCAAAAGATAATTGGTAAAGGCAAAATAAATCTTTCTTCCTCTTTTCAAATCTTTTCTCTGTTAGGCAATGTCTTATTCAAGAGAAGGATAGCATATTTGTAAATTTATAACCATATACTATACACATTTCTACATAAATATTCAAAAGAAGCAAATCATTATCATAGCCTGAGGTGTCTTTTCTGTGTGTACTCTTAGCCCTAAGTGTTTATTTATTCATAAGCATATACCACACTTGTTTCACCTATCATATAATTTTCCACCACTAGAGCTTATTTAAACTCTTTGAATTCAATGACTACTTAACTTGTTCTTGTGTTACTATAACTAGGGAAATGGTACTCTAAGATTTAATTTATCTAAAATTATATGCTAGTGTTACTTGCCCAGTAAATTATCTTGTCCTTGTTCTTCTAATTCCTAATTATCATGGTATATGGACAGTCCCCAGTGAAATGTTTAAATTGAAGATATGCACGAATTAATAAAGTTTGATTTTATAGTTAAGCAAAAGTTATTACAATGTGGAGCTTTATGTTCAACGTGACTTGTAATGTCACTTTCAACAACTTAGGCTTATATTTTCATAAGATCCTGGTGCACAGGTTGAGTTGGTATTTTTTTTTTTATCGATGTGCTATTGCTGCATGTTGTAATAGGCATTTTCAAAGTCAACCAAAAAAATAGATATTTTCAGAGTTCCTCAGCTGCTGATGTACATGTAGACCACTCACCCAGATAAGTGAAATAGTCCTTTCAATTCAAACACACACAATTAGACAGAAAATCTTATTTTCCAATAAAAAGTAAGTTACCTGACCACTTTTTCTTTTTCCTTATCTGATTTTTCAAAATGTTTCACATGACAAACTTTATACACACCAGTCACAATTTAAATTGTGTGATTTTAAAATGCCTGTTACAAATTATTTCAGGGTTTCTTTGCTTTAAAGACAATTATTCAAGTGGGGAACAAAAAGTAAAGTGAAATACAGATTAACAATCAAAATCTTAAAGGTTCATTTTGATCAAATGGTCTGCATAATTCATTGGGCAAGTAGTACTAGCATTATAATTTTGGATAAATTAAATCTTAGAGTACCATTTCCCTAGTTATAGTAATAATTAGACTTTTTATCTATAAACATTAGACTGTGGGGGGTAAAGTAAACTTTGCATTAGTTGAAAGTCTCTCATTACATATCTGTGAACTACTTTGATCAAGGTAATCATGAACATTTTTCAAATTTTGCTAAGATTCTTTTAATTCTTTGTGAAATTCCAAGTCCTATAAAATTTAGTATCAAATATTGTTCCAAAAAAATGATCTAATGCTCAGGAGACTTACAAAGACTTTTACAAGTGCATTGAAGTAGACTTAAGAATGAAAACAAAAATAAATATATTAGAAAAAGGAAAGAAAGAATAAATCATGAAAATTTTGGAAGAAAGAATAGATAAGACTCAAAAGGGGAACATGCTAGATCTAGAGAGTAACCCCTTGTCATTGTAGCTGTTACTACAAAACAGCTAAGAGAATACCCGGGGGAAATTGAAACCATACATATCAATAATTCCAGATTGATTTTGAAGACTAACTATTGGCTAAGGAAAGAAAGCTGGTGTGACAAATAGCAAGCTAAACAAATGACTGATAGCTACTGCGGAAGTCAAACAGAAATCAAAGGAAATGGTGAAAATGTCTTCACAGAAAGAATAAATGTCTCAGAATGGAAAATGTGTGCTGTAGGAAGACCATTAAACAGAAAACATTGATCCTCCTCTGAATAATATAGAAAAGAAGAAATAAAGACCCAAAGGTCTTCCTTACATTCAGCTATGTAACTTGTAAAGAATAAATCTTGATTTTACAGTAAATGCTACCCACATAGCAATAATATTGGCAGCATTATTGACCTATTAACATATATAAAGATTGAGTATTGGATAGCCACAAGTTGGCCACATTGAATGCCCACGAAGAAAACTGAAAAGAGATTTTTTGGGGGGAGGATATTTGTAAGTTATAACCTTTGTGTCCTTCATGGGAGATAAGCCAGGTGCTTATTGAAAGAATATCACTCCAAATGACTACAAATGCCTTTCTTTGAAAAACAGTTTAAATATAGTACAAAGGGTGATAATGAATGTTTCTTTACTCTTGTGTAGTCTATTCTACTAGAAATTGCCCAGACTACAGAATTAGGCAGCTATAGTTACTCATTGCTCATTATTATATAAATTATACAAATAGCTTAACCTGTATGAACTTCAGTTTCCTCATCCGCTAAATGGGAATATGAGAATTTATGGTGTTCTGACAGAGACTAATATGAGCTCTCATGTGCAGAGAGACTAGCTTATATCTAGTTAGCAAGGAACATTTATGGGAGAAAAACTTCATAGCGTTTGACACCATAGTTTAAAACAACACTCTGAAGTCTTGCACACTGAGATAAGACTATTCTAACAACAATAGGAATCATGAAAGTTACAGAATCTGGCCAAGGTGTTAAGAAAAGATCGTTTACCCAATGGGAATGTTGAAGTCAAGGTAGAATAGTTAGGGATGATTACTAGATCTATTTCATTATAACATTCCAATAAATTTCAATTCTTCAAACAAGTGGTTACAAATATATATTTATTTAATATACACTCTAAGTAATAACAACTTCTCAAGCTACTTAATAGTCCAAAGAAGACTTTTAAAACATGGATTCAATCTCTTAGGAGAATAAAACAAGGCCCTACAAGAAAACCAGCCATTCGTAAAGGGTACTCTTTTAACACTTCAATATTATTTCAAGGGTTTCAACTATTAGAAGAGAGATGCTTGGTTTTTTTTCAACTAGAACACTGTATTAATGACAGATGGAAATTTTTCTATAATCACTCTGATAGAATAATATTTCATTAAGGTCTTACAAAGACTATAAGAACAAAAACAATAAAATCAAAAAGTTGCCATTGTAGCTTTCTGCTGCAGAGAGAATTCCTTAGAAACTCCATATTTGTTCAAAAGCATTACAAGAGTTGGGCGGCACCTGTGGCTTAGTGGGTAGGGTGCTGGCCCCATATAACAAGGGTGGTGGGTTTGAATCTGGCCCCAGTCAGCTAAAACAGCAGTGACAACTACAACAAAAAAAATAGCCAGGCATTGTGATGGGTGCCTGTAGTCCCAGCTACTCGGGAGTCTGAGGCAAGAGAATCACCTAAGCCCAAGAGTTGGAGGTTGCTGTGAGCTGTGATGCCACAGCACTCTACTGAGGGTGACAAAGTGAGACTCTGTCTCAAAAAAAAAAAAAAAAAAAAAAAAAACATTGCCAGAGCATCACACAGGGAGTTCTATTGAGCACAAAAGCATGTGAATGGTAATAACTAGCTGTCCCATGACTGAAGACTCTCACTGCTCCTCCCCTTCTTATAGGCAGAAGAAATTATCTACAGCAGTAATCTCACCAAACATTATAATCCCAGTAATACCCAGCCCACACAGCCCTATTTATATGTGAACTTGGTGTAATAAATAAGCTATTGAATTTATTACTCAATAAATAAATTGGGTAATAAATTTATTACTCAAAAAGCTATCACATCAGTGATCTTCTGCAAGAAAATCTAATGAAAAAGAAAGTGCTAGTTACTCTTTAAGTATTAAGCCAACATCTTCAGCCATCTGCTTACAAAGAGCACCGGCTGGTGGGCTGTGTTTTTAGGCAAAGATTTATAATCTGAATGAGAGTATCAGATAGCATCATTTTTTATGGGTTAGTTGTTCAACCTGGCCTTCTCTGTTGGACTTACATCAAAGAAAATATTAGTAATACTGTAGTGTATGCTTGAAATTTGCTAAGAGAATTAATCCTAAGTGTTTTGACCACAGCCCCCCCAAAATCATAACTATGTGAAGTGAGGGATATGTTAATTAGTTTGATTGTAGTAATCATTTCACAATGTATACACATATCAAAACATCACATTGTACACCTTTTATTTGTCAAGTCTACTAGAGTAAAATTGGAAAAATAAATACATAAATTGTTCTACCACACTGGCTAAAAAACAAAAAAAGAATGAAAACAAAATGTTAATTCAGGTTATCATCTTAGTCAATTTTGCAACCACTGGAAACAGGCTTTAATTAATTTGGTACTTAGAGTATGCCTCATCTTAAAGTAATTTCGTGGATTCAAACCAAGTCCTTAATGTTTTCCAGAAAAATATGAAAAGGTCAGGCATAGAACAATTTGCCTCTCTGAAAATCCTAAAACTGGGATCAATTTATAATCACAGATGATTTGGAAAGGGTAAGATCCCCATGGATAGATAATTGTGTTAAGCATCTAGGCACAGATGATTAGGGAAAACTTTGGCATCTCATGTGAACTCAAGTCTCAAGAAATCTAGATTCACTAATATGGAAAAAAATCAGCCACCTGATGTTTTAGGGTGAATTTTAGTACAGACAATGAAAATAATAGATGTACATGAGGGAAGAAGGTATAATTCCTGTGTGAAATACTATGTTTCCCACATGAACAGACTTTTATACTTGGGATAGCATTGATTGATTGATTGATTGAGTCATTCATTCATTCTTTCATCCATCCAACAAATGTTCATTGACTTTTATTGTAAGCCCAGCTCTATGCTGCATTACGGAAATGCAGAAGCATTTGTTTTTGCCTCATGCCTAAGAGCTTAAAAGTAGGGGCAATAAAGACCCCGTCATCCATGATTGTGGTGTAACACCCCAGGGACTGGGGGAAAGAGTGACAGAGGCTGATATAAGAGACTTTTGAAGTAAGTCTTCTGGGAACATCAACTTACCCATGATGCGTGATTGCATCAGACAAGCTGTATCTTTTCTCTAAAATCTCAAAATTTTATGGTTTTGTTATATATCTACAAATGTCCTTTAAAACTTCCAAAAGGGCCATTTTAAACTATAAAAGTGATTTTCTCTGGTGTTTCAGTGACAGAATTGCCTCTCTCTTCTTCAACGTCAGAAAGGTAGCACAGTATTTCTCTATATCTTCTTATAAAGTCTGATACCTATATTAGCCTGTTTAATTTTGGTTAATATTTTATATGGAATTATTTAACTTATTTTAATGTTTAAATCTGTCATAAAGTTGATGTTTGTATCATTTCAAAAAGTGATGTGTCAGTTTAAAAATGAAAGATGAGGAAGGTGTAGAAATCATGGTTCTGCCACAGTGAGCCTGGCCTCCAAGGGGACTGCATGGTTCTGCTGCAGTGAGCCTGGCCTCCAAGGGGACTGCATGGTTCTGCTGCAGTGAGCCTGGCCT
>NW_003852538.1:1030930-1044217 GCF_000181295.1 Otolemur garnettii | reverse complement strand
CAGTGAGCCTGGCCTCCAAGGGGACTGCATGGTTCTGTCACAGTGAGCCTGGCCTCCAAGGGGACTGCATCAGTGTGCTCTTTCATCTCTTTCCAGTTCAGATTACGTCTACCCTGAGCACTATGATAAGCTTTGTTGTACAGCAATGAACAAGATTATTATTTTTGAAGATAATGGTTCTGATATATCTACATGGATATTAAAGTATCCTAAAAGATTTTCTGCGTTGAAGAAATTCTTGATTTTAAGGCAAACATATAAATAGACAAAGGGTATAATGCAAGCACACACTCTGCTGAGAGCCTCTGTGTGCCAGGTGACTGCCCTGCTATGGACCCTCAGAGCACCACCCACATGAGCCAAGAGTCTGGAATGCTCCTCCTGGGTTTCTCAGCACCCTCGGAACTTACATGGATTGCTACCAACTGGCCTCTTCCATCTCGCTGCCCTCTGCACTCCTGTGTCCTATTTCTCAGAATGCCATTTGGCAATTGCTCTTGGCTTCTTCTAATGCTTGGCTCAAGGTCCCTCGCTGCATGTAGACAAAATTTCCTCATTCAAAATTCCCAGGTCATTTCCCCTCAGAGATGATTCTGGCATTTGCTCTGTGACCTGAGTATGATAAGCTCTGTGACCTAAGTATTATAAACCATGGATAAAAGACACTACTGACCCCTGCTGTGTCCCAGAACACACAGACCGCCACAGCTAGTCCTGTGAAAGAAGCTGACACCAGGCATCCTCACTCCAGACACACAAAGCTTTGTGACTGGGTCCCTGCCATCTTCCTGCCAGCCAGGGTCCTGCTCAGCACAGTGTGGTATTCCACGGAAGACTACTTGTCATCCCCTAAACACCTCGTGTCTCTTGTACTGCTGATCTTTTGTATATTGGAATGTTTTCTACACCTTCTTCTAATTCTAAGGATTCCTTCAAATTAGCAAAATCAGGCCAGCTGTCACGTCCCCTTGGCAGCATTCTGACGTCCCACAGTGAGTGGGAGGACTCAGCTGCGACTGCACAGTAGCTAATTCACTCTTCAGCTATTGCTTTACTTTCCCATCGGTTTTCCAAATACACGCAGAGTTCTTGGAGATTCTTGGCAGCATCTTACTCATCTCTGAATCTTTGGTTCCCAGGACCGGCCTTAGGGTGAAGGACGTCATTAAGTGTGAACCAGTGCATCCATACATTTGTAGCAATGGCTACTTAACTATAAATGCCATCATCTATGGTTTAGTGTCAGGTTCAGAAATAGTTTTACGTTTTTGATTTATAATTATCTTGTATTGTTCTGCTGCTTTTTTTTTTCCAGGTTTTTATAAAGAACAAAAAATTTATTTGAATTATTTTCCTGGTAGTGCTTGGAATGTTCCTTTGTTATAAATACTTGACTTGGCATCTGTCCCTTCTGGTGGGACACCAGCATTCTTTCAGTCAACACTTTTTATGTGTTGGAAGTACTATACAAATAATATTGTACAAATCACCCCAAATACTACATCTTATTTTAACTTGCCATTTATTATGAGAATACCTTCTTTCCCCACCTCACTTTTCACATCTTCCACTGGACTCCTTCAAATTTAGCACAATTCTTTATTGCTGTAAACTTATAACATACTTCAGAAATTAGCAATATTTAACATGGGTTTCTACGTTTATTCAGGTGGGTGGCAACACTCTTGGAAGAACGGTGTATGCTGATTTACTAAACTCTCCTTTAAAGGAGAAGCAATGTTACTAACAGAAAATATGGCTATATCATGTGAATTCAGTATAAAAACTACAACACTAAATGCCCCTATCCTTGGAAAAGAAGAAAATTGGTGAAGTAAACAAAATTATTAAAGTAATTCATGACTCATCTCTATTTGTTGTGAAAAATGAAATAAAAGTATTTCACACACACACACACAAAATCCTACCTGAAGACCCAGTTCTTCTGGTAATCCAGAATTTCTCTCAGGACAAAGCATAGCTTTTATATTTCAGAGTCTGTAATTATGTCTTATAAAGTGGTTTTCAAACTTTTTTTCTGGTAGAATACATGTACTACTAAGTTGAATAGCAACAATATTTTAACCCAATTTATAGATGAAGTTAAGAAATATCATTTAGTCCATTTTGTGTTTTTCTCTCGGCAGTTTTATACTCTCTAATTCTTTCTATATCACCTTCTAGGAGATGATGAAATTAATTTATAAGCAGTAAATGGATGTTAACGCAAACCCCAATAACGGTGATGGTAATAATAAGTCTTAGTCATCACTTCTCCATGTACTAAGCACCATGTTAGGAGCTTTATTGCAGTGTGTAATTTGGTTCTCCCAATAGCACTAGACAATATTGTTTTTACTTTACAGATGACGGAATTGAGATTATACTCAATTCTATCTACCGCCTCCTAAAGTTTCTCCTTTTCCTTTATTATTGTCTTACCTAGATTTTCAGGAGTCTTCTAAAAACAGTAATAAAGTAGATGGAGGATTGTATTCTTATTAAAACTCTTTGTGATGTTTGTGTGATGGTAAAGATAGTCTACATTCCACAAAGCTTTCACTGTGTTTCCAGTTTGGTGGTGAGTGGGTCATTGTTTTCATTGTTTGGTTTTTGCAGCCTGTAAATTGAACTTGAGTGCCTTTTACAATGGTCTGTTGCAACAAGGGTTCTGCAGTGTTGGCAAGGTTTTCTCAGCTAATTCTCAGTTGAGCTGCCTTCTTTCAAGTTCTATATCCATCACTGGAAGGATGCTAACTGGAGTGGTTTTGTTCTACCATGTGAGACTTAAGGGAACAGCAGGTGCAGTTGGGAATGGATTAATTGGGACCTGGTTCAAGGGACATTATCTTTTTCCCCTTAGAGAGAGAAATAGAATTCTCTGAATTTATAGCCACTAGTGAGTTTTATTGACACATGAAACTTTCCAGTCTATCTGGGTCCAGAAATCAATGAATGGCTTGTGCTTATTAAAATAGGCCATTCCTCATCTATGCCAGACAGAGGATGGGAAATAGATTTGTGTTAATTTTTAATTAGATTCACAAATAACATCCCTTTGGGGCACAAAAAAGGATAAAGCTGTGCAGGGAGTTTATTCTGAGATGCATTAAAAACCCACATCAAATATACATCAGAACACATATCAAAGTACCCACTGGTATAGTCCAAATGGCTGTATACAAAAGCATCAATTTGTATAAACTGTGAGCCAGGGTAGGTGCGTCCCTACCAGAGCTCACCATCTGTGGTTTTCCATTAGCACTCGGCTGGTGTGGCCCTCTGGTGAATGCACCCGACGGGCCTGCTCTCTGCTGTCTTAGCATGGTGGGGAGGGTCACAGCTGTGAACAAATTCTCCTACCTCCCTCCTCCATTCTATGATGCAGTATAATTTAGGACATCCTTAGTGGCTTAAGGACAGGTTCATGTCCTGTGTGATGGGAAGGTATAACTGAAGAACGTTACTAAAACAATAGAATTGAGGAACAAAGCAATCCTTGCCTGATGGGCTAGATATTATTGACCTCTCATGCCTTTTAATACAACTAGATCTTGAAATTCCTCCCACCTTCTTACCTTCATGACAGTGAAAGTCTCCTAATCCACTGCCCCCTCTTTAATTTCTCAATGTCAGTATCTAGCCTGTTGCTCTTTTTTCTTCACACACCACTGCTGGGTTATCTGATTCAACCTGCTGTCTCTTAGCCTTCCACTGAAGGCTGTACTTTTTGCCTTCAGGTCTAACCTCTACACAATGATCCAGACATACATCTAAATATAGACTGGACATGTGCACTTGACAACATCTCAAAATTAGTATTTAAAAAGGGACCCATTATCTCCACATCTACCACACTGATTTTTCTAGTTGATATTCTAATCTTATCCAGGAAAATGGAAGTCGTTCTCAAATTAACCCTCTCCCGCTTATCTCTCACTCAATCCTTCACCAGGTCATGCCAGTTTAACTTTTATGTATTTCTAGAATGTACTTCCTTCCTCTTCTCCTCCTTACTTACTTTTACTGACTAGGTGGAGGCCTTCGCCATTTGCTGGTTCTACATACAATTTTAGTAGCTTCCCATTTTCTCTTACTCCAATGTTGCTCCAACCTCTTAATCAATTATCTGCACAGCAACCAAGGTATATACATGCCTCTCTGCAATGTATATCTGATAGTCATATCACTGCAGTTCTTAAAACACATAGAGACTTCTGATTAACTACAAGTTGAAATTTAAGTTCCTTAAAGTGGTACCTTCTTGTCCTAACACAGTTTGCCTGGTAACTACACTCTCAGCCTCACTCTTTATAAGCTAATAAATATACAGCTTATTCATTTAATTTAACAGTTTGTACCTTAATTAACTTTGATTGAAGATGGACACCCATCTTTCTTTTCTTGGCTAACTTATCCCTCAAGATGTGACTTTCTTTGGGAAGTCATACATTAACTCAAAGTTGAGCTAAGTGCTCCTAAGTACTCATAAATACCCAATGTGTATCCACGTCATTCTTGTTACTTACACTACATTATTAGATGCCTTCTTATCCACTAATATAAGCTCTCTGGCACCCTATTTTCTCTTTAAACTTCTCTTTAATTCCCTATTTTACTCTTTAAACTCATTTCTCTAGTGTCTGGCATAGTGCCTAACATGTGGGAAGTGCTCAGTAAATATTCTCTGATCTTAACTGAGAGGTGTTTTGGACACATGGAGTATGACTTAAATTTTGAAGTTTCTAATAATTACATCTTATTATTCAATTTAAAACAGAGAATTTAGAACAGGGAAAGAAATAAAGGACATCAAAATTGGAAAGGAGGAAACCAAATTGTCTCTGTTTGCAGATGGCATGTTCTCAAAAATCTCTTAGAACTGATGACAAAATTCACTAAAGTTGTATCATAAATTAATATACAAAATAAGTAGAATTTCTGTAGAAGTAAAAGAAACTAGCTAAAAAGAAATCAAGAAGGCAATTCTATTTACAAAAGCTAGCCAAAAATTTGGGAATAAATTCAATCTAGGAGGTCAAGACCTCTGCAAGGAAGACTACAAAAATGCTAATGAAATTGAAGAGGACTCAAACAGTTGGAAAGATGTCTGATGCTAAGGGATTGGAAGAATTAATATTGTTAAAATGACATACTACCTGTGAAGTCTACATATTCGATGCAATCCTTATTGAAATACCATGACGTTCTTCACAGAAACAGAAAAAAATCCTAAACTGTGTATGTAACCACAAAAAAAATCCCAAATAGCCAAAGCATTCCTGAGGACAAAGCTGGAGATATCTCACTATCAGATCTCAAAATATACTACAAAGCTAAAGTAACCAAAGCAGCATGATACTATCAGAGAAAAACAAACTCATAGACTAATGGAACTAATCCATATATCTATAGCCTACTGATTTTTGATAAAGATGCCAAGAACACTTACTGGAGAAAGACAGTCTCTACAATAAATAGTGTTGGGGAACTTGGATATTCATATGTAATATCCAATAAAACTAGTCCCCTATCTCTCTCCATACATAAAAACAAACACAAAATGGATCAAAGAAAATGGAAAACCCTAAACGATGAAACTACTGGAATAAAACAGAAAGAAAGGCTTCAGGACATTGGAAAAAGTTTTATGAATATGGCCTCAAATGCCCAGGCAACAAAAGAAAAACCAAACAAAGGAAATGATCTCAAACTAAAAATCTTCTGCACAGCAAAGGAAGCAATTAATAGAGTGAAAAGACAGACTATACAATGGGAGAAAGTATTTGCAAACTATTCATCTGAAAGGAGACTAATACTCAGACTATATAAGGAACTGAAACATCTGAACAGCAAAAAAAAATTAAAAATATATATATATGATTAAAAAATGGTGAAATTTTCAAAACAGACTTTTCTCAAAAGAAGACATACAAATATCCAAAAAAAAAAAAACAAAAAATGAAAAAATGTTCCACGTACTAATCATAAAGGAAATACATAACCACAATGAGGTATCATCTTACCCCAATTAGAATGGCTGTTAGCAAAGAGACAAAAAAAAAAAAAAAATGCTGATGAGAATGCAAAAAAAGAGAGAGAGAGAGAGAGAACTTTTATATTCTGTTCGTTGAAATAAAAAGTAGTACAGCCACTGTGGAGAACAGCCCCTCAAAAGATCAGAGATGATAATATGATGCATCAATCCCACCACTAGGAATTTATCAAAAGGAAATTGTGCACCCTCATGTTTATTGCAGCACTATTCTCAATAGCCAAGAAATTGAATCAACCTAGGTATTCAACAACTGATGGATGGATATAAAAACTGTGGTATATATTCAGCATAGGAAAGAATAAAATCATGTTATTCATGGCGACATGGATGGGACTGGAGGACATGTTCTCATTCATACATGTGGAAAAGCTAAAATAGTTAATCACATAAAAGTAAAAGTTAAACAGAGGATACCAGAGGCTGGGGACAGTAGGGCAAAATATAGGAATAAGGAGATATTTATTAAAAAATTCAACTTATGGCTATATAGGAGAAATAAGTTCTAGGGTTCTATACCTTTATAGGATGACTATAGTTAACAATAATACATGAGATAGTTTCAAATCACCAGAAGGAGGATATTGAACTTTCCCAACACAAATAAATGATACATATTTGGGATGATGGATATGCTAATTATCATAATTAATCACCATACTTTATATGTATTGAGGAATCACTGTGTTCTGGAGTTGAACAATTAAGTTCATGAACTTATTCTGGGAAAGTGATAAATACCTCATTGCTGAATATCACTATGGTCACCTTGGAAGTGCTCCCCTGGGAAGCTATGCACTGATGCCGGCACCTAGTCCACCCTTCAAAGCGATTTTGGAATTCTTTTTTTGGAAGGACTGTCAGAGCTGTCATTGTATGAAGTCTGACAATTAACTTCATGAATTCATCCTAAAAACAGGCCGACTGTCAATATTATCAGTTTGGCCACGTGGTGACCATAGTGATATTCAGCAATGATGTATGTAGCACTTTCCCTAGGATGAGTTTACCAGCTTAATTGTCATAGCTTATATTTACAATTATTATTTTTCAATTAAAACATTTTAATAAAATTTAAAATGTTTATTAATTTCTGGTGCTTTTAGGGTAAAGACACAAGAGGAGGATGAGATTCAGTTCTTAATCTCAGGGAATTCATTAGTGTAATCAAGGATATTATTTAATTATATATATTATAAGTTTCTAAAATAACATACCTTTTATAAACACGTATGCATTAGTATCATATATAACATACATTCAAAAGATATTTGTGATTACCTATGGTGTACCAGGCATTCTGACAGGTACTGAGGATATGACAGCTAATAAAACATGGAATTTATGTGTCATTCAGGGTAGGTGGGAATAAACCGAAGGAATCGGGAACTTGCAATACAGTGTGATGAGTGCGTTTTGTGCTAGGCATTGTGCTGGCCACCAGGAATAGACATGAATGAGAGAGCTCACAAAGTAACTGTCAGATGGATGGCATGTGTCGTTTAGGTCAAAAGAATCAGGGAAGTAAGAGAAGAGCGTGAATTGAGAAGCAAAAAAAAGATCTCATGCAGGATATGGGAACTGAGTCTGACACTGAGGAACAGATTAAATTAGGAATGGTTTGACTCATCAGTTAAAATAAATAGTTGTTCAGAATAGAGAGACTACAGAACTGAATTACAATATGTTTCCCCTCCCCTTGATCTAGAAGAAAAAACAAATGATACCATGTTATCCACTACCTACCACAATAGCTTCCTTCTCATTCATAGTCAAGTTTCATAAATGAAATGTATCTATGAAAATTAAGGAAAACATTAAGAGAATGTTTGGAATGATATAAAAAATGTGTTATTAGGAAATACCGTGGCTTGTCTCTGGGAAATTTTATCTTTGAATTTTTCCAATTTGCCTGAGTTTTAGGTAGACAATACCTATACACTCCTCTGACAATAATTCTGGGGTAGGATAAGAGAAGAAATAGAACCTCCACCATATCAGGGATAGCATACTAGCATTCACTTGTGTTCCACTTGTAGTTAGACTTTTACCGGGTTGTGGTTTTCTAAAAGTTGGTAAAACTTTACAATAGAGAAATCTCAAAGTATCACAGGACATTAGTTCATTTTAGCCACCTGCTATGTAATCAGTGAGAATAGCACTTTAATCTGTATAAAACCAACCAAGCATTGAGCATCTCCAGTTTCAAGGATTTCAAAAATTGGGCCAAAAATCATTAACTCAAGTACCAAAGTGGAAAATTGTCCCTTAATTCATTAAAAAGTTATTTAATCAAAACTTAATAGAGGCACGGTGCCTGTGGCTCAAGTGGCTAAGGCGCCAGCCACATACACCTAAGGTGGCGGGTTCGAATCCCCAGCCCAGGCCTGCCAAACAACAATAATGGCTGCAACCAAAAAATAGCCAGGCATTGTGGCGGTGCCTGTGGTCCCAGCTACTTGGGAGGCTGAGGCAGGAGACTCGCTTGAGCTCAGGAGTTGGAGATTGCTGTGAGCAGTGAAGCCATGGCACTCTACCCAGGGAGACAGCTTGAGGCTCTGTCTCAAAAAAAAAAAAAAAAAAAAAAAAACTTAATAGAAAGTCTTCAACAGAAACCTTCAAGCAGTCTACAACATAATGGTGAGCACATATCTGATTGTGAAGCATCCCCGAATGTCCTGAAAATTGCTTCATTATGTATTTCAGGTCACCAGCAGCACCAGTGATCAAGTACAATGACCTTGAGAGCAAAGCTGGTACTACTTCTGATGTAGGAGGATTATGCTGCATTGGACAGTCCTTCAGAGAGTGGGTGGCACTTTTGTTAATCCAAGTTTTCTTGCTTATTTGGGCTCCTAATGACAAGTAGCACACAAATTTAAGAAATAAATGGCCAAAGTTAATGATGTGATTGTGGTGGTAGAGCAGAGAGAACCAAAGTTGCCAGGAAACACATTGAGTGGCGAGTATAAATTAACCACGTTCTGATCCACCAAAACAGACTTCTGTAACACTTCTGGTACATTGTACAAGCATAGAATTTCACTCTGTTTTTGAAATAAAGCAGAAATTTTAAAAATATCACTTAACTATAATTTATTATTGGTAAACAATAAATTTACCCTCCAAATGAACCTTTCCAATTATCTAATCTGGATATATAAAGGCCTTTGGCCTCTTTCAACCAAGGAGATGCAACTATGATTGCCATTACAACTAATTTTGAGGAGCCATATAGGGCCTAATAAATAAGTAGAAGGCAGTGATTCACTAAAGTTATCTTCATTGATCTGTTCTATGTCTATCTGTCTCTTAGATATCTTCATGTATCTAAACAGCTCTTGTGAGCAATTCAAGAAGAAAAGCATGTTTCTGATTCAACTTCCTGATGCAGAATAAAGTATGGCTGACTTCATGCTGGTGCTCATGTAACAATGTCCTGCCGATGATGTGAGATCACAATGAGTTGCATCCTATACATTACATTTTCATGGAAAAAGCATAATATAGAAGAAGAGAAATATCCCATTTTTTGTGATAAAATTTTTAGTAATTAAAATCACCAACATCATTATTATTATCTTTTATGCCATTGACAATAATTGTTATGACAAGTATATATAATGCCACTGCTTCGTGGTATTCCAAAAAGAAGATTCATAGCAAAGACGGTAAAGATAATCTCATTCTGACAAAATGGTAGGCTAAATTAATTTGCCCTTGAGTCTTCTGTTAGAAAATGCCTGGAAGTGATAAATAATGACAGTTAAATTTGAAGTACAGACAAATTCAAAATAAAGAATATCCCCATGGACACACATCATCAGAGACTACTCCCAACCAAATGACAAAGAGGCAGGTAGAACAGGAGTAGAATAGTGGTAAATGTGGTTGTACAGAGTGGGAGAAAATGTGGAAGGTTACCTTACTTTGTAAGAGCTAGGAGTCTGGGTTTTAATTTTCAATATAGGAAGATTCTAAACATTAAAAAAGCGGAGTAAAATAAGATAACTCTACATGTACCTGGGACCATCAACCATCCAAGTCCAACCATTCCCTTGGCATTGGGACTATACCAATAACTGTAAGATCTTTTTCAACATTTTCTTTCAGAATTCTTACAGTTTCATGTCTTAGATCTAAGTCCATTGCCCATTGTCTATTCATTTTTGTGAGTGGTAAGAAGAACAGATCCTGTTTCAGTCTTTTACATGTGGACATCAACTTCTCCCAAGACCATTATTAAATAGGGACCTTTTTCCCCAGTGCATGTTTTTGTTTGCTTTGTCAAAGATCAGATGGTGAGGCCGGGTGCAGTGGCTCACTTCTGTAATCCCAGCACTCTGGGAGGCTGAGACAAGTGGATTGACTGAGCTCCCAGGTTCCAGCCAGGCACTGTGGCAAGTGCCTGTAGTCCAAGCTACTTGAGAGGTTGAGGCAAGAGAATCACTTGAGCTCAAGAGTTTGAGATTGCTGTGAGCTGTGACATCATAGCACTCTACTCAGGGTGACAAAGTGAAACTCTGTTTCAAAAAAAAAAAATTAGATGGTTGATATGGGATGATTTCATATCTGAGTTTTCTGTTCTGATCCACAAGTCTATGATTTGATTTTTATGCCAGGACCACACTGTCTTTTATTACTATGGCTTTGTAATATAGCCTGAAGACTGGTAAAGTGATGCCTACAGATTCATTCTTATTCTATAAGATTCCATTGGCTACTTAGGGTCTTTTCTGATTTCATATGGAGTAAAGAACTATTTTTACAAGATCAGCAAAATATGATGTTGATATTTTAATAGGAATTGCATTGAATCTGTAAATCACTTTTGTTAGTATAAGTACAATGGTGATTCTACCAATTCATGATATGCTTTGATATGTTTTTCCATATGTTTAAGTCTTTTGTAATTTATTTTCTCAATGTTTCATAGTTCTTCTTGTAGAGGTCCTTCACTTCCTTTGTTAAATATATTTCTTGGTAGTTTGTTTTCTTTGATGCTACTGTGAAGTGTATTGTGTCTTTGATTTGATTCTCAACTTGACTGTTCTTGGCATATATGGAAGCTACTGATTTGTGTACACTGATTTTATAGCCTGAGACTCTGATGCATTTATCAATTTCTTTTTTTTTTTTTTTTTTTGAGACAGAGCCTCAAGCTGTCCCCCTGGGTAGAGTGCCGTGGCATTACAGCTCACAGCAACCTCCAACTCCTGGGCTCAAGTGAGTCTCCTGCCTCCGCCTCCCAAGTAGCTGGGACCGCTGGGACCACAGGCGCCCGCTACAACACCCGGCTATTTTTTGGTTACAGCCATCATTGTTGTTTGGCGGTCCGGGCTGAGGATTCGAACCCACCACCTTAGGTGTACGTGGCTGGTGCCTTAGCCGGTTGAGCTATAGGCGCCGAGCCGCATTTATCAATTTCAGCAGTCTTTGGTAGAATTGCGGGGGGTTCTGGATATAAGACCATATCATTAACAAAGATTGATACTTTGGCCTCTTTTGTCTGTATTTGAATACCCTTGATTTCTTGTCTAATTGCTCTAGCTATGAATTCCAGCACTATATTGCATAGAAATGGTGACAGTAGGCCACTTTGTACAGTTCCAGATCTAAGCAAGAATGCCTTTAATTCTTGCCCATTCAGTATGACACTGGCTGTGGGTTTGTTGTATATAATTTTAATAATTTTGAGGTAGGTTCTACCTATGCTTATTTTCTTAAGCATTCTTAGCATAAAAGGGTGCTGAATTTTGTCATGTGCTTTTTTTGCATCTATTGAGATGATCGTATGGCTGTTCATTTTTGCTTCTGTTTATGTGGTAAATCACATTTATAGATTTCCATATGGTAAACCATCCTTGCAACCCTGGGATGAAGCCCACTTGACCATGATAGATTATTTTTTGATGTGTTGCTATATTTGCCTTGCTAGAAATTTACTGATAACTTTTGCATCTGTATTCATAAGAGATACTGGTCTCAGTTTTCTTTTATATCGTGTTCTTCCCTGGCTTTGGTATCAAGGTGATACTGGCTTCATAAAATTAGCTGGAGAGGATTCTTTCTTTCTCAATGTAATGAAATAATTTATATAGCATAGCTGCTGGTTCCTCTTTTGTAGGTTTGATAAAATTTGTCTGTGAAATCTAATATGGAATTCTTTTTTCATTAGAAGGTTTTTTATTTATTTATTTTTATTATTGGGCATTCATTAAAGGGTACAAAGAAAGAACTAGGTTACATTGATTGCATTTGTTAGGTAAAGTCCCTCTTATAGTGGTGTCCCACCCCCCAAAAGGTTTGTCACACACTGTGACCCACCCACCCCCCTCCCTCATTTCCTCTCTTTGGTCTCCCCTTCCCCCACCCCCCACCACATATTGGGTCATTAATTGTCCTCATATCAGAATTGAATACATAGGATTCTTGGTTTTCCATTCTTGTGATACTTTACTAAGAAGAATGTGTTCCACTTCCATCTAGGTTAATACAAAAGAGGTAAAGTCTCCATCTCTTTTAATGGCTGAATAGTATTCCATGGTGTACATACACCACAACTTATTACTCCATTCCTGTGTTGGTGGGCATTTAGGTTGTTTCCACAGTTTGGCAACTGTAAATTGAGCTGTGATAAACAGTCTAATGCAAGTGTCCTTATGGATTTGGACACTTAAATGGATTTGTCCTTAAATAATTTTTTTTCTTCTGGATAGATGCCCAGTAATAGGATTGCAGGATTAAATGGGAGATCTAGTTTGAGTTCTTGGAGGTTTCTCCATACTTCCTCATTGGAAGGTTTTTTAAAATTGCTGCTTCAACTTTTTACTTGATATTGGTCTGTTTAGGAGTTCTATTTTTTCTTAACTGAGTCAAAGGAAGCTGTGTGTTTCCAAGAATATGTCCATTTCCTCAACACTGTCCAGTTTATCTGCATAAATATTTTAATCATATTCAGAAATGATATTTTGTATTTCTGTGGTATCAGTTGTCATATCTCTTTTTTCATTTCTGATTGGGCTTATTATGGTCTTTTCTATTTTTGGTTAATGTAGCAAGAATTCTGTTGAATTTGTTTATCTTTTCAAAGAACCAACTTTTTACTTCATTAATATTCTGTATAATTCTTTTGTTATCAGTTTCATTTAGTGCTGCTATAACCATAGTTATTACCCTGGTTCTGTTGGGATTGGGTTGGTTTGCTCTTCCTTTTCTAATTCCTTGTCATG
>NW_003852538.1:1028246-1030910 GCF_000181295.1 Otolemur garnettii | reverse complement strand
ATCAGTTTCATTTAGTGCTGCTATAACCATAGTTATTACCCTGGTTCTGTTGGGATTGGGTTGGTTTGCTCTTCCTTTTCTAATTCCTTGTCATGATTCATTAGATTGCTGATTTGCAATCTTCACGTATTTTTGATATAGGCATTTAAAGCTATGAATTTTCCTCTTAGGACTGCTTTTGATTAATCCCACAGATTTTGATAATTTGTGTTCACTTTGTCATTTAATTTGAAGAATCACAATTCCATCTTAATTTCCTCCTTGACCCAGTAATTGTTCAGCAGTCATTTCCATGACTTTGTTCACTGTGGTCTGAGATGATACATGAAAAATTTCTATTTTTTTCAAATTTGTTGAGATATGTCTTGTGGCCTAAGATGTGATCAATCTTAGAGAACGTTCCATATGCTGATGAGACATATTCAGCAGTTTTGGGGGAGGAGTGTTCTGTAAATGACTGTTAGGCCCATTTACTCTGAAGTCTCATTTAAGTCAAATATTTATTTTTCTGTTTAGAGAATCTGTCCTGTTCTGTCAGTGGGGTGTTGAAGTACCAAAATATTATGATGTTGTTAGTTATCAATTAGTTTAGATTCAATAGAGTTTGCTTTATAAATCTAAGCTCACCTGTAGTAGGTGCAGAAATATTTCTGATTGTTGTGTCTCCTCGTTGAATTGTTCCCTTTACCATCACATAATAATCATCATTGTCTTTCCCTATTTTTTCTCCTTTGAACATAATCTGATATGTGAGAATGGCTATGCCAACTTTTTTGGGGGGTTTGTGTTTGCATGGAATATTGTTTTCTGTCCTTTCACCATAAGCCTTGTGGATTAGATGCATTTCCTGGAAACAACAGATATGTGTCTTGACTTTTCTATACATTAGGCTGCCACTGTCTCCTGAGAGGGCAGTTCAAGCCATTCACTTTATTGAAAGAATTGATAACCTGTTAGGTAAGACTTACTGCTTCATTTTACCTCTTGAGCCATTTCTGGTATCTAAGCTCTAAAAGTTAGCATTTGGACAACTCTACATTGCTAGGTATTATGCTGTTCAGTATTGTGCATATACAGATTTGGGTACTTCCTACAAGGCAGCTTTGGTTTTGACAAATTCCCTCAGCATTTCCTTGTCTGAATGGCTTTTATCAAAAAATCCCATAACAACAGATACTGATGTAGACAAGGAGAGAAGGAACTCTTGTACAGTATTGGTGAAACTGCAAACAAATACAACATCTATCAAAAGTTGTATAGAGATTCCTCAAAAAACTAAAAGTAAGCCTACCATTTCTGGTAATTCCACTATTGAATATTTACTCAAAAGAAAAAAGTCATTCTTTCAAAAAGCATGTGTACATGAATATTTACTGCAGCACAATTCACAATTGCAAAGATGTGGAATCAAACCAAGTGCCCATCACTACATGAGTGAATTAATAAAATGTGGTAAATGTATATCAGGGTGTACCACTCAACCAAAAAAGAAAAAAAAGTGGTGAACTAGTACTTAGTGCAACAACTTGGATAGAACTGGAGACAATTCTTCTAAGTTAGTTATCACAGGAACAGAAAAACAAACACCACATGTACTCACTATTAAATTGGGACTAGTCAATCAACACCCATGTGCACATATGGTAGTAAAACTGAACAAAAAGCAAGCAGGTGGGAGGGGGCAGGAAGAAAGGGGTAAATTCCCACCTAACTGGTACACTATCTAGGTGATGGGCACAGTTACAACTTTCACTCAAACTATACAAAAGAAATTCATGTAACCAAAACACTTACCCCTATAATATTCGGAAACTAACAAAAGAAAATCAAGCATAACTCATGAAAAAAAAAATCACTGAATGTCCTCCCCCAAAAAAGTTAGATTAAATTTTATTTCCAAATTTGAACTTAATTTGGTTTTGAAAGGAGTACATTTTCTCTTCTCTGTGATCATCACTTTTAGGAGACCTAATATAAAACTTAAGTTTTAAGTCAAATTCTCAGCTAGACTGTTTACTTTCTTTCTAGTGAAAGGCACTTCTGAGATCAGAAGTTCCCGATGACTGCTTCATGAAAGGGTTGATTTATGTTTTCTCACCATTTGTATTCACAACAAAGTAGTATTTTGGTGGCCACTAATCACATGGAATTGAATAAAAAGGAGATTTAATGGTATCTACAGAATCACGAGGATCTTTGCTATAATTGTTCTCTCTGCCCAGAAGATCCTTTAAAAATGTGTCTTCATAACTTTTTCATCAACTTCAACACTTTTTCTTTTACTCTTACTCTCTCCTCTCAGATTAGCCCCAATCTTCTAATTCACTTTACTTTTATCTACTTTTTCCTTTTCTCATAGCAGATATCAACTTTTAGCACACTCCATAATTTAGTTATTTCTTATAATTACTGTTAAATGTATATCTATTTCACTTAGAATGTAAGCTCCATGGGGCAGGAATTTTTGTCTATTTTGTTCAATAATAAATCTCTAATATTTAAAACACCTCCTGGTTCATCATAGGTTATATATATATATGTATATGTATAATGTATATGTATATATACATATATATGTGTATATGTATATATATATATATATATCTTTGAAATTAGATGCCATGTCAATGAAGTATTAGTACATTATTCCACTGCTTTTAGAAT